>NC_141376.1:10268678-10868678 GCF_017979445.1 Akebia trifoliata | reverse complement strand
ATAATTATGATTAAGTTTATATAAAATCCTAAAATCAAAAATTAAAAGTCTAGCCAAAAAATTAAAACTCCTCAATCATCACTTATATTCTTCAATTTTAATTGGGATGTGATGAGTAAATGTTGGGGGTGCAATGCCATCTCAAAAAATTTCTATTTTTCCTAGCTATGGTGGACTTTATTGACTTAAGATTAAGGTGCAAAACATCAATTGTTTTTATAAAATTGATAGAAGAAGAAAGAAACACGTGATCCTAACTCTATAAGAAAAACATCCGACAATTGAAGATGAGGACATTTGGATCAGTGGGGCATATTAATGCTCATCAATTTGAAAACACAAGGTGTGTGTATAATACTAACCAAAACGTGGATGGGCATGTCTAAATCATCCGAAAAAGATAAGTGAAAAAATGACATGAGAATAACCATTCTTTCATTTTAATATAGAACGTTGGTCTCAAGTTTTTCTCTTTGATGATTAGAAATCAAAGGGCATTCATATTTCAATAAAAAACAATCATCGCAGAAGTCAATACCAGATGTCCATAAGCTTCTAGAATAGGAAAAGTGGTTAAGGAGACGAGAACATTCGTAGAACTATTTTTAGTAGAAGTTAATAAATGATAAATAATTTTTTTGAAGAAAAATCTTTTATTTATTGGGATATTTAATCTGTTTCCAAGTAGTGCCTTATTTAATAAATAAATTAATGTTTTTTTTTAATTACCCTTACTAAAAAAAGTGTTAAAATCTAAATCAATATTAATAGTATCACTTAATTATAGTTTGCCCCTTACAAGTAAATGTTGGTTTTGCCCTTGATCTCTGTGGAGACCTTTTTGAGCTTCCATTCCTTGAGATAAATAATACCTTAAAATGGATGGTTAGATTTCGGTCTTCAGGCTTCCTCCTTTGGTTGATGTTGATGTGAGTGGCTTTGACTCTTTAAAATGTTGAAGGTAGAAGGTAAAAGCCCCTGTATGGTGCCTGCCAAGGACCCTCCAAAGATTAAGTTAGTGGTAATGGAGTAAGAGATAATGGAGAAGAAGATAATGAATAGTGAAAGCACAAATTCTTTTTTTCTTCTAACTCCTTTTTAAAATGATTTTTCTAACCTTTTTCTCAATCTTTGAAAGTGGATTTTATAGTCCAAACTTAGGAACATGTATCATCACACAAGTAGTTTATAGGTGTCATGCTAGCGGGGGGTGAATTAGATGGAGGTTATTTGATTCTTTCTTGAGATTTGTGTTTACGCCTCATTAATACTGATACTTGAGTTTGATTAATACTGTCTCAATCCAATTAATCTTGAGTTGGTATGATTTATTATTTGGGAGTGAGTAAGTTAGAGAATGTCACACCCACCTCAGACTCTAACAAAAACTCATAGATATTATATTTAATGAAGGGATTTGACGCATGGGAGGATCCTTATCATATTAAAGTTATTGTCTTATTAGGGCATAGGTGATCAGACCGACCTCATAAGTATCTTGTGATGAAATATGTTGACCTACAATCCTATTCTTATCTCTAATCAAATTACCTCGATCTTTGATCTTTCATATTGTTCAATCAATTTGGGGGGAGTTATGTTGTGACTATCTTAACTGATGTCTTCCATTCCTTTATTACTTCGGTCGATACTGACTATGTGTCCCTGCTAAAGCCTACTTGTTATTTAATCTCTAGACCCATCCATTACCTTACATGCACATGTCCTTATCTTGGATGTGTGGCCAAAATGGTCTCCACAATCTCAATGGTAACTTTGACACAATTCACCTTATTTGGAAGAGTAAACTTCATGCCGAGACAATATAAGTTAAGATTGCTATCATCCACTTGATAAAGGGAACTCCAACATTTCAAACTAAGAATAAAAGTTCAAACCACTAAAGACACTTTAAATTCACACAAAGATTTCAAGAAATATTAACCTGTCATGATCAAACATTTGCTACAAGCCCACCACGAGTCATTTTTTAATGTCCAACGTGATTGGAGACACACACAATAGCATCCAACACCTAGTAAAATTGTGTTGTGTATCTAAGAAATTTGAAAAGACTAGTGTTATGGGAAGCCTGTGAATTTTTAAGAGGTTCTCAAAATTTTAATTTTGACTGGTTCTAGAGGCACTATTCTTTTTCTTCTTCCACTTCTCTAGCCACCACCACTGTTGTCATCCTTCAACACCCCCACCTCTAAAAATAGGGGAACAAAAGAAAGAAAAAGAAGATCAGGATATGTGAGTGAATGATTTTTGGAAAAAAAAAAAAAAAAGCAAAAGAAGAAAAAGAGAAGGGGGGGGGGGGGGAGGGAGGGAGAGAGAGAGTGTGAGAGAGAGAGAGATGTGATAGTGGTGATTAGAAAAGAAGAAAATATTGAGAGAGATGGGTTTAGATCCATATAGACAATGCTATGTGCACCTTGGATAAATTTAGCCAATTTAAAAATGGTCATCTCATTGATCTTAGAGACTATTGAATAATCATTCTCATAATGGATTATGAGGTCAATAATTCATTATTGATAACATTGTTTTCAATAAGTCAAATGCAAGTGAGCTAGGCATTATTTTTAATATAAAAAAATCGATTGATATTTAATTATTGGGTCAGGATCACTTGACTCCTAAGAATGACACATGAAAGAAACATATGATCCCAATCTTTTAAATACAAAATCCAATGATTTAAATTTATCTTCGGGATAAGAATCTCTAATATTTGTGTTATCAAGAAACTTGTAAATCTCAATCATTAGATTTTGTGTTTAAAGAATTAATATCATGTGTTTTTTTTTTTCATGAGTCATTATTAGGAGTCAACGGATCCCAATCATTATTATTTTATAAATACTTTTTCAAAAAGTATTTATCAATCGCAATTATTTGTATAATTTCAAATTAATTAATTATATATATTGTCCAACATCCAATTAACCAACGAGAACAGAGGGAAGAGAATTATACGTTACTTCGCATATGGTTTCCTTCTAATTTTTTTTTTCCTCACATGTGAAAAGGTTCCACGTGTATTTATTTTTCTTCCACATTTCACTATCACATTGGTTTGTTGGATGGCGTCCAACGACGTTTGACATTTTATACAACGCGGTTTGGCCCACGGTTCTAACTTATAACGGGCGCGATTGCGTTCGCATTCCGCAGTCCAAGTTGCCCGCGCTATCTTTGCAGTAACCCTGCCCGGAAGAGAAGAGAACTGCTTCGGTTCACGATCTCTTAGATCTCAAACCAGAAATCTCACAAATTCACTAATGGAGATCACTCAATCATCCCAATTGGAGCTGAAAGATCGCAGATTCGAAGCTTTGGGGGACTTACGAGTCATCCCTGATGAACTCATCTGCGCTATCTTGGAGAATCTATCTCATCGCGACATCGCTCGCCTTTCTTGCGTTAGCAGGTCTTCTATCCCTAATTGTCTCGCAAATTTTCTTCCTTTTTTTTCTGATTTCTATATATTCGAACAGTTTTATTGTCTTTAATACGTGGATCGATTGATTTCTAGGTTTTTAGAGTTCTCCATGTTTGATAGGTCACTGTTTGGTTAATTTTATTTAATTTTCTATTCTCTAATGGATAATTAACACATAATAAACGAAATTAAGATGCAAAATAACAACTCGCATTATTTGTAGATGGTGAAAACAAACATGAACTCACTTTCAATAACAAAAAGATAGGGCTCCAAACATAGTGGACTGGAATAACATAATTCGTTTAATCGACCCCAAATCTTTGGGAGAAAGCTTTGTTGATTCATTCCTCACAATCCTATATTTTATATTGTGATTAGCTAATTTTTCAAATTGAATATGAGAGTGTCTGGCTTCAGTGGCCAGTCTTAAATTCATTGAAGCTCAAGCTAGGACCAAATCTAACATGAGGCTTTTACAAATTGCGACCGTAATGAGGTCCCATTGGGTTTTTCATACAATTGATACTGTTGGATTGCTTCGGTTCCAAATGAAAAATGAAACCTTATGGATCTTATTCTCTTCAACAACATAGTTAAACTCTGCTTAATTGACCTAATTGTTGGGTCATCCACTCATCCTCAAATTTTGGAAATTTTGGCATTAAGGACCAACGAGGGACATGGCATGACTTATCAGAAACCCTTTCGGAATACCTAGGTGACAAAGCTGGGGCATCTAGAAAAGGCATTCGACATTTCCACTTTCTCCTTTAACTTGCAATTACCACATCGTATTTTTTGATCCATGCCAATAATTAATGATCGTCTTTCAGATAAAATCAGAGATTTGGAGCACACTCCTTGACTTGTTTTAAATTATGAAATATTTTTTCCGATCTTTGAAGTACCACACAGAGTTGGAATCCATGGAATGTAAGAGAATGTGGCTGCTGATGCTCCTGAGATTTGCATTTACTATTTTTGAATCGATAGGTGACAAAACACTGCTACAATCTCAGAAGGAAAAAAGAAAGAAAGAAAGAAAATGTAAACATGAAGCCAAAGAATAGCCCAAGACAGAGCCCTTATACTAGATATTGTGTTCAACTTACAGTGTATAGCAATTAATAGATCTGGATTAATTGTCCACTTCAAGGCGACAATCCCTTTATAATAAAAGAGATAAACAAAGACTGGAATAGCAGATTTTTTTTCTTAATGTTTCTCCCACTAGAACAATTACTTCTGGGCTAAAGCCCACGCCAAAATAAATATCTCCTGCAACGATCTTACCCTAAGACGCCTAACATCCATATTTTTACTCAAAGTAGGAAAAACTCTAAAAAAATTACTACAACAGTAATTTAAAATATTTTAACTCCAACAACTAGTTTTTATTTATTTATTATTTTTTTTACCAAAATAGGAAACTTAAGAATGGGAGCATAACACCCTGATTGAACAATTTTTCCTGCTTAACTGGTCTATCTGGTATTCTATCGGAGAGGAGGAACTTAACTATTGAACTGAAATATTGGGATTACATCATTGCATTTCACAAACATTCTTAATGGCTGCTGGTCTACCTTTCAGGTGAGCTTATAATCGTTTTTCTTTAGCCTAGGTCTGTTTGTTGCAACTTTAATGGTTATCGTTCAATGGGCTGGTAAATGGTTGACAATTGTTAGGGTCTATTTGAATGGGTATATGGGCATAAGGCAGAGGCAGGCACAACAGCACAACTATTCTGGGGTCCATCCAAATAGTCCCTTAGTTCTATCCTCATAAATTTGGTCGTCTTGGATTATTTCATACTAATGCATAGAAGCTTAGTTCTTCATTTGCTACCATGAAGTGCATTGATCCCTTTACACTTAATAAAACTTCATTAATTATTTCATTATTTTTTGTGAATTTGCAGTGTGATGTACATACTATGCAATGAAGAACCTCTGTGGATGACTCTATGCCTTAAGAGTTCAAGCAACGGTCCGCTTGAATATAAGGGTTCCTGGAAAAAGACGACACTGTACCAGTATGTATTGATGATTCATGTTTATGTGCCATTGGTTTTCTAAAGACCTCACTCAATTTTTGAGTTCTGGACGTTTCAAATTGATGACTGCTGTTTGCTGTTTTGCCAGACACCATATTCCTGATGAATTTGCAGAGTCTTGCAGAAAGCCTCTGCATTTCAATGGTAATACACCATTTTGCTTTATTGGTTCTTGTCTGCTCACAATATTTTCTTTTAAGACACTTTTTTAAACCAATATCCAGAACATTCTCATCGTAATGAGCTCTGTTAATATTTTACCATGCCAGTGTTTTATTCTAAACACATCACTAATGGGGCTACTTTTCTGCAGGATTCAATTCTTTATTCCTATACAAAAGAATATACAGATGTTTTACCACATTGGGTGCATTCTATATGGACAAAGGAGAGGTGGAGAGGAAGAAAGATCTCTCTCTAGAAGAGTTTCATCACAAGTATGATTGTCAGAAACCGGTTAGTCTTTTACAAATTGTTTTAGTGTTCATATGTCTTTTGGAATGAACTTACCAATGTGAAGAGAAACTATCGATATGGATTCACACATTGACTTGGAGATCAACCTCAAATATATCTTTTTCTTATTTTACTTTCCAAAATATATCTCAATTTTTTTTCTTTTGCATAAGCTGAAATGGTAATGGGTTGAAAACTCACCTTCACCAATTGCCTACCAAAAAGCTGACAAGCCATCATTTTCCAATTCTATCCCAGGTTTTGCTTACTTCATTGGCTGAAACTTGGCCTGCAAGAAACACTTGGACAATTGAGCAACTATTGTGCAATTATGGAGATACTAAATTCAAGATCTCGCAAAGGAGTTCAAGGAAAATCATTATGAAATTCAAGGATTATGTCTCATACATGAAACTCCAGCATGATGAAGACCCTCTGTACATTTTTGATGACAAGGTTCTTCTATGTTTCTTGAGATATTTTTAAAGTCCAGAGTTTCTTACTGTTAATTGAAATTACTGACTCCGAATTCTTACAGTTTGGGGAAGTTGCACCGACTTTGTTGAAAGACTACAACGTGCCTCATATATTCCAAGAAGACTTTTTCGATGTCTTGGATAGAGATCAACGGCCACCTTTTAGATGGCTAATCATTGGGCCAGAGAGGTCTGGTGCATCTTGGCATGTTGATCCAGCTCTCACCAGTGCTTGGAACACTCTCCTGCATGGGCGAAAAAGGTAAATCTTATGATGGACTGGCTATCAATTCTTCCTCCTCATGTTGTCATCCTGCTTTATTAGATGCAATGATAATATAATTAGTTACCTTTATATCAGTGTTACCTGTTAATGGATTATAAACTTGCTTGCATTCTCCTATGGACTTATCAAAGCTTGTGAGGGAACCAAATTTAAATTCCTTGCCTCCTCATATAAATTGGGGAAAAATTGAAGCCTACACAAGAACCATGCTAATCAACTGGACAGTCCTCCTTGACCCTGACGTCCTTCATTACCTTGCTAATCAACTTGAATAGATATATTTTGCATTACCTTTAAGATTCCATGTATCAGGAGGGTCGTCATTTTAGGATGTTCATAAAGGTCATCGAATTTCTTTCTTATCCTTTCACCCATCATATATAGTGATGCACCTGTTATTCTCTCACTTTGTTTTGTGCATTTTCAGTATGCATAAAAGTTTCTTTAGTTTTGACTGTTATTGATTTTATGTGGAGGGTTTTTTTTCCCTCTTAATTACTAACTTATCTTTCACATGTTTTACCAACCATAGTTGATAAATATGGCGTCTGAATGGTACTTGATGTTTTAATAGGTGGGCACTGTACCCTCCTGGTAAAGTACCTCCAGGTGTTACAGTACATGTAAACGAAGAAGATGGTGATGTCAACGTTGATACTCCATCATCTTTGCAGGTATTCTTCCCTAGTCGTGATGATTCCCAAAACCATTAGACTAATTTTGTTTCTCTCTCATTTTGAATAGTGTTATTTGATTATGAAAGATACTAAGTATTATGTTGCTCTGTTTTGCATTTTCACAGTGGTGGCTTGATATTTATCCGCTGCTTGCGGACCAGGACAGGCCAATAGAGGCCACCCAACTACCTGGTGAGACAATATTTGTCCCTAGTGGATGGTGGCATTGTGTGTTAAATCTGGAAACCACAATTGCTGTTACCCAAAACTTTGTAAACTCAAAAAACTTTGAGTTTGTATGTCTGGATATGGCTCCTGGTTATCGCCATAAAGGAGTTTGCCGTGCTGGATTGCTTGCTGTTGATGATGGAAGTTCTGTTAATGCCAAAAAGAATGCATCCTGTGATATAGATCTGCCAAATTACCCAGACACGATAAGGAAAGAGAAGAGGCTCAAAGTTTCCAAATCTGGGGAACACTCACATGTTGATGATGACTGTGATGAAATTGCTACAAATGGGGCCATAAAAAGTTACAACAACTTTCAGTCTCAAGATTTCTCTTATGATATAGATTTCTTATCCTTGTTTCTAGAAGAAGAGAGAGACCATTACAACTCTATTTGGAGTCCAAGCAATTGCATAGGACAAAGAGAAATGAGGCAATGGTTACACAAGCTTTGGGTTCAAAAACCAGGGATGAGAAATTTAATATGGAAGGTAATATTTGATTTTTATTTATTTATTCTTCAACCGATCACTGTTGCCAACTTCCATGTGTACAACTGCACAGTTAGTTGACCATCCTCATGATTGTTGATTCAATGAGTGCCTGGTATTTTTACTTACATGAAAGATTTATGTTAATACTTATGCATGAATCTGCCCATAGATCAACTCTGCATTGATTCTTTCAGCTACTGCATCTCTTTTTCATGATACTTTTATTTCATGTTCTGATATTACTTAGGGAGCTTGTCTAGCACTCAATGCAGACAAATGGTCTGCATGCATGGAAGAAATTTGTGCTTTCCACAATTTGCCTTCTCCATTGAACGATGAGAAGCTTCCTGTGGGCACAGGTAGCAATCCTGTAAGTGACTTCCCTTTGTTATCTATTTATTGTTTGAGTATGCAAGCAAGGGTTTTGCTAATGTGTGCCCTTAGTGCACATGAAAGTGCAACAAATACACCTTGGGAATAAGCATCTAGGGGTATTTTTGGTAAAAAAAAACTTTTCAGAGGGCATTTTTGGTACAATTTTTTTTTCTCAAGTATATTTAATGCACTTTAACATATTCCCTTAGAGCACATGTTAACAAAACCCTTCAAGCAATTAAGCTGCCAGATCACATACACCCGAATAGGGTTAATACCTCTATCTAAATGAAGAAGGAATAAGATCTCAACCGCAAATCTCATCCTTGGGAGTTTTTCAGCATGGGAAATTCTCAAGAGATTTTTGTTGTTGTTGCTATTCATGATTTTTTATTGGAAAAATAGTGAAATACTCGTAGAAGGAATGTACACTAGGCATCTCAGATTTGATGATCCTATATTTAGATGGGAACATATTATAATCTAGTATTTATAGCTTTGCTTTGTGTAATCTATTGTGATAGGGGTGAGAGTTTTGCTCACCTCTATTCCACCTTGATTTTCCTTTGTATACCAGTAATCCTTTTTGAACAGGTCTCAACATGTAATATGTAATCTGTGTAAATATCTCAACAGGTTTATCTCACTGCTGATTGTGTAATTAAGATCTACGTCGAAGGAGGTCTGGAATCTTCTATACATGGTTTGGGTTCCGAGGTATCATCTAAATTTCTACCTTATTTTGTTTCATCGTCTTTTTCCATATAAATTTGGTGAATTTTCTGTTGCATGCTTGCAGCTTGAGTTCTACAGTCTTCTTCATAAAGTCAACTCCCCTCTGAAAAACCACATTCCTGATGTTTTGGTGAGCGGAATACTCTACCAAGAAAATGGGTCTTATAGAACTGTGCCATGGGATGGAAAAGGAATACCAGATGTAATTGCTACCAACAACCTGATTATAGATGAGTGTACAACAGATGGTTTTCCTTTCGGTGTATGGAGCAAGAAACAATTTGAATGTAGAAAAGCTGGGATGCCAATAAATGATTCTCTCCATTCAGTTGGATGCACAACCATATGGCCATATATAATAATTAAAAGATGCAAAGGGGATATATTTGCTAATTTGTGAGTTACTTTTCTTTACTTCAGTTTAAATGGAGAGAAGCTCGATGTTTAACCTTTTTCATATCTTACAGAAACTAATGTTTATGGTGTCTAGTAATTTCGCTTGATGTTCTTTCAAAATTTTCTTTTTCAGGAGAGATGCATTGTCATGGAATGATGTCCTAAATCTAGCTTCATTTTTGGGAGATCAACTGCGTAATCTTCATCTCTTGCCCCTGCCATCTTTTCATAATTTCATGTACGATGAACAGAAGATGGGTTCGAAGATGCATTCAGTGAATGTTTTAGAGGAAGCTGTTGATGAGAGGTCTAGTATTCCAGGAGAATGGGGTCTTTTTATTGAAACTATGACGAGGAGGAAAAAGGACATCACAAGTCGCTTGGCTAAATGGTATGTCCTCACTTGTAACAGGAAACACCTTATTGATCTCTAAGTTTTAAGTGGCAGCACACCAACAGTGGTTTTTCAATGGCTAATTGTTAACTATGATTGGGTATCATGACATGTGAATATGCAAGATGGCTATTGAGTTGGCAGTCCCAACCTAGCTAAAAAGATGGCTTTTGAGTTTAATGTAGATCTCTCATATTACGCAATCAACCTGATCAAGGGAACTTAACTATTCAATCTATTTAATTCTTCGGATGGCTGAACAATTCTGGTGAAAAGTCTAGGAAAAAAATATAGATTGGATGGTTTCCATCGTCTAATTAGTTAGAATTTTTGACCTTTGAGATCTTATAGCTCAAGGTGGTAGGGTGGCACCCTTTGAGTGGTGGGTCCTCACAACTGCATCTATGTCGTGTTTGATGATATCCTATTTATAGGTGAAAATTATCCTCTTTTCAGTTGACTCTATAAAATTTATCTCCAATAAGAACTCGGTGCCTTCCAAAAGTTCAAATACCCTGGCATAACCTTTCATTCTGTGGTAGACTAATTGTACATCTGGTGGTGATTATTCTGCATAGTATATGTTGCTTGAAGCCAATGCATGGATTTCATTCTGTTGTTTATTCATTTACAATTATTAATATTCACATTTTCCGTGGTCCTTCAACTTGGATTTTCTATGGAACTAAATATTTCTTTCTAGGAAGGTTTATACTTTTAATTACAATTATTAATGGTGATACACTTGGTGTCATAATTATTGACTAGGGACGTGAAATCCATCTTTTTTGTATTCTACATGATTCGAGATTAGGCATTATTAAGTGGATCAATAAGAATGCTCTGACATTTCAGTTGCAATTTGCAGGGGTGATTCTATTCCAAGCAGTCTCATAGAAAAAGTTGTGGAATATATCCCAGAAGATCTTTCAATGTTGCTTAACATGTTTAAGGTCCCATCTCTAATCATTATTTTTTCTTCTTCATAATTTCATGAACATTTGATCTTTTGTTATTTGCAATATCTGATATTTAGTGTTGTTTTAGGATGAAAGTGGCATATACAAGGTTTGCAAGTCTTCCAGTTGGATACATTCAGATATTATGGACGACAATATTTACATGGAACCGTGTTCTGTTAGTTCTTGCTCTGATGATAATTCCCCAGATACTAGCCTGGAGACTAATGGTTTGGTCAACGGCTATAAAAGCAATGGAGAGCAGAGGAATTGGCGTCCTAGCTACATCCTTGACTTCAGTGACCTGTCTATAGGTGAATCCTTTTTCACTTGTTTTGTTTCATTTTGGGCTGTAGAAAAATGTTCCCTTTAAGTTACTTAGGTGATTAATGCTTTAGTATGGAGAGATACATGCCTCAGTATGAGAAGATGGAAAAAAGCCATCTTCCATGCCTGTGTTTGTGGTAGTGAAGCTGGTGGGTTTGGTTTCCACGTAGGGGTTTTTTTTTACCCATTTTAGATAAGTCGGAACATATGGTGGATGCTGTAGTCAAATCACAAGGACTGAAGGGTTTTGACCACCCAATCTGGTCGATGGTCTCCTTTCTGTATCCCTTAAAATCAGAGCATAATGTATCTGGAATGGATCATCATCCCATCTTGATTGGACCTCTATTTCTTCTTTGATTGTTTCTTTAAATGAACTTGTAAAATTTCCCTAGGAGCCCACAGATGTACAATTAGTCTAAAGCAACGAGATTCTGTTAGAGTAATATTTTTCCAAGGGAATAGTATGTTTCAGTCACATTTTTGGATCTTGCCTAATGTGGAAGGATTTTGAAGGGAAAAAAATTGTGTATAAAAGTGTTGTCTATGCATCTCTAAATATAAAATGCATCCATGTAACTTACCCACTAATTATCTAATTAGTAATATTGAATTAGAAACAATTGATTTATCTCCTGCAGGCGATCCTATATGCGATTTGATTCCAATACATCTGGATGTCTTTAGAGGAGATTCACATCTGCTTCAGCGGTTTCTGGAAAGCTACAAACTCCCTTTGATGAGAAGAATATCACCAAATGAACCAGTAGAGGATAACAATAAGTTTGGTCGACTATCATACCATACCATGTAAGTAGGCAAATATGTTATTTTATCTATTTTGGTCTGGTCTCTGAGGAAATATTATTTGATTAATACACCTCTGAGTCAAGTCATGACGTGGATGATTTGATTTTCCTTTGAAATTACTGAAATATTGTTTATCTGAGTGTCCTGGAACTAACTCACGAAGCGGTTGCGCATTTTGATGTAATTATTTGATTAAATTGATTTTTGATTGATATATATATATATTTGCAGGTGCTATTGTATCTTGCATGAGGATAATGTTTTGGGAGCCATCTTTAGTTTATGGAAGGAACTGAGAATGGCCAAGTCATGGGAAGAAGTTGAAGAAACTGTGTGGGGAGAGTTGAACAAATATGAAGGCTTCTGTTGACTATATCGCCCATTGGTCCATACAACTGGCCAGTTCATGTTCAACACTTGGATTTTTATTGAAATCCATGGGCAAATCGGTAACTATTCATCACTAATTATACTGATGTTCCTCAATTACAGATTATATGAATGTTTTGTATATGTTTTCTGGCATGTTTTTGACCAACTCAGATATGATTGTTTTAAAAATCATTGTTACAAGTTTTATTTTAGTCTAAAGTAAATAATTTGTTGCACTGAATGGAATGTTTGATTGTACATATGTGGTCTTTTCCATACTAGTAAATTAGTTTCCCTTTTTCTATATGGATCACATGCATATTGACGTGCCAATCCACACGTTCGACTTGGATGGGCCCTGGTCCAAATCAGACTAATCAGAGTAACCAAGTGGATTGGCCACCTGTTGATATGTTCGATTTTTTAGATGTCTATTTTGAATATTAAAATTAAAATTAATAGGTAGGTTCAATATTTATTTTTTAGTTTCTCAGATGGAGGCATCAAACATTTGCTAAAATAGTGTTTGATAAGAGCCTTGATGTTCTTTGAGATGGGGGAGAGAGAATTCCGGGATTTCACCAATTCTTAGATTTAGATTAATCAATCGTAGGATGCCCATGTGTATCGAGGGTTTCTTTAACATTAGGGTTTTTGTGAACTAGGGATGCTCTTAATACACGCTTGATTATTTCATTGGTTCATTGTTAGATAATAGGTTTTCTCTTCTTTTTTTCTTTTGAACTGTCAAGGTGAAATTATATTTGATGATATGGCCTTATGGGTCAGCTCTCACTGGATCATTTATTTATTTAGATTTTAGACACGAACCAAGTAATTACACGATAGGAACATGTTGGAAGAGAAATACTTGTCAACTATATAGTCCTAAATTTTTTCCAGATTTGTCCAAAAATTTATAAAAATTCTGTGTGTAAGGGATCATCCGGTTAAATCGTGGATGGATTAATCAATGATTTATCGAATAATCATTAAATATGATAATATTTTCACCTTTCAATTTCAAATTTTTAATTTTCTTTCAGCCTTTAAATCTGAAGGACAACATAGGATTTCAAGTGAGGTTGCAGAGTATCTACGCACACTTAATAAATGCATTTTAATTTAAATTGCTTATTTCACCCGTTTTAAGGTACCGATCCATTTTTTTCTTCTCTCTCTCTCTCATTCATTTATTCTTCTTCTTTGCATCTAGAAATGTTTCAATAAAGATTTTAGGTTTTGATCTTACTTATTTTTCTTAACGTTACACTTTCAATCAAGTTGAAGTCATTCACATGTGAAAGTTTTGTTTGATAGTTACCTATCTAATCTATTTAGTAATATTTAGTATGTACCTAATGAATTTTATAAAACAAGTTCGGTCTGAATCTATTAAATAAAATTTGTCAAAAAATCTGTCGAGTTCTTCGATTCAAAATTATCATTTTGAAGTTTTAATAGTAGGTTTTTCATCTTCCTTGATGATTAATTGTAAAAAATTAAAAGAAATTTTAAAGAAATAAGATTACTTAAAGAAAAAAAAAATCTTAAAACCCAATCTCCATTAATTTAACCTCTCACAAAACTTACAAGGGGATGAATAAGAAGAAGAAGAAGAGGGAGGGAGGAAGGAAGAAGTGAATCTTAGATTTTTTGTTTGGTAGGTGATGGTGTGTGCAACAAGTCAAAACAAAAGGGTAAAATGATATTATTATTATTATTATTTTTTGTGACAGAAGTCACGTTAGTAAGTACAATTTGCCATTGTAGTGTGTGCAAATAGAAGACTCTTTTGGGAATAAACTCATAAATAGTTTTTGTATAAGAGAAATATTTTCCTTATTAACTTAGTAAGATTTTAAGCCTTTCTAAGGGTGGTTTTGCTCAAATGGATTACGAGTTGAGTTTACGACCTCAACAATCCAACACCACAACTCTCTAAGTTTATTTGAGAATAAAAAATATAATTTCTTTTGAGTCTCATCTAAGATTTTGAAAATGGATAGTTATTGAACTTTCACCTAACTCACAAATTTAAAATTGAAATTCAACAACGAAAAATAATTTTTTTTAAAAAAATTTTCTTTAAAATTTATAGAATTTTGTCCTCTACAACCCTGAAACATCGGATCTAAAACTTTTTGGATGCCACAAGGTGATACCTTGGACTCTAAATGAGGGTGAAATCCTTACAAAATAAGGCAAGTCGGACTCTTTGTATAATCTTTGAAACCTTCCCATACTTATCCGAATTGATTGAAATAATCTGATTTCCAACCTGGTTCAAATAATTCGTTGTTTGTCTTGCTTGTCAATTAAAAAGTCTTTTTTTCCCCCTTTTTTTAATGAGTTTATCTCATCATTATCCAGTGTACCTGCTCAACAACAGGTCCTTGATCTCTGACCTTTCTTGTCAATTATATAAATAGAGCTCATACCACCGCACCAAATTTTATTTATCATTTTTTATTATAATAATAATAATAATTAATTAATCAAATTATACATAATACATCAAAAAACATGAAAAATATACAGAGTTACTATTGCCATGCCAACTTTTACTAACACCACACCAACTTTGGTGATTTACATAAGAATTAGTGTGGCATTAGTAAAAGTTGGTGTGCCAATTGAAGCTCTAAAAAACAAATAATGTAGTTGGGACGGCATTCTGAATCAGTCCTTAAAGAACATAAGAACTTTTCTTACTTGAGTAGAGCTCAAAATCAAAGAGCTTCTTTGAAGATGAAGAAGACATAGTTATTTATGCTTACTACCTACTTTTATTCTTTATTTGTATTCCAAATAATGTGATCCACATAGACATCACATTTGACCATAAAATGAGTTTTTCTCACTATGATGATTATCTCTACCATAACTCTATTGATTTTTTTTACATTAAAAAATATATGGAAATTTGACTTTTAAGTGAGATTTTCGAATATAAATTCCATAGTCATAATCATCATTGAAGCCTTCCCCCAAAGATTTGGAATTGGCTAAACAAATCACGTTCCTCCAATCCATTTTGTCTAGATCCACAGTTTTTAATATTTTTTAAAAGAGATTTACCAGACAGACCTATTTGTTATAATTTTATTATAAAAACTCCCTTACTTTATCAAGTTCGTTACTTAAACAAATCTTACTTTATGAATCATGCTAGCATGACTAACTTAGCAAGATTTCAAATCTTGCTAAGGATCGTTGGGCTCACATGGATTATCAAATTAGAAATCTAACGACATAGACTTGTAAATTTCACAGATTCATCGAAAAACTAAGATTAAAAAAAAAAAAAAAAAATTGAGCTTGATCGTAGGTGTTGAAAATGGATGGCTACTAAACACCGAAATTTAAAACTAAAATTCAACTGTGGAAATTAACTTTTTTGTTTTTTTTTGTTTTTTTTTTAATTCTTAGAATTTTGTCCTCTATAAACCTATGGCATCAAATCATATTTTTGGATGCCACAAATTGATGCGGTTATAATACACTCCAAGGTATGTTAAGTAACAAATTAACGTCATAAATTTGAACTTTATGAGATGGATTATCACTCCAGGGTTTGCTTGTTAACAAACTTGATAAATTGAGATTTGATAGGTAACAAACTTCATAAAGTAAGGTTCCGGTGGAGTTGTCATAATTTCAAGGGAGTTTTTGTAATAAAAATACAACAATTGGGTTTGTCAGGTAAACTCTCCCTTTTTTTTATTAGTATCCATGTATTTTGTTATCGAAAATGTGTTTATATCTGCTTCTACTATTTCCGTCTCTAGTCTACCTTTAAATTCATCAAGTTTGTTTTTGTTCTCCTACTTGGATTACAAGATTCAGGTACCTTTTAAGGGGTCTTTGAATCATGATGACATGTGGGTAAATATCCTTAGTGCAGCATTTTTATCTTCATAATGATCAAATTGGACGGTCTGGGTTTTTTAATTCTCAATTCAAGTCAATTTTCCAATAAGGTTAAGCAATTTCATGATAGATTGATCTTTAGTTATATTAACAACCCCTATACCGTTGACTTGTCCAACTTAACATCATCATGGTCCCTACAACTGGAAGTACAAATAAGATGTAATCATTATGGACCCGACAGGGTGGCTCAATGACAATTTCGGATCCAATAAACGGTGAGAATCCATAGGTTGTGTGTTTGATACCCAATATAAGTAATATTTCCTTAGAGCCACTCGTGAGGTGCTCCCTCACTTACTTGGTGCATGTGATGTGTGGGCGTTGCACATGCTCGAGGGAGGGACCCATATGTCTTGGCTCTGACCCCTCCTCCTCCCTCCCCCCCCCCTCCTCCTCCCTCCTTACGTAAGTCCGTACATCCTAATAGATATTTTAAAAAATAAGATGTAATCTCTTAGAGTAGCGTAAAGGGTAAAATTAGTAACTCATTGAGACCTTACACGTGTCCCGTTGAGAACATGAATTGGAGAGTATAGGAGATTTCGAAGAGCAAGTGCTACATAGGATGAGCTAATAATTCAGTTCTGCTCGTCAAAAGAGCAGGACATAGATCAAAGTCTGCCCTGACTACTAGGGTAACATGGATTGAAGTCTGCCCTAACTAGTAGGGCAGACTAAATCTGAGTTTTCATGCAATTTTTTGTTTCGCTCACCAAGATATGAAATTCAAGGAAGAATCCAATGATTCTTGGAATACGTTAAGGAATGTTCCATTTACTAAGTAAGATCTCTATGATCGTGAGATATTACAAGATCAAATCCTGAATAAGGGGGAAACCTTGATCTTAAGGGTGGGATATATAATAGAGGTAGGATCGAGGGAGAGATGATCTTTTTGATCTCTGGAGATGAAGAGAGAGAGAGGAGCAACATCTTTTCGAGAATTCTAATTTGATTGTTAGAGAATTATTGACAGGCAGCACACCGGTGCTAATAGGATCAATGAGCATCTTTGGAGCAACAGTAGAGTAGATCAAGATAAGCCCAAATCAACTTCTACAAGTAATATTCACAAACTCTTAAAATATGATTTTAATTATTACAAATATTGCCTTTGTAATGATATATATAACAAATTATTGTAATGATATAGATAAGTTTTAATATTCTCAAACAACAAAATGCCAACCTAGGCAGGCTTAATGAATTATGGTTTGTTGGAGTATATGCATTTATAAATTTAAGGATAATGTTTAATATGATTATGAACACAATCATGTTTACAATATTCCTAAAGCTTAAAAAAAAAAGATTTGTCTAACCAGTCCAAAGTTTTCCCCTTTCCCTTTGGATGGACTTACGAGAAAGATCGAAGCTAAGTTTCAATTTAATTATCATTAATATGAATCTTATTGTTAAGTCCATGTATTTAATTACTCTTAACTAATGTTTGAATCTCCTGTGGAGGGGCCAAATAGCAAACAAACTGCCACTATAATTACTAGGTTTAGGGTAAGAACAATAATGTAGCACTTGTGAATCTAAATAAGAATATGTTTCATCTAGGACTGCCAACCGATCCAATCAGATCTCGAAAGGTATGACCCCTTCGTCACCCCTTTCATTCTGGGGTGATCTCGTAGTTCTTGGTCTGTGAAGATGTGTTGTTAGGTGCTCCATTTTATTTTTTCCATTAAGGCCAAACCTAAACATGTGCTCGAGAGATAAATTTTCAAACAATGATAAGGAACGTAGACAACTTAGGGTCTAGATCGTGTATTTGGGATCCAGTAGTGAATCGATTGGATCATCATCATCTATCTTAAAGAGTTGGAGTTGCTCAACTATTACTAACGCAATCCACACTCTTTTGGGTCAGTTTGAAATTTTTTTAGAACCTTAGACTTACATATTCCTTCTAATTGGGACTATAGTCAACCTTCATTGAATGTATCCAAATAATCCAAGTCTACTTTTTCTTAGTGTACCATTTATAGGAGCTATTACCGTAATAGTAAGCTCTATAAAGTATGACTTGTCTTACTGTCATCTTATAAATATATATATTTTTAATTTAATTGGTATACATTGGTCATATAACACTTCAAAAGTGTACCCACACTTATGAATAACAAACATTGATTACTTTGGAACATGTATAAATTATATCCTCTATTAAAATGAATTGTATTAGTTCTGGAGCCAATCCAAATGTTATCAGATTGGATTAGTACCCAATTCATGAGATACATGTTGGTTTATGGCCCTAACTTGAGTTTTTTTGGGTTTCCTGTAGGCGGGAGTGTGGTGGCTAGTAGGCCCCAGCCTCACACACACACACAATTCAGCCCAGAATTGACATTTTTTTGGCGTCCGTACAATTTTTGAGGGCATTTTCATAATTAAAATGCGTGTTTTGCCCTAGGATGTCATATATATTTCAAGTTCAAAAATCCTAAAAATTGTATTGTATTTTCGCAATTTTCATCAATAAAGAAATATCATCGTTGCCTGTGGACGTAGGTAATTTTGCCGAACCATGTAAATCTTTTGTGTTATTATTTTCTCTGATTTTATCTTCATAGTTTTTTTCCGCAACAATACAAAGTTCCTAGATAAGATCTAGAACTAATTTAACCCTTTTTGGATCGGTTCCAAACCCAGTTAACTTTTTGACACGACTATTAAATGGGTCGGGTTTGGGTTTGGTAAATTTTCATAATACCCTTACCTCAACACGACCCGACTAGACCCATTGCTACCCCTAATTTTTAGCAAATCTAAAATTGTAACACAAAACAAAATGATCACTGGAATGTACAAATAAGAAACTAAAATCATTCGATACATATCAATCCAAACAGCCCCTTTTCTCAATCTTCTCAAAATAACAAAAACAACAAGGTTTTTCTCCCCATTTCAACAAATTGTAGATTTTGATCGTTGTGGAAAGTATACCCCATCCTCGCCTGTTTGTCAGTCCAAATTGTCTTGAATGTTTCACTCCAATTTATAATGCACACACAAAATCCCCACTTGTCTCAATATCGTCAATGTCTGCATCGGCATCGAGATCATCAAGATCCATGCTGCCTCCGATTAAATGCCCACCAACCTTAGGCCCTTCGATAGGTTTCCGTGCCTCCTGTACTATAGCCAATATATCTTCGATACTTTGGGATGTATCGTTTACATCGTTACTCTGAAAATTTCCATCTTCTTCCATCAATTCTATTGGCAAGTTCTTCAAAAACCATTTATGACTTTTAATTTCTGAAATGGTTATCCTCTGCAAAGACACCAACATAGACAGACCAATCAAGATTAATACATGAATGTAATATTATGGTTATAAGGTAATTTTGATTACCTTTTCAGGGTTAGCTACAAATATCCGAGATAGAAGATGTCTACACTCAACGGATACTCGCACGTAGTCTGGAATCGAGTAGTGGACGCTAACTATACGCTGCCATATGTCACAACCTTTAAAATAGTAAATTTATATTTCAAAGATTCAAACTAGAAGATAATGCTGAAATGGATCTTTTTACTAACCCCAATCGTCTTTCTGAAGTTCCTTGGATCATCGGGATCTTCAAATGGATATGCACCCACCAACATCACATATAAGGTAACCCCACAAGACCAAACATCTGCAATCTGTATCAAGAATTACTCATTGATGGTGAGAAAACTGAAACCCAATGTAATTTGATTTAGAAAATATACTTAAAAAAAGACTATAGACAACACTCTTCTTTTTTCTTTTTTTTTTTCCCCCGAAAAAAAAAACATCTAAAGGGTAGTTTTCGCAGGTGGAGGGATCGCACCAAAATGCACTGAACTTTAGACATCGATTTTTGAAAAACTACCCTTTTGCGCACACTTTTTCATCCAAAGAATAGACATCACTTTTTATAGTCTTTTTTTTTACTAGTTGAAGGAATCAATATCACCTTTCCATCGTATTCTTTTCTAGATAGGACCTCAGGAGCAATATAGGCCGGTGTTCCTACAGTTGATTTGGGTTGTGAATGTAACACGGACGACTACAGAACAAGGAAGAAAATAGTTAGTAGTAATTGAACTCTTACTAAACCGAATTTAGTCCCGCAACTTTAGCAAATTAATTTCACCTTAGAATACCCAAAGTCGCATATCTTTAGACGGGGTGCCGTGCTCCCGTCTAAGAGTGTGTTTTCCAGCTTAAGATCTCTATGACAGATTTGCTGTAATAAGCAAATCAAATTAAAGGAGATTCAAATTCAACCTATTGAGATATACTAGTTTTTTACAAAAGAAAAAATATTGAACATTTAAAGAAGGGTGGCAGATAATACCATCGAATGGCAATAGCTGACTCCCGATATAAGTTGTTGAAAGAAAAACCTCGCCTGTTCCGAATAACTCAATTGAAAATTAAGATAACATTGGCTAGATATCGAAACAAAAAAATAATAAATAAATTGGGTAGTTTTTGTTTAGATATGTAATTCCAATTGATCAGCTTAAACCCCAAAATTGTACCAATGGGGTTATATCTTAATGACCAATAGAATGAACACTTTCATTGAATCGTCGCCAAATAACGTTCATGACTATCGATCAAATAGACATCCTATATTACCTCATCTTCACTGAATCTACCAGCACTGCATATCCTCTCAAAAAGCTCACCACCAGAAGCATATTCCATGACTATGCCGAGATGAGTAGGTGTAAGCAGGACCTGCAAGGAGTAGCCCCCTTTTAGTTCCCAATACACGACACGTATTTTCTCACAAATGAAAGAGTGAATTACAGGGTCTTGTTTAACCCTTCTACTCAACAGGATCACTTCATTACATTACCTCAATAGAAAGAAATTATAAACTATCAAGTTTATACAAAAAACATTCTTTTAGGAATGAATCAAAGTTTATTGTTTCTTAATTAATGAAACTATCTCAAATCAATGCTACAAAATTCTCTGAATTTTTGGATGAAATTGGACGATTGAAGAATCAATTGGTTAAGTTAGCCTTAACCACTTGTCCTAAGAGTCACCTCAACTCAATTAGGCACACACACACACTCAAGAGAATTATAACATACTTGAGTTGAGGTAGTGAATTAAACGCGCAGCGTTTAATTAACCATTTTAAAAGCTCAATAACTCTTTTTCTTGTAACATAGAAGAAGAAACAATTGGAATTCACATACTTAATTCACAAATTCATTATGGGTATCTGATTTCAATAATCAAAACCTAGATTAGATGCCTAGTTGATAAGTGGGAAAAAGTTCTATTTTAACTTAATAAACACATAGACTTGTTATGTAGAGAGATTTTTCATTTAGTAACTTATTTTCCAAAAAGGATGCATCTCTAGTTCTTTTAAAAGCACAAAAGGAGAACAGAACAGAGAATGAACATCAAAAAAAAAAAAAAAAAATCAACTATAAATGCTTCTCTGACAGATCTTTTTTGGGCAGAAAAAGCAACAAATGAAACACAAAATCCCACTAGTCCTTAAGCCAAAAAAGTGCATTTATAAAGATTATATTTAACTACCTACCTCTTTGAATCTAACTATATTGGGATGCTTCAAAGATCTGTGGTTCATAATCTCTCTCTGTACATTTTCATCAATCTGTGACACAAAAAAAAAAAAAAAAACCTGTTAATCAATCTAACTGAAGAAACCCATGTAGAAAAAAACACAATCCAAATTAAAAAAAAATGAAAATTTTGACACAAACAATCTCTTAATCAATCCAACTGAAGAAACCTCTGTAGGAAAAAACACAACCCAGATTGAAAAAAAAAAAGAAATTTGTGACACAAAGAACCTCTAAATCAATCCAACTGAAGAAACCCATGAAGCAAAAACACAAACCCAGATGGAAAAATGAAACTTAAATTCAAAAATCCAAGAACGAAGA
The DNA here is from genome assembly GCF_017979445.1 of Akebia trifoliata. Lineage (NCBI taxonomy): Eukaryota > Viridiplantae > Streptophyta > Magnoliopsida > Ranunculales > Lardizabalaceae > Akebia > Akebia trifoliata. Next base: position 10,846,322 of record NC_141376.1, on the reverse strand, counting down.
AAAAAATAGAGATATAGATGATGAAGCAGACCTTTTGCCCTCTCTCTATATATTTAACAGCATAAAGCTCCTTAGTCCATTTATCTCTAACAAGCTTAGCAACTGCAAAGTTCCCAGACCCGATATCTTTCACTGTTTCGTAACGTTCCATACCTTCGTCAAAAAAGCAGCAAAAAACAGATAAAACTCTCTCTCTCTCTCTCTTTCTCTATCTCTACGTATCTGCTCTTCTCCTCTCCATAGTTTTCAAGAAGACAGCCGAACTGAGTCCAAATTGCTGAATGATCTCTACCTATCTATCAAGGTCTTCCATACGTGTTTAACCGCAGTAAAATTGAAAAAGCCGGAAAGTTTTTGACACGTGGCAAAAATCTAGTGGGTTTAAGAATCCTAGATGATTGATTGAACAAGTTGGGGGGTAATGAAAGCTACAGAAATTACTATTCCCAAAGACAACCCACGTGGAAGGACAAGGGAATCGTGTGGGCCCACTTGATTTGTACGGAGAGCTGCTATTAACACCCCAACTTTTACTTGTTACAATCCAATTAAAAATAAAGAAATAAGTCCATAAAAATTGGGGTGTCAATCGAAACTCTCTCTCTCTCTCTCTCTAAATTTAAATTTACAGTTCTGCTAAAGCAACCTCAAGCTACAATCTTATATCACAATTCTTAACGTAAAAGTGGATAGGAATCATAGATATTTTTCACTCGTATCTCAATAACACGCATCTATGATTCCCATACACAATCACATCAAGATGTGCCATATGAGGTTCCTACCTGAGGTCACTTCAACATTATTCTTAATTTTATGTTTGTTAAATTTTAGACATATATCAATCTAATTCTAATTGTAAATGAATTATAAATTTTAGTAATGTTGAGGTATTAACTTAAAACAAATATTTTACATGTTTGAATGATGTGTTTTAATCTTGAGTTGTGTAGGAGTGACCTCAAGATCGTATTTGATGTAGCAAATTTTAAGGTGAAAGTGTGTAGGAATCATAGATGCTTTTTGACTTGTATCTCGATAAAAAATATTTTTGATTCTTATACACTTTCATGTCAAAATGTGCGAGATGAGATACAATCTTGAGATCACTTCAACATTATTCTTTAATAATCTTTGACTAGAGGGTGATAAATACTTTAAAAATTAAGATGCAAGTAAAAAAATTGAGATGCCAATAACAAGTCTCTTTTCTTATTTGAGTTGTGTTGGAGTAACCTCAATCGTACTTATGTAAAAGTGAATAAAATCATAAATGCTTTTTCATTTGTGTCTCGATGAAAAGCATCTATGATTTTCATACAGTTTCATGAAAAGAAGTGGGGCGTGAGGTTCAGGTCACTTCAGTATTTTTTTTTTTTTTTTCTTTCGTTTTTTATATACGTTGAAAAATGTTGAATGAACATTGAAATTGACATCGTTTGGGACATGGTTGACGGTGAGAGGACCATAGATGCTTTTTCATGGAGGAGAAGCATCTATGTTTCTGTGCACACCAATCTCTCAAACGATGTCATTCCAATGTTACTTTAGCGTTTTGTGGAAAAGCGTATGGAGAGGAGTGCACGCCGCAGACTACACGAATTCAAGGCATCAGGAGCTTTAAGCGACGTGCGGTATAGAAGGAAAATCGTAAGTGGAGGACAATAAAAGACTACTGTCATCCTTAGGTTAGAAACACTAGATAATCCTCGAGATTTATAAAAGGTTGGTTAGCAGTCGAAGATGGTAAAAGAAAAATTCTTGTTATGCAATTTGCTTAATTTTCCCACGCAATCTTTTGCACGGCTCGTTTCAGTTTACGTGGAAATAATTTAATAAGGAAACTAGTCAGCTATCCAGAGCGGGGTCTGTTCCTATAATCATGTACGGTGTCTACGTGTCATATTTTGATTGGAGACTAAATCATCATCTACATGTAATATAAAAAATGACTTGATTAAGGGTCCAATGTATTCTAAACTCTTACCAAAATTAGCACGGTCATGATTTTAAAACTAATTTTGATTTCTAGGCTCATTCATGAATGAGACCGAATCATCTCATACAAGATATGCAATTTATTTGTTTAATCTCATACGAGATTTTAAAAAATGCCTTAGAATTATAACAACCCATGTCTTTGAGACAATTTGTCAACTCTTGTCATTGGTGGACGATACTGAAGACAACTAGGACGAGTTGTCTCAATCTTTGATGAGATTTAAAATCATGGTTATCATTCCTATTATATAGGAAAGGGACACGTTACTAGTCTCTGATTTTGAATAATAACAAACGGTGCTTCATTGACTTCTTACGATGCTCCCTTCAACATTGTGTTTGCAGAGAACCATCGATTTTCATTAAGTGTACAATAATCATACTTTAAAGAAAATATCTATGATTCTATGCCCACCACCACATTAATGTAGTAGAAACTCAATTTAGCAATTTCATCCAACATTATTGATGCTGATGTGGTGGTGGTGTGCATGGATATTTTTCCTCGAGATATGAATATATACATCCGATGCAAATGATAAGAGTCGTGATAATCTGACTCGAAAAAATGTAATTGGTATGTATGTGATTGACGTGGCAAGTGCATAGAATCATAGACCTTTTTCTTTGGGATACACAAAGACAAAGATCTACGATTCTGTGCACTTGCCACTTCAATCGTGTGGAGATCGCGTATAGTTTAGTGAATCATTTTATCATTAGTCAAATGATAATACTCTATAGAAGCATTGTTGTAGGATGTCATTGTAGCGTGGCTCTTTGATTGGTTGTTTTTCCTTAATAATAGATATGTACATCTATATATTTCCATAGGTGTAATCAATCACCCAATAATTTCAAATAAGTTTATTTCTAACAAGTTAGGATTACTTTTATCATAAAAAAATTTAGTAGAAATATGATCAATTTGATAGAATAATTGCTTGAAATGGGGTTTAAGATGGTAAAACCATTTTCAACTTTAAAGATGGTAAAAATCATAATTTTAAAATTCGACTTGACATGAATGCCCATCACGTTGAATCAAATCAACTACTCACGACTAGACTCAAATGAATCAACTAAAATATAAGAAATTTATAAATATTTAAAAATAAAATTTCTCCACAAAAATTACATATATAGTTGAATAACTCAGTTAAGTTTTCGGTGACCATTTTTCAAATAAATTTACAATCTCTCAAAAATGAATTCTCTGCAATCAGTCCCTTAGTATCCAAATAAAATGTGAAAAAAATAAAAAAGGTCAAAACTAATAATTAAGTAATCAAATTCTTCACAACCATCACCATAAAAACTATCAATTAGCTATTCCATCCACTTAACATGAAATCATCTTGAGAAAATAAAAACCAATTAATAAGATCAGATTAGATTGGATTAGATGATTGAGATCACATAGATGTTGCGATTGTTGAGTTTTTGGACTTAGTAGATTGATTGGACGGTTGTGATTGATTGGTAAGGTTTGAATAGACCATCGTTGATTCAATAAAACAGCTCATATATTTTTGGAATTTTTCACTTTTCTTTTTGGATTCGTTTATCCTCCAATGATGTGAGTGCCACTTACGGCATGGCATTAGCTGGCACAGCCAACCAAAGAGCTAGGATTGTAATCATCCCGTTAGTTGTCGTCCCTATTTGTAAACCGTTGAACGTACCTTTAGATCTTCTAGAACAAATCTCGAAGAAAATCTATAGTTGAGAATTACTGGACGACTGGGAATGATGTTATGATGGTAAAGCGATGGTAAGTATCATTTTCATTGTTTTGTTGTGTTGTTCCCTCCTCTTTGGGGCAAGACAAGGAATGTGATTTCGCTTACTTAATACGTGGGTCACTTGCATTATTGGATTGGATTTTGGGTTTGGATCTAGATCCGATTTGTTTGCAATAAAAAAGTTTGCAAGTCATGGTTTCTAAACTCATATGAGACCGAGATGTATCGCTCAAGTCGTCTCGATATCTCCTAGCAAAGAGACGAACAGACAAGTCAATGTATCAGACGAGATTTAAAAACCAACATTCACTTTTCTTATTATATTATTAAGATGTCTCGAGTGTATCGAAAAACTCGTCCGAGACGACTCGGTCTTTGAGATGTCAAAATAAGTTTTTAAAATTATGTTGCAAGCAGCTACTATGACCGTTGTATATATATATATAATATATATATATAATATATATATGGACTCTTGTTCACGGTCTTTTTGCACTTCATTGTTGTGATTGCACTTCAAAAGGAAAAAAAAATAGGGATAATGACTGTAAATACCTATTTTTTGAAAATATGTACTAAAAAGTCACTTTTAAAAAAAATATGAACTCTTTAATATCCAATTTATCATATATTAGTCTAAAAAGGATTTTTGAAGTGAAAATATCATAATTACCCTTTTAATGATTTTTAAAATTTAAAAGAAACATGTTTATTTGAGAATATTTAAGTTATTCCTATATTTTATAATTATGACATGCCCCTTAACTATACCCATCTCTTATAAAATAATTATATAAAGAAAAAATTTGTTTTTCTTACCAAAACTAGTAATCATTAAATCACATAGATGGTGATGATTACACCAATGAAGATGATGGAGAAGAGTATGGTCATCATCAAACAAATTTGGTCTATTAGATTTTTTAAAATATATAAATAATCTTAAATAATTAAAACACAATTTTAAAACTCGACTTGAATGTTCATCAAATTGATTTAACTCAAAAATTAGCATGTCGACACAAATGAGTCAAACAAAATTATGTTGAATTTAATTTTTAATAAATAAAAAATATATATTTTTTTTCATAGAAATATTAATAACTAAATAAATTGGTCAAGTTTTTTATTTGACTTCTTATATTTTTAGATCAATCACTTTGTAAAGTTGTTAAAAGGGCATTTCAGGTATTTTTCTTAAAAAATCTTTAAGAGATCCTTAATAAATTAATATTTTATTAAGTGGACTTAAATAATCTGTATTCTTTGTTAAGAGACTGTTCAGTACATATTCTCAATAAAGAATCCGTCAAAGTCATTCTCCCAAAAAATTTAGTTTTTGCTTTAGAATGCATACTTTTTTAATGGCATTGGTGTGCCTTTTTATAGTTGCATGGGTCAATTTCCCCCAATCTTAGTCAATAATGACCTGCCCGTACTACATGTTGCCACATGTCACCTCTTAAGGGTCACGGATTTTTTCCTCCACATCATCCTCATATAAATTATGAATATTTCAAAATCGAACATTTTCTTTATAACAATGCTTTGAAACATTATTTTATTAACTATGTTAGAATAAATATGATTCGTAGAGGTAGTTTTGAAGAATTAAAAGTAAATAAGAATTCACACAAATTTTACATGCTTTAGCATATAAGCCTACATGCATGGGAAGAGAGGAGAGATGAATTCTTATTCGAAATGTTCCAAAGAACACAAGCAGAAAAAATATGTGTTACATTGAAACAAAAAACCAAATATAAGGCCGATATATGATTTTTAGTTTTTAGCAACTACAAAACAACAAAGAATCCCACAAAATGAAAACTTCTTTGTAAAAATTATTTTCTTACATTTTGGTGAATATTTGAGATACCTCATGTTTTAAAATTGATTGCATGCCTCTTGACTTGATCTTCTCTTATAGATTAATGAAAAATAATCATCATCACCATCATCATTGATGTCATTGTCATCATCATCATCATCATCACCACTACCACCACAGTCATTGTCGTTGTCACTCATTAGCATATTCCTCATCATCATCCAAAAAATTGAAGATAATATATTTTGGTAAGAAAAATCAAAGGGTTTAGGTCATTTTCATCGGTCTATATAAGAGAAGATCGAGATCAGGGACATGTCATCAATCTTAGAACATCAGGGCATCTAAAATATTCACCAACATGTGTAGGGGTCAGGTGTCATTCGAGGATATCTTTTAGGGACATTTGTTTTTTAAAACTAAGTCTTAAAAGGATCCATATTTTAGTAAGGAGACATTTTAGTCCATATATATTATCATATCGAATGCACATCAATCGGTGTTCGAATATGAAATTATAGTATAATTATGAAAAGATAATTGGATATGATATGATGGAGATCATATTGAATTGGATTCAGATCAAATGTCAAGATCAAACAAGTTATCAAATTGACAACAAATCTAAACCAATTATTATCATATTCATTTTAGGGTTTTGAATCTCATATTCATATAAGATTCAATAAGCCCTTAATAAAATATCATATCAATATATACCGGATCAACGTGTTCCTATCCGAACTATAGAAATTTTATTAATCCAGATTTGATTTTATCTGATTCACTTAATATTTAATTCTTATTGGCCTGGATTTGGAGCAAAGACAAGATCAAATAAGTTATTAGATCCCACTATTATAAGATCCATGTGTATCTAATTCTATAATCTACACTAGCCTCAAGTACTATGTTATTCCTTAGGATCTATGGTTACTTTAGAGAGATGCTATTGCCACACCAATTCCTATGTAAATCATGAAAGAATTGTCGTTAGTAAAAGTTGGTGTGGCAATAGTAACTCTCTTGCTTTAATCAAATACATGATGAATCCTAATTAGATAATAAGAAATGAGATTGTTCGTTAAGTGCGCAGAAAAGTGCCATTTGTTTACTGATAAAAACATAGATAAACTAAAGACATTTAGTTAGGGATGTCAATGGGTACCTATTTAACTGTAACCGAACCAAAATCAAAATCTATAGGAGGGTTTTGGATCATTTTTTTATATTAAAAGTGATTAGAGTCGAGTGTTTCGGAATCAAACTGATTAAAAACGAAAACCAATAGGAATAAAAATTAGGAAAAATGACTTTGAAGGACTCTTTGTTGAGAGTATGCACCGAATAGTCCCCTAGTAAAGAATACAGATCATTTAAGTCCCACTTAATAAAATATTAATCTTTTAAAGATCTTTTGAAGATTTTTTTAAAGAAAAATACCTTAAATACTCTTTTAACAATAAATATTTTATTTATTAAAAACTAAATTCATATAGTTTTATTTGACTCATTTGTGTCGACTTAGTGATTTTTGAGTTAAATCAATTCGATGAACATTCAAGTTGAGTTTTAAAATTATTATATATTTTAATAAATCTAATATACATAAACCAAATCAGTTTGATGATGATCATACTCATCTCCATCATCATCATTGGTGTAGTCATCATCATCTATGTGATTTAAAAGATTACTAATTTTGGTAAGAGAAACAATTTTATTTTTTTTAATTGATCTATAAGAGATGACCATAGTTAAGGGGCATGTCACTAATTATAAAACATAAGAGTAAATCAAATATTCTCAAATAAACATGTTTCTTAAAACTTCAAAAATCATTAAAAGGATAATTATGGTATTGTCGGTACAAAAATCATTTTTAGACTAATATTTGATAAATTGGGTACTGAAGAGTTCATATTTTTTTAGGAAGGACTTTTTAGTACATATTTCCAAAAAATAGGTCTTTGCAATGATTAGAGTCGAAAGTTTTTAAAGAAATTTTTTTGACAGTTCTAATTCTATTATTTTGGAATTAGAATCAAAATTGACCACCTCCATCTTGTTTTTCGCATAATTTACTTTCTTTATTAACAAACAAATTAAATTGAATAGTTCTATTGGTACACCAACTTTTATTTATAACACACCAACATTTGTCAGATGTTTCCACTAAATTTGGAAATGGCAAATATAGAAAGAAAATTACAAATTTCTACTCCACTAAATTTGGAAATGGCAAATATAGAAAAAAAATTACAAATTTCTTATGGAATATAGTGGACATGTTTTCTAGGTATTGAGAATGTCTGGCCTTCCAGCCTTTAATGGCCCTTATGTCAATATTTTTCTCTTATTTTGAACCCTAGAATTAGGGCATTTTTTTTCCATCATGCACACGATTAGCATATTCTTTTAGTCCCGACACATCAATGTTTGATTAAAACTTGTTCAAGACCAAATGGCTCGTATTAGTCATCCTGGTCTCAAAAGCCACCAAATGAGGTAGTCAATGAGAATCATCCAACACATTCGAGATCTAAGAAGACTTGTACGATATTTTGAAAATGATATTTGAGTTTATGAAAATTTCGTCAAGTCCAAAGGTTTTATATTTTTGATATGTAATACTGTATGCTTAAGGATTAAAAAAATTTATTTGTAAAAAAAAATTCCGTTGTGTAAGTGAGTATCTATTGATGATCGATCGACTTTATAATAAACTTTAATATATGCATATTAATAAACATTTTAAATCAATCCAAATGATTTAACTTGTCCAATATGAGATGACTTGGATGAGTCAACTAGGATTGATAGGGGGACGAGACGAGGAATATCAAGTTTTAAAATAATAGTTCAGGATACAACATATAAGGACAGTTTGCAATATAATCATAGATCGACGTTTTCTAAAGCCAATTGGCCACCTTTAGGTCAAGGAGTTGAGTCCTGTCCGTGATAAACCTTCTCTGTTGGAGCCATCGGTGGTGATAGAGACTCCATTAATTAGACCTAAGTGTGGAGGTGTCGAGCATTAGTTTTGATGATTACAAGTGCTTCACACCCATAATTGCCAATTATTGTCGTGAAGGGTTTGGCACTGTAGAAGGTGAATCTGAGTGTCTGACTACGATACATTCGGAGATATAATTCTGATAATGAAATCTCTAATTTCCATGAGGCACTATTTGTCCTATTGAAATTATAAATGTTTGGCTTACCATATGGTGGTCCTGCAAACAATAAAAATAAAATTAAAAATAATTATCTGATTGTTGTTTTCTAGCCATCAGATTTTAGCACAATTTATTTTTTATTCTCAAAAGTAGGAATATATCAATGGACTGGGCTTTCACGAATAGGCCTGACTGAAGCCTTGTGGGCTGGGCTAGGTTTGTCAAGTAATGAACTAAGCTAAGCCTTAGCCAGGTAGCCCTACCTAGTCTAGAAAGACTAGAAGTCTAGTTTGGGTTGGTTTAGCCCAATCCTGAGACCCTGTTGGGCCTAAATTAGCCAAGTTATAACAAGCCTAGACAGGTCCAAGGTCGATTTTGGGTTGGATTTGGTCATGGTAAATATTGATTACTAATAATTATTTTTAAGAGTCGTGCTAGAGTGACCTCAGGCTAGAACCTCATAACATACTTCTTGACGTGAAATTGGATAAGAACCATAGATGTTTTTCACTCGTATCTCGATGAAAAGCATCTATGGTTCCCATACACTTTCACCTCAAGAACTACGATATGAGCTTCCAGAGATGGGTGGAGCTATCAAAGTCCCTACAACTTCCAAAAATGGAATTGAGGTAAGTTTGACATTTAGATTAAGTAACTAAAACCCATTACGTTAAAGTATAATTGGAAAGTCACTTCGACTTTATGTTTTTAAATATTAAAATCTAGACTATTTTCAGGATTCCCTAATCATTTCTCTCAAGAATACTTGGAGTCTAGTTTCATAGAAGATCAAGTTTAGAAGCCCTTCTTTGAATTATTGATTTTTTTTCTTTTTTTTTAGGTTGGTGGATTGTGATTTCAAGTATTGCTCTTGTTGGACTTCTTATGTTAGGATATAGATCAAATAATAAATATCTTTTTTGGTGGTTTACGAGTTGTTGCTCAATCCAGAAAAATAAAATTTGCCAGTCCTTCCCCAGAAACAAAGTCTTTGGAGATGACAAAACCTACAAGCCTTCCTCCAAGCAAAAATCTCATTCTCAATTGGTATAATGTGAAGCCTGAAGAGAAGAAAAATCATACATCACCCTCACCAAAAGAATTCGTAGAAGACTAAATACAATAAGCTCTTTTATTAAGAAAGTAAAGTAGCCTTCTCAATTGATAAAACACGAAGCACAACAAGAAGAAAAACTATATCAACTTGAAAAAAGAATGAGTAGTATAAGCTTTTCTTTAGGTTTTAGATTATTTTACTCCCAAAAGATTTTAGCTCCCTTTTAAAAGGAAAAAACAAAGAATAAAAGCCTTCCTCTAGAGAAGATCAAGCCTAAAAGCCCACTTCCAAGAAAATCTACATTCTCAACTAAAAAAATGTGAAATCTAAAGAGCATAAAACTACACATTATCTTTTTAAAAATATTTGATTGTTAATCAAAGGAGATCACTTCATTGACCAATTGTAATTAAGATTTGTATCATTATCATCTTCATCTAATTAATCAAATTGTTTGTCATCTTCTTTTGTATGTCTTGAGATAGGATCGCAAAAGTTATTGTCAAGAATGTCGTTAGAGATTTAAAGGTATGGAGATCACAAGATACAAAATGCATAGGAGCGCAGCGGAGGGGACTTGTCTAGGCCTAATTGAGAAGCAAGATTCATGGCACAACTAATATAGTTGACAAACACTAAGTCACGCCACGACATCTAATATCAAGAAGGGACTCGAAAGGAAGGAGGCTCCACCATGGTTTTTAAACTCGATATCATGTCTCATTCACCTCTGATACCAAGTTGACTCGGACAGTACGTCTCGTCTCGTCTCGTTTGATATTGAGACAATGATTTTTAACTATTTAAAAAATCTAAAAAATTCAGAAATGATTCCTGTTAAAAAATGAACAAATATATATATATAAATTTAAAAAAATCAATTTGGGGGTGTAAGAATAGAGGATTGAGGTTTTTAACTCGTTTGTCTCAGTTAACTTGGAAGAGATTTTGAAAATCTCGTCTGATACGTCTCGTTTAACTTGTGAATTAATTATTTTTTGTGTTGTCTCGTTTGTATCACCCGAAATATTTGAAAATATTATCTGAGACGACTCACTTATCTCACAATACGCGGTCGTCTCAAAATACTTTGTGAGTTGGTCTAATTCAACTCCGATACTGAGTTAACTCGAGCGATACGTCTCGGTCTCGGACGAGTTTAAAAACCATGGGCTCCACCCGATCTAGGATGTGAGTATCTATGACTTGATGTGGTTTTATATAAAATAATGGGCTGGGGGTGTCGAGCTTGATTTGAGACAAGCTTCAAAATGTAATAAGGCCATGTCTAACCTGCCTACTTCAGTCGGGTTGGACTGGGCCAGGCTTATTACTGAGAAATTAAGACGAGTCTTGAATTGGGCTTTGATCCATGGGCTTTTTACACCCACATGAATGTTAGGAAATTGTTGTAACCATTAAATCAAACTTGATAAAAGCCCTCAACGAATCATGTATTAAGGTCCATATAAAGCGAAATAATTTATTTTAGGGTGATTTAAACATACCCCCACTTTTTAGTAAATATTAGAGTTACTCCCTTTATTTTAAAACTGATACATCATTTTCCCTCAGTCTTCTTAGTACCTTAATGAGAAAAGACCTAAATGTCTTCTTCTAGTCAAAACCCCTGATTTTTCCTCTTAAAACTAGTCATCCTCTAACTCTTCAATCTCTATGGTACTTTTTGTAATCGGTTCGACCTTCTCTTCAATGCATAATTTACAGCTTAGCATTCAACCCTTACTTGGAAATCCTAGAGTTTTCTATATATATATATATATATATATAAATCCATTATTTTCATCTTCTTCAAAAATTAACTTTTATTATTCTTTCCCTACTAGACGACTTTAAGTTTTTCAATCTCTTTGGTAACTTTAATCTATTCAAATTTGTCTCTAATCCATTATTTTCCACCTCGGCTTAACCCATTGGAGAAAACCCTAATTTTTTTTACCCAGGATTCTATCGTTTTATACTTCAACAAAAATCCTCACTTTCCATGAGGTTTGAATATTCGAGTGGATAAAAAATTCTTAAGGTTGAAGATGAGGCTTAAAATCTTTATCCTATAGGTTGAAGAAGTTGGCTTTGAGAGGAGGAAACAAGGGTTTTTGACTAAAGATTGAAGACTTGAGCATTTGGGTCTTTTCCCATTAGTCTATTAGGAAGACTGAGGTCAAGGGAGGGATATCATCAGCTTCAAAATGTAGGGGTATCTCTTATATTTAAAAAAAAAAGTAAAGGGGGCATTTTTCTAATGACTTTTAAAAGAAAAGAAAGATTTCTGGTCAAAGTAATAGCTTGGAGATTCGAACACAATGGTGATCACATAGTGCTGCCACCATACGTCGTACGCGTAGAGACTACTCGTGGCCAGCATATGCTACACTTGAACTCAGGAAAAAAAAGAAAAAACCAATAAAAAGACGCCACAAGGGATACCTTCGATAACATTTCCTACTTACACCACTACAATATTAAAATTATTCCAGAAAGGAAGAGACATGACCATCTGCCACATGTCCGTGCCAACTCCTCTATGTTTCCCCTCAAAATAGACAAAATCCCTAAAGTGAGAAAACTGAACGAACCCTGTCTTTCCTCTCCTCCTCCTTCCTCTCGATCTCTCATTCGATCAAATTAGCCTATTTTTTTTTTTTTTTTTTTACAGATCAGATCTCTATCGAGAATCCTTAATCATCAATGGCGGCATCTCGCGAAGAGTACGTTTACATGGCGAAGCTAGCCGAACAAGCCGAACGATACGAAGAAATGGTCGAATTCATGGAGAAGGTAACTGCTGCTGTAGATGCAGAAGAGCTCACAGTCGAAGAAAGAAATCTCCTCTCTGTAGCCTATAAGAACGTTATAGGTGCGCGTCGCGCCTCTTGGCGTATTATATCATCGATCGAACAGAAGGAAGAGAGTCGCGGAAACGAAGATCATGTCGCCATCATCCGCGATTACAGATCTAAGATCGAGTCCGAACTCACATCGATCTGTGATGGAATTCTTCGTCTTCTTGATTCCAGGTTGATTCCTTCGGCCTCTTCTGGAGATTCTAAGGTTTTCTATCTGAAGATGAAGGGAGATTATCATCGATACCTTGCCGAGTTCAAGACTGGAGCTGAGAGGAAGGAGGCCGCGGAAAGTACTCTCTCTGCTTATAAATCAGCGCAGGTTAGCATCTAGGGTTAGGTTTTGAGTCATCTTTTTTCATTGATTCAGTTTTCTTTTGTTATCGATTAGGGTTAGGTGTTGTGTTTGTGACATTTTCTGTGAATTTTGGTAATTTCAGGACATTGCGAGTGCTGAGCTGCCGCCAACACATCCGATCCGGCTAGGGCTGGCTCTTAACTTCTCCGTGTTTTATTACGAGATCTTGAATTCTCCTGATCGAGCTTGTAATCTTGCGAAACAGGTGAAGGATTTATTTAGACCTTGAAACCCTAGATCTTCCTTTATTATTTCATGGCTGTGATTCATGTTCTTGATAGAAAGACAAAATTATAAAATAAAATAAAAAAAAATTGGCTAGGTTTGATTTGTGATTCCAATTTATTGCTTCAGTTGACCTTGTTTTGTAGGTTATGGTGATTAGTGATGCTTTAATTATTGCTGAAGTTCAATTCTTTGTACCTTTGATTCATTTGTAATATTGTTTGCTGATCCAACTTTGTTGAATGTCAAAATGCCTTAATTCGGATTGAAGTTTGAGCCTAATCCAACTTGTATATTAATTTTCTGGTTTCTATTTTATTTGCTTATCGATCAGGCATTTGATGAAGCAATTGCGGAGCTTGACACCTTAGGGGAGGAATCGTACAAGGATAGCACTTTGATAATGCAACTCCTTCGTGATAACCTCACTTTGTGGACATCCGACATGCAGGTATTGTATGCGTTCTTTGTTTATTTGTTCTTTTTGGATGCAATGGTTTTATTTTATTTTTATTGATTTTCAATACATGCCTGATTTTGATTTAGGATGATGGGGTTGATGAGATCAAAGAAGCACCTAAGCGCGAGGACGATTAGTAGTGAAGTTTCTTGTTCGAATGGTTGCACTTCTCCTCTATTTGTTTTTTTTATAATCTTTTTTTCCTTTTTTAATAGAAGATGCTTGGTGTTAATTTTCCAGCTACTATGAATTTTCTAAAAATCCCTGCCATGATTTCCCCAACCTTTAGGTACAGAGTTCTGTTAATTTGTGATCCTTTTTTTTTTCTTTCTTGTGTTTGTTATTTGTAATTGTCTTCATCTCTTGTCTGATTTGGAGTGGTGTTTGCATTGAATATGTAAAACTGTCCTTAAGGTTAGCTTGCTTAAAATGATGTCCTCTTTTTAAATGGAAATTAATGGATGCTTTAAAACAATATTTCTAGTTTGTTTGTTTTGCTCTTTTCTTTTTTATGGGGTTTAATGTGTGCTTTTGATTTCAAATAGCAAGTCAAAACTGATCATTGAAGCATTTCTGCCGTTTTATTTGTTGTTTGTATTCTATTCTTTGGAGGTATTTTATTGTGGAGATTCATTTGTTGATGGGTGGGTGAATAGTCATTTAGGAATCTTCTGTGAAAAAAGTCTATAACTCGAACTTGTTTTGGGCTGGTTTTGTGAAGAGTCAAGTACATTTTTTGTTCAAAGAGACGAGGTTGAGAGGAGAAAAAATGTGCTATCTTAGGTGTTCTGTGTGGGGGGGGGGGGACATAGAAAAAAAAAAATCCCTTTTATGGTATCATTGAATTGGGCAATTGTCTCTAGATATGCCTGTGACTTTACACTTCTCAAGTCCTGAGTAAATAGAATATTAGCTTCAGAATTTTCATTGTCACAATGCCTTTTTGTTCCACTTATAGTCAATAAATGAAAGGTCATTACTCTTAGGATATTACCGTCGGGCTTCCCTTATGACGTGGTTCTCTCATTACATGTCCCTTCACCTATCATTTCTTAACATATTTACTTGAGTGTGGAAGAGCTCATTCGCTTGTGAAAATGGAAAGAGTTTGTTTCTCTCTTTTAGTCACTCAGATGAAGTCAATTTCCCTAGAATCCATTAGCTGAGGTACCAAAGCTCCTTACAAGGTAGCTTTTGATTTTTTTGTTTGGATGGCTTCATTGGATAAGTTCTTTGTTTTATTTTATTGCTGACCACCTTATCACTCATAGAATCATCATAGTTGATTTTCTTTTCTTAATGGGAATCTAGTGAGGAATCTGTAAACCAACTCCTCATCCATTGTAAGGTGTCCCATTTCTTTTGCTTCCTTGGTATCATTGATCCTTCCTAGTTTTGTTTTGTCCCTTTCCAAAATTGAAACACCAAGACCCTTAATTCCAAAGAGAATTTGATTCAGCCGGTTGTTGTTGGGTTCTTTAGAAAGAGAGGAATCAGAAATAATATTCTTGAATGGAGAGGAATGGAAGTAATAGAGCTTTTTGTCTGTCATGATGTGATGTTATTATCAATGTAAAGGCTCTCATTATCCTTTTGTTGTTAAGCTTCAAAGAAGGTAGTGGTTTCTTCTTTAAAAGATTTTGTTGTTAGGTGAGAGTTTGGGTATAGCGAAGGAAGTTTGTTTTATGTTGGATTCTCCTGTTTGTATTTTGTTTCTTTTTTATTTATAAAAAATATTTTTCTTCAATGCCAAGTGAATGGATGGTGATCTAATGTTGGACTGTGTATCTACTATTAGTTCCCACTGATTCAGGAAATAGGCACCACCTTTTGCTTCTCATTGTTTTTGTTCATCTCTTCAACTTGTCTCTTCTTCGGTTCCCTCTCTCTGGTTAGAGATGACCTTGTCTTTGCAATTGGGTTCCATGGCTATGGGAAGAGTATATTGAAATATCATTCGTCAAGCCTGGCATCTTTGATTGATATTCTAAAGCGAGTGTGTTATTGTCGCATCGCTGTCAAATGCTTCTCGTCGATTTTTCATCAAACAGTTTGTGTGAATCAAGGAATTCACTGTTGACACCTTCCTCATCTTCCTTCACACTATTAGTCCTCCTGCTGCATTGGCATCAAAATCATGAAGAACAGAGGATGGAATCTATTCCTGGAACACATCCGCATCAACACCTTTTTTATTATATGTGACTGCTCTAAGTAATGACATGGATCAATTAGCTTCATTGTTGCCATTGCTTCAACTATCAACTAATTCACCTCCTCTCATCTTTTTGGGCATGGCTGTTGCCACCAGTGCGTTGCATTCACTTGCTGTCAATGTCTGCAATGTCTGTCATCTAAGTTACCTGCCTTGGGAGTTTTGATCATTTCTTACTGCCCTCGTTGAAAGCATCGTTCCCCACCTTTAATTCAATCGCATAATAAGTGATCGGCCACACCATTGACAAGCTTCAATTGGATTTTCCATAAAATCTCAAATCTGGTTGGTTTTATCGGGTTTGAAGTCCCTTTCTAACGGGCTTAACCAAACAGTTTTTGTACGGGTCCATTTGTAATCCCCTTGTCCAGTCAATCTAGTTAGTCTAATAAGCTTGAAGTCCGGCCCAAATTCATTGCCCAACCACTCCCTTTCTTGGTGTGAAGAATTTTGTAGTCTGAAAAGTTTCCACCATCAGTGCAAGTGGGACCCAAAGAAGAAGTATCTTTAACCCTCTTTGACCAATGACCAAGCCCACGATAGAATTGTCTTTGTTTATTTATTGGAAGGGCCAGGCTATAGGCACCCACCATTTGTGCTCACTGGCCCCACTTAGTGCATGGAGAGTGCGAGTTTGCTATGGTTACGAAGATCCCAAAAGTGGCCTATTTATTATTTATTGACTAAACAAACGAGTGGAACAGAGAAGCGTCAACTAGTAATGAACCAAATGCTGTTCGACCCCCAAAGATCAAATGCCCGAAGAACCAGATTTGCTTAGCTTACAAAGCTAGCTTATTAAGCTAAGTTCCATGGATTTTATCTATAGTGATCCATTAGAATTGATCTCTGAGTTAGGATCTGAAAGAGATTTGCCACTGTTCCAACAGACAGATGTCGAAGATGCCATAACATATTCTCCAGGTGAGATGTATGGAGGTGAGTGGGTGCACTGAACATAAATGGTGGGTGCAAATACAATGGCCCTAATTGATATTTTTGGATTAAAATCCAAATGATTTTTTTGTCTAGCCTGCACCAGTCATGGCCAAGCTAGGCTCACATGTGTTGACGTACTTACTCCTACTTTCTTCACGGTGGTATATCCATAATCCTTCTCATGCGATCAATTTTTGTGCAATTCTTCATCTCATCAATGGCACACAATTGGCATTCACGTTCTTCAGTGGTAATTAGTCTTTAACGACAAAGTTAATTGATTGCGAGATAGATACAGTTGATCGAGGTTTCAGATTTATCAAATTCATATCCATTTTTGAATCTGATAAGTTTAAAGAAGGGTATTAGATTAGTATACGATGGACTATGATAAGATGTACTATGATGCACCAAATCATTTTCATTTGACAATTTTCCACCATCATTGCTATTGTGTCCCAAAGAAGAAGAATCTCTATTCCTCTTTGATGAACGATAAAGTTCTTCAACGATCGTGTTGGCTTTGAGCTTGTTTATTGGTATGTTGGAGATCAACATTTTCAGATTAAAATCCAAATGACTTTCGTTCGGCCTTTGATCTTTGAATGTGATAAAGTTTGAGATTATAGTAGAATGCACTGAAACAAGGTGTAATACATGATACACCAAATGGGAGATTAATCTCAAACAGTTTTCTCTAATAATTATGTAACAAGGATAATCATGTAAAAATCTTTGGGGTTATCCGAAGACCAGTCTCCAAGTATTACAAAATGTGAAGATGATTCTTTCACTTCATTAGCTTTCTTATCAGTCTAGACAATCTTTTGTTATTAGTCAAATCAAAACTATTTGTATGAATCGCTCATTTTCTCATCCAACTCTCTAAAGTTTTCTTATTATTTGGCACCTCAATCTCAATCGATTACACTAAATTTACCATCGTTCATCATTTATTGATAATGAATCAGGTGAAGTATAAAGATACCAATAGTTAATTTGGCACCTCAATCTCGACTCAAAGTTATGACCAAATTATTAAAAAAATATATTGTTTAGGATAAAGTTTGTTAATGGTGAATAAAACACATTATAAATTCAGAAAGATTTTCTTTTGTAAAGTGTGTGCATTATCGTAGTGGAGAGTGATTTATCAACCTTTACGCTTAGTATAGAATAAAAGCTAATGTCTATTAGAAAAATAATTAGTATTATGGTTTATCAATTTGTTAATATGATAAGGTTAATAGTTAGGTATGCTAGTTAAGATGGATTCAATTTGTGATGAAATTTATCCAAAAACAATATAAACAATCCAACTTTTTAACCATTAAAAGGGCATTTTTGGTATAGCAATGTATTTTAACACATTAAAACGCTGGACAGTTCAGCTAGCTTTTAAAACGCAGTCCAGCGGTACTGTTTGTTAAACTGAAAAAAATAAGTGCTGAATAGCATTAAGCGCTGAAACTTATAAGCGCTGAATTTAAGTACTGAAAAAGTTGTTTGTTTAGATGCTGAATCATGTTTGTTACACATTGCTGAAACTGGTATATTGTCTTTGTTACCCTTACAATCATATTATACATTGTTTACATGTTTCAAATGCTTATTTATTATCAAACACAATAAAATATATTATTTCTTATAAAATTAAAATACAATTTATTTTTAAATAATAAATAATACTCAAATCTTCAATTTATAAATAATACTTTCTATTTATAAAAGCCCACAAATTTCAAATTAAAAATAATAATGTCATACAAGTCACCAAAATTTGAAATCAACTTTAAAAGAACTTAATTTTGGATGAATAATTTTCTATGGAAATGAAGGATGTGTAATTATAAAAGCACCCTATGAATTAATAAGGGCAACACACACTTTAGCCATTTTTTGTTTTGTTTTATATAGGTTAAAGTTTTTGGAACGAGCAAATTTTTAGTGAGGATGGTCTATATGATCTAGAGATCATCCTCACCAAAAATCAGTCTATTTTGAAACTTCTAACTCGTCAAAAATAGTTTTCAAAAAAAAAAAAAAAGGACAATTTATGGTTCTTGAACTTGTTTTGATAGGGTTAGAAGTTTCAAGATATGCTGATTTTTTATGAGGATAATCTCCTCATTGTAGAGATCATCCTCACCAAAAATCAACTCATTCCAAAACTTTTAACCCTATAAGACAAAATATTTAGCTATGGTGTGGGTTTATTAATTGTGGGTGTTTATATACTTATCCATGGGATATAAGAGGTAACATCCTTTTAAGAATAAGGGCATACTTGTCCATGTTCAAAAAAACAAAGGACTACTTGTCCGTGTTAAAAAAAGCGAAGTGCTTACCGCTTCAGCACTTTTTTTCAGCATCAAAATAGTGCTGAATTTTTTCACTCATTATTTTCAGCAATAAGCACTGAAATATAGAGTAAACAAACGCGCTATTTTGACAAAAGTGCTGAATTTAATTTTTTTCAGCAATAAACGTTGAAAAATAGCGCAAACAAACACCACCTTAATTCTTTTTGGTAATTTTTGAAAAATTAGATTTATTTTTTGTTTGTAAATATACCCTCTTTTAATAATTTGCCTTTGTTTAAAGCATTTTCAGTGCGTGGTGAAGTAAGTACCCATGTTTTGTAGAAAATTAGCAAGCCCAATCCTGTCTAATTGATGGGCTATCCTTTTAACATAATGGGCCTTCCCCTGTCCAGTCCATCACAGACATATATCAGGGAACAGGTATCTCTTGGCATTCCTAGTGGAGCCCATTTATACCACTTAACATTAGGTGTGTAAATTTGGCCCGCTAGTCCTCCAAGGTTAAGGCCCTTGATCTTGAGCAGGCAAAGGTAAGGTCGGGCTCAAAAAATTTTCTGCCCATTAAAATCTAACCAGGCTAAGGCTTAATATGCCCAACTCGACCCATCTATATTGTATTTATTTATAAAAAAATTAGATGTGTGATGTATAATTCACAATGACTAAAGCACATCAAAATATAATAAGTTTATTTGAATCTCTAATTTTTTTCAACTCGGAGGAAGATTAGATCCTATTTTAATGAAAGTAGTATTATATGATTTTGAAATAAACATAAATTTAATAGAGTCGTGATTTTCTAACTCCCCCTCTGACAAACTCTCTTGATGTAATTGTGCATAAAATCATAAATTTTTCCTTGAGATACACTAATGCACATATATTATTAGGATGTTAGCAAATCATTATATCATTATTCAATTTAATTAATATAAATCAACCTGTATGCGGTCCGAGTCCAATAGAATCAGACTTAAACTTAGCCTACTTACGTCAGAAAGAATTTAGGACTGATCTAAGATACAACCCAGGACTGGTCCAAACCTACCCATTTAGGGTCAGCTTGAGATTCCTACAAGCACGGTCCAAACCCACTCTCTACAACCCCACCTAAATTTCAATGGATCGGATTAGACCCAAAATTTGATTCATTCTAATTTGACAACTTCAGTTTTGTATCGATGTTTTGAATTTTTATAAGTATCTAATTCATTTAAGTTCTGATCAAATATTTATTGGATTAGATTTGGATCAACCATGTCCCAATTTGATCAAATGTTAGAAAGTATATAAACTATATTACATATTTGTTTAAGTATATGAAGTTAATTTAAATTTTTTACATCAAATGGGATTTGAAAAGTTCTGGACTCGATCCAATACTTATCCCAATCCGATCCGAACCCAATTCCACCATCGCCCATCCGACCAACCAAGTCAAACAAGTTGACCAAGAACAGTGATTCAGTTCTTCAGTTACGGCAAATCAAGCCCATCGAAACAAGCCGAGGACATTTTCGTCAATATCTGAAAGGTTTGAGGTCTATTTGGTCAGTTTAGGATATTCCTCAGACGTTTGCCAATTGCCGAACGTCCACGAGTTCTCTCTCTCTCTCTCTCCTGATTAGTCGCAGTGATAGAGCCGCGATTTTCGGATTCTCACCCCTAAATTTTTGTTTTGTTGTCCTGATTTTCAGAAATTGGATATATCAAAGAAGAATCGTCATCAACTGAAACAAATATTTCCAAAGATGGTATCTTCCAAGCCTAGGTACGTGTTTCCTTCAATTTCTCCCATTTATTCGGTCAAAATTCACGTTTTCTGAATTGGGTTTCTTTTTAATTTGTTTCTCTTCAGTTGGTTCATATTTATTTCATGTTTCAACAAGTTTAGCTTTGATGGGTTACTTTTTTTTTTTTTTGCGTCTCTATTTGTAATTTGTTAGTTCTGATGTTGAAAATTTGTGAAAATTTTGTTCTAGGTCTGGGTCTTCTGAAATTTCACAGAAGACCCCTTCAGCTACTAAATCTAAGGCCTCCTCTCCATCTAAGAATACCAGAGGGACCCCTTCTTCATCAGAAATAGATTCAAAGTCGTCTAGATTACTTGAACAAAGACCCTCCAAGGTCACAAATTTAACAAAGGTATGACCCATCTCTTCCAGCCATTTTAATTTGGGTAATTTACCAAAACATGACTTGAAAATGGAAAAATTACCAAAACGGCACACTGTTCATTTTGATTCCGAAATCAGTAATTTACCATTTTTGGGATTAAAATATGTTCATTAAAGTGGAGAAAAAAATTCAATCTTTTATATAGCAGAACTTCTTTTTAACTGTTTTACTGAACGGTGAAAGTATTTATTGTTTTATAGAATAGAAAAAAAAAATCCACTTTAATAAAAATATTTTAATTCTGAAACGATAATTTACCGTTTTGGGAATTAAAATGAATAGTGTACTGTTGTTGGAAATTTCCAATTTTTGTCTACTATTTTTTTTTCTTTTTAATTTTTCGCTAAATTGCTTGAATTTTGTCGAATTGGGTTTTTGTAAAATGATGGTGGGTTTCTAAAATGTGAGGTAGAAACGTGTCGACGTCAGAGAATTGGAAATGCAACGACAAATGAGTCACCTTCAAGAAGAGCTGAAGAAAGCAAAGGAACAATTGGCATCAGTGGAGGAGGAGAGGGATCAAACTGCCGATGAGCTTCGAAAGATGAAGAAGATCAGTGAGGTGACCAACATGAGGCTCAACGAGGCCTTGTCAGCTCGGACACAGGCATGTGAGACGCCTCGGGTTGAGGAATCGGTCCGTCAAGAACTCGTCATAGCCTTGGAAGCCAAAGAGGCAGCTCTCACAATGGCTAATGAGGCGAGGAACACGAGTGAGGCCAATGCCAAGAGAATCTTGGACCTCTCCTCTGAGCTCGATTATGTGAAGAAATCACTGGTTGACTCAAATGGAGAATTGGAGATCAAAGAAAAGAATATTGAGTCTCTAAAGCTTGAACTCGAAAAGGCAAAACAAATTAAGGCAGAATTGGCGGAGAAAGAAGCCTCATTAGAGGAACTGAAACGGGAATTGAGCAATACCAGAGCGTCGGAGACTCGGACAATGGGTTTCTTATCGGAAAGTAAATTAAGAGTTCAGACACTTGAGGCTGAGTGGAGAAAGCAAAGGCATCAGAAACCCAAATGAAACAACTAGAACAAACCAATCTTTTGCTTGAAGAAGCAAAGCTTGAGATCAGTTCTCTTGAGAAGAAGGTTGCAAGCTTGGAGGATTTGGTTGGGGAAAGTAGTAGGGATCTTGATGCGTCTCATCGTTGCCTTGAGAAGGCAAAGCTTGACACACATTCCGTAGAAAAAAGCGTTGAGATTCTCAAGTCTGAGCTTTTAGTAGCAAAAGAAGGCCTGACCCGTGCCCAAGAGGGAGAAAAAATTGCTTCATCAAGAGCCGATAGTTTAACCCAAGAGATGAGCCTGATTAAATCTGAATTAGACTTAGCTACTGAGGCAGAAGAGAAGAGCAAGAGGGCCATGGATGATTTGGCATTAGTCCTGATAGAGTCACGACTGAAACAAATGAGATGAAGGATAAGCTCAGCTTGACTCAATCTGAACTAGAGAAGTATCAAGGGCTCTTGGAGGAAGCAAGGAAGGAAATCGATCGGGTTAAGTCTGTGGCCGAGAGATTGAACTTAGAATCTGAGGATTCAATTTTGGCTTGGAATGAAAAAGAACTTGAGTTTGTTAATTGTATAAAAAGAGCCGAAGAGGAGAGCACTGCCTTGGAACTTGAGAACAATAGATTAATAATGTCACTTAGAATGTCGGAGGATATTGCTACGGTGACAAGGGAAGAAAATTGCAAACTTAGGGATCTACTCAAACAAGCTCTAAATGAGGCTTCTGTTGCAAAGGAAGCTTCAGAGATCACTAGAGCTGAGAATTCCCAACTCAAGGATAGCCTATTGGATAAGGATGATGTGTTGCGGAGTCTCACCCAAGAAAACGAATGCCTTAGAATTAATGAAGCAGCGGCACTTGAAAATGTTAAGGAGTTGAAGAGGTTGCTTCCCACGACTTCATCAGGAGCTAAAGTTCTCAATCTCAAATTTGAAGAAGTTAAAATTCCAAATGAGCACAAGGATGAAGATGAGGATCTCGAGAAGGCTGAGGTGCTCAAAGGTTCAATATTCGATATGGTCGATTCACCGGAACCAGTTCGCCATCACCGTAAAGCACCTTCTTCGATATTCACGGATGATGGAGAAACGATAAACATTGATGATTTTGATCATCTAGACGGGACTCAATTTGATTTTTCGGAGAATGGTAAAAGCTCACAGAGGAGGAAGAAAGCGTTGTTACGAAGATTTGGAGATCTTCTGATGAAAAGAAGCTTTCACAAGAGGGAGCCAACTGCTGGTTAAGCAATTGTGAGTATTATTAACCAGCTTTTTCTACTCAAATATGTAATGTTTTTATTAGTTTATTTGCTCTCTCTGTAAATTACAATATTTAAACAGACTAAATGTCATCTTATATCTTAGTGAGATACTATCTAAAGTATAAATCTCTTTTGAAGGCTTTACATTTTAATCCCATATTATTTATGGTGGTTCTTACATATTTCTGTTGAAAAACCCATGAATTCTATTGTGTATGTGCCTATGCAAAGGAGAACGCAAACTCTGATGTGTTTGATAAATGGCCTTGCAAGTAGAAATAATTTGGAAACTCTATTCAAGGTTCAAAATTCCGTTTTGTTTTGGACTATTTTGGATGAAACATTCCTGGCTTTTGATACTTGAACGAAATTTGGAAAGTATCATAAAGTTTTGATATTTTTTAAAATATATCAATAAGCATAGAATCTATTTGTAACTCTTTTACCTTAAACTTTTCATTTAAAAAAAGGAGACCATGCGATTCTCTAGTTTCAGAAATCATATGGGTTGGGGACAAAAATGCCATTCTCAATGGTCCATTTGAGAAAGAGAGAAGAGCATATTTTCCCATTCGAGTTTGGTTTGATATTTTGGAACAATTCTAATGCATATTGATGTGTCATCAATTCTAACTTTCATTTAATCATTAAAAACATTTTTCTATATTCATTTTGATGAATGAAATTGATTTTTATTAACTTAAGTGAAATTATTTGGAATGAGATCTGTAATGTATTGATTTCATTTTGTTATTTCGAAATACCAAAACACCAAAACAATACAACATATTAAACCTTGACCCTCTCACAAACTAGTGAGTCAAATTCTGCCCAAAACCATCTTTGGTGGCCACTATCCAACTTTTTTGCTAGGTTAGTAGGATAGTCATATTGTAGTGATAATGTTTTTGAATTGTTATAATATTTTTATCATTTTAATAGACCATATTTTATTCTTTTTCGGATATTTAATCATCATTTTTAATTTGAAACATATTTATAAAGCTTAGTCATCTGCAACATTGTCATTTTGTGTTGATCTCTTCAAATTAAAGAAACTAGAGTTTTTCTTTCAAGTATTTTTTTTTTTGGAAGAGACGGTGTTGCTGCGTACTATTTGCATACCCAAAAACTAATTCATAATCGTTTTCAGTTGCGTGATTTACAAACATGGATCTTATAACATATCAGTTTGTCTAGCTTGCAGTGGAGTGAAAATAAAGTTCATCTTGTATTCTTGTGGGCACCAAAACAAAAGCAGACGATGAGATCATATAACATTCGCTGTGTCCATGGAAACCCATTAATATTCGCTCTAATCCTATAAGTGTGAAGGGTTGGGTATATCCAGACATTTGTTTTGGGATTCATGTTTCCGTCCTTAAGCAATGCCCTTGGTGTGCATGTCAAGGGATTACTGATGTTTGCAAATAATCTTACACTCGCCTACAAATACTTTTATGTTTGCAAATAATAATTGATATCAACTCTCAAAACAAAAGCAAAAGAATCACTAAAATCAGCATAGATAATAATATTTTAGATAGTAATGTGTTATATCACTTGTGCTTCATGTGATTTTCTTGTTTGACAAGTATCAACTCATACTAAAAGAAAATTTATCTCACATATGAGTTGATATGCCTAGTTAACAGGTGAGATTAATCTCTTATTATCTATTTAGTATTTCAATCATTCTTTTAGGTATTATATTTTTCTTTTTTGCTGAATATTTGATGTTATGGTGGTTGTTTAATAATTTCCTGGTTATATTTCTTGAGCATTCGAGCATTAATAGTTGCCAGAAAAGGAAATGGGTATGAAAAACAATATAAGAAACGAAATTAAACGAGACGACATAGATGTAAACTTTGTTCAATACTCACCAATATCTCATTTACAAACTTTGTTTATAAGTATGCATAAACCAACTATGAGATCTTGGACTCTTGGGTTCAATTCCAGTTTGCTCATCCAAAAAATAAAATAAAATGGAATAAAAGTATATTTAAATCAAAGATAAATGAAAATCTTCATTTAAAACTGAGTTTCAAGTTTGACAGAGTGATTTTTCTAATATTTTGTTAAATTTGGAGAAGACAGCAATTGAGATCATCTTGATGCGAATTTCTCATCACATTAACTTGTTTGAAATTCAATATGACTTATTTGATATTTTGAAAATCTCAGCCAAATTTATAAGATTTTAGTTGAAATGGATTTTGATATTTTTTCTAATAAAATAATTGTTTTAATAAGTTAAAAAGCTATGATACATAAATAAATGTTTATGATTGAATATCTCTTAATCTAGTTAATAACAAAAGATGATAATTTTACGGATAGAATAAAATATTTGGTATTTTAGAAATAACCCCTGTAAAATTGGTGATATTAGATTTACCTCTTGTAAAATACAAGATCCTCGCTTTCAATTATGATTAACTTGATTGTCGAAGAATTTTCATCAAAAAAATTCTGAGAGCACTAGTTAAAAGATGGCAAAAGGGCAAGTTTTTTTTTTATCCTCCCACAATAATTATTTTATGTATAAATATTTATTAATGAAAATGTTAAAACAAATTTACATACGAATTGCATAGAACGAGGTGACTTGAACGGGTCAACTCAATCTGGGTGAATGCCGGGACGAAACGAGAAACCGGGTGTTTTTTTTTTTTTTTTTTTGTTGTCTGTGATGTCCAGTAAAGATGGGGTGTTTAGCAGCCTATCATCTTTAAAGCCAGAGTACCACGTGGCGAATTTCTTTCACATTTGCAACACTTTCTCTAGAGTAAGAAAAAGCCAATTCCCTTCTTTCTGGAGAAATCGCTTATTGGTTTTAAGAAACAAACACACGTCCTCGCGAACAATGGCGGAAGTCGAAAACGAGAAAACCCTAACCCTAGCTCAGGTACGAATCTTGGTCATCTCCTTCGTTGGAACTAAATTGACCGAAGAATGTCGGCTGCGTAGCTATATCTAATTTTCCTCTTCTCTCTCTCTCTCTCTCTCTCTCTCTTTAATGGATTTTGATGTTTTGATGTATATTTATGATGGATCTGAATTCGATTTATATGTCTGAAATGTCTTGGATCCAGTACTGTAGATTTCTTGGGTAGATTCGATAGAATGTATACTCCATCATCATCAAGCATTGATTTTTTTTTTTTCTCTAGATTCTAGTTATATGGTTTGATTTCAGTGGGGAATGAAACCATAGTGAAATTGAGATGCATAATTTGGGGGAATCGTTTGTAGTGTTGGATGATTTGATCTCGTTAGATGAAGTGTTGAAGGTATAATCAATCCAATTTAATAAAATCAACAAGGTTTATTTGATGTTACCATGATTCAAAATATCAGCATGTATCGGCCGAGAGGCCGAGACCAATATGAAACATTGATTGTATAGGGAATGTATTAAAATGTTTCGATTGAGATATTACCGATTTTTCTCTTGATTGAAATATTGCCTAAAGGTGAGATTTTAAACCTTGAATGTTAGTGTTGCAGTCCAGGTTTTGACTAATAGAAAAGAAAGATGATAAAAGGGTAGAGAAAGTGGTATGTTTCTCCGCAAACCAGAGATCCTCACTCACTATTGGACAATTTTGATTAATTTTCCAGACTAACTCCAACCCAAATTCCTGTAAATCACCCATTAGAGATTCTTATAGAAAATAAAAAAGAGATGTCAATTCAAGATCCAAACTTGAACTTTTGCCAAATCGGTAAAGCTTATTCAAAAAGAAACTAAAATATTTCATATGGAATCATTACATTCCCCCCACCCCACCCTTATCATAACCTTGAGCTCATGGTTCATACAACTTTATCGAAGTTAAAAGGACTTTGTCACCATCTTGGACTCTACATTTCCCACCAAAATGATTTTTTTTTTCTTTCTGGGAAAATTACTAAAAGAGGGTTAAACATTTTAATATTTACAAAAAGAAATTATTTTTTTGAAAAAATTATCAAAAACGAATTAAGTCACTGGACAGTCCAATGTTTTAAGCATTCGGAGGGAATTTTTGGTAAAACAAAGAAATAATACTACATTTACAGAATACAACAACATATACTGTAAAAACCCAAGGATTTGTTTGAGTACAAGGAGATACAAAATTGATATATTTTCTTTAAAGCAGTACTCTATACAGTCATGCTAATACAATGAAGTAAATTGTGCAAACATGATAAGGTAATAAACATGTCAAGAAGTGTGATGTGCCCATGCCTAAATTTAGAGAACTTCATGGTGCATCTATCTTTAAACTACTCATTTATAATAAACGTAAAAAAAGAAAATTATAATCTTTACCTCAACTCTGATAATAATTGCATAAGTAACTTTAAACATGAAACTTACTTTTCTCAGAAAGTATTAGACTCTAGATCTGGTGGATCAGCATAAACATGTTGCATGCATTTTTATTTTTTTGGATAGGTATAACAGTGAAGGCAGGGTTTTGATACCAGGTTTGTGGTATTACCAGTAACCACTCATAGACTTAATCAACTTACCAAGTTGGCATCTTCCATATTGCCTGCAAGTAGCCAAATTATGCACATGTAGCTTATTTTGCACTTGAGTTTTTTTTCTTCTTCTAAGTATTTGTGTTTCCTTATAAGGCCACTGAGATTAAATCAATCCATGGATCTATTGTCCTGCACGTAGAGCGTGTTCTGCCTACAAAAACACATTAAAATGAAAAATAGACAATATTCACAATTGTGAAAAACAGAGGCCAGGAGCTTTTTTGATGCTACTGGAGGTGAAGGTTTGAGTTTTTCTATCTGGGGTCACATTCCATATATACAAGGTAGAACAGATCTCTGGTTGAAATCAGTTCAGATAGGTGAAGTTTAAAGGGGATAAGAAGAAGAGAACGGTGCAGCACAATACACAGTGTATACTAATAATTACGTGGCAAATTTCGATAATCCACTTGTGTATTGTGCTTGTATCTTGGAAAACTGAAACATAGATATTTTAAAATTAAATCGTGAGTTTGATTGCAAAAGAGAAAGTCCCCATGTTTGTAAATTTCTCCTTTTGGGTGATGGTTGTATTGGAGGATTTCAGAGTTCAAAGGAGGTCGACGTGCAAGAGTCTCTATTCGTTCTGGGGGACCTTTTTGATCCCCTAGGCATTTATTATTCTCAATTAAATGGTGTCCTGCATGACATTTTCAATGCCCAGTTATGGTAGAGACCTTGTTGCTTTCTTAACTAGAATGTTGTCATATTCAGCAATATTCACTAAAGGAGAAAGAAGAACAGCCAGATGAGGGTGAAAAACCTGTAGAAGCAAGTGAAGATGAGGGCCCAACAAACACTGATGAGGTAGTTATCAATGAAAAAACTGATGAAACCCCTGCTGCTGAAGAAAGCAATGAAGCTCCTGAGCAGGAAGAGTCAGGTGATCAAGAAGTTTCTGAAGAGACACCAGAAGTAAAGGTATTATCGAATAGACCACAAAAATATTGACACTCATATGATGTTCTTGATACATAATACCCAAATTGCCAACTTTTCATGTTTTTTGAACCATTTGGTTCAAATCGTTGGGATAAGGCTACAATGATGATGATACCATCGTCATTTGTTTTCATGTGGTTGAATTCCAGCTTGAGACAGCACCAGCAGATTTTCGTTTCCCAACTACGAATCAAACAAGACATTGCTTCACCCGCTATGTTGAGTGTCATAGGTGAATTAAACTAGTTCTCTGATCCTCTAATTTGTAATTATTTTCCATAACCTAGCTTTCTTATCGAGTAACGACCATGTAGTATTAATGGTGTATTTTTCTTGAGTACTACTTTTGACGAGGAAAGACTTTTCTATCTAGGTGCATAGCTGCAAAAGGGGAAGGTGCTCCTGAGTGCGAAAAATTTGCAAAATATTATCGATCACTTTGCCCTGGTGAATGGGTACGTTTAAACTTCTCATGAAAGAATTTCACTTTATCAACTATTTGGATATCTTTGTATGGAGATTATAATCACTTTCAGTTCTTTTGCTTTGCATCAATTACAGCTTTTTTAACTAGTGTAAAGTAGCCACTTCATTTATTATGTACCTTTTTGCGTTAATGATACTGACCTGGTCCTTGATTCTTTAGTTGGATTACGATACTGCGCTTCTTAAAACTTTGTTGGTAAGCTGAATTTTTCTCAGTAATTGCTGCAAAAATCCTTTTAATAATTTTCTTGATCAAATGAAATGACTAATGAAAAAAATAATTTCCAACTGTCAATTTGGTTCCCATTCTTACACGTAGGTTTCAACTTAGACATGTAGTTCCGTGTTCCAAGATTAGAAACTTTGTTTCCTTGCAAGTTTAACAGAAATTAATTCCTTATCTCTTAGTATGTAACACGAGATTCACCAAATAAGAGAAGAAAGTCCATTCCTTCTGTAGGAAACCATGAAAGAACCACGAAAGATTACGCAAGTGAAAAATCCTCAATCCAAACTTTTCTAGGCATTGAATGCATGAGACATTTTCGAAGTGCAATGGCTTTGGCTCTAGTCTAGTTAATAATGCTATCAGATGTCCTCAACCTCATTCTTTTTGGTGTCGCATAATCCAGTCAGCTCCAAATGCCCACTGTTACTGAACTTCTGTTCTGACCAATCACTATATGAGGATACCTTCAGATACTTATTGGACAAATGAGAAATGACCAGTTGTTAGGGATCACATGGAGTAGGTCTAAACTAGACATACTGAGCTGGACCCAAGTTCAAGACCAACTAATATTTAGAATTAAGCTATTGAGCGTTCTGGTTCCCAAGAATTATAAGATAGCTTGACAAGTGCCTAATTCTTTCAGTTGTTTATGTACATGGCTCTGCTAACTGGGTAACGTAGCTCCACATGTACCAGGTGATGATACAAATGTTGTTTATATAACCGTGGTTTTAAAACTGTCTAGAAGGTCCAGTTCGTGCCAATACCAAGTCAACTCAAATGATCCAAACCATCTGGAACCAAGTCAACATGAGTTGAAAATTTGAGACAAGGAACAAGTTAGGGTTGAGTCAAGGACTGGTACTAACTCATTGGGATCATGGCTTGTCCTTTGACGATACCAGTTGACTCAAGCAAGTCAATTCTGTGGCAATTAGACCATGTATCTTGCTCAAGGATGGTTTTTTGGAAAAAAAAAATAATCCAAAACATTGATAAAAATACTGTATTTTCTTGAAATTTGTGTAGGAGCTTGCAAAACATATATATATATATATATATATATATATATATGGGTCCCGTTCGGCACCCTAAGTTTTACCACACACTTTAACAAACGCGTTTTGTCCTACATGGGTTAGAAGTTTCGGAATGGGCTGATTTTTGGTGAGGATGATCTCTATGGTGAGGAGATCATCCTCACCAAAAATCAGCTCATTCCAAAACTTCTAACCCCATCAAAAATGATTTACAAAAAATGGACGGTCCACGATTTTTCAACTTGTAAACATGGGGCTAAACATTTCGGAATGGGCTGATTTTTGGGGAGGATGATCTTCTAATCATAGAGATCATCCTCACCAAAAATCAGCCCATTCCAAAACTTCTAACCCATGTAGGACAAAAAATGTTTGTTAAAGTGTGTGGTAAAACTTAGGGTGCTGAACATTTCCCTATATATATATATATAGGGTCGGGTTCCTACGACCCTTATTACGACTCACATTGCGACACCGTGTTTTGTCTTATATGGGCAAAAATGTTTGGAATGGGCTGATTTTTTGTGAGGATGATCTCTATGGTGAGGAGATCATCCTTGCCAAAAATCAGCTCATTATGAAACTACTAGCCCCATGTTTACAAGTTGAAAAATTTTAGACCGTCTAATTTTTGTAAATCAATTTTGATGGGGTTAGAAGTTTTGGAATGAGATGATTTTTTGCAAGGATGATCCCCTCATCACAGAGATCATCCTCACAAAAAATCAGCCCATTCCAAACCTTTTTGCCCATATAAGACAAAAACGGTGTCGCAATGTGAGTCGTAATAAGGGTTGTAGGAACGTCACCCATATATATATATATATAGGGTCCCGTTCAGCAACAAACATTTTGGCAAAACATTTTTCAAAACATGGGTTAGAGGTTTTGGAATGGGCTGATTTTTGGTGAGGATGATCTCTACGGTGAGGAGATCATCTTCACCAAAAATCAGCCCATTCCAAAACTTCTAGCCCCAGTTTACAAGTTGAAAAATCGTGGACCGTCCATTTTTTGTAAACCATTTTTGATGGGGCTTGAAGTTTTGGAATGGGCTGATTTTTGGTGATGATGATCTCCTCACCGTAGAGATCATCCTCACCAAAAATCAGCCCATTCCAAAACCTCTAACCCATGTTTTGAAAAATGTTTTGCCAAAATGTTTGTTGCTGAACATTTCCCATATATATATATATATATTATATATATGGGTCCCGTTCGGCACCCTAAGTTTTACCACACACTTTAACAAACGCGTTTTGTCCTACATGGGTTAGAAGTTTCGGAATGGGCTGATTTTTGGTGAGGATGATCTCTATGGTGAGGAGATCATCCTCACCAAAAATCAGCTCATTCCAAAACTTCTAACCCCATCAAAAATGATTTACAAAAAATGGACGGTCCACGATTTTTCAACTTGTAAACATGGGGCTAAACATTTCGGAATGGGCTGATTTTTGGGGAGGATGATCTTCTAATCATAGAGATCATCCTCACCAAAAATCAGCCCATTCCAAAACTTCTAACCCATGTAGGACAAAAAATGTTTGTTAAAGTGTGTGGTAAAACTTAGGGTGCTGAACATTTCCCTATATATATATATATATAGGGTCGGGTTCCTACGACCCTTATTACGACTCACATTGCGACACCGTGTTTTGTCTTATATGGGCAAAAATGTTTGGAATGGGCTGATTTTTTGTGAGGATGATCTCTATGGTGAGGAGATCATCCTTGCCAAAAATCAGCTCATTATGAAACTACTAGCCCCATGTTTACAAGTTGAAAAATTTTAGACCGTCTAATTTTTGTAAATCAATTTTGATGGGGTTAGAAGTTTTGGAATGAGATGATTTTTTGCAAGGATGATCCCCTCATCACAGAGATCATCCTCACAAAAAATCAGCCCATTCCAAACCTTTTTGCCCATATAAGACAAAAACGGTGTCGCAATGTGAGTCGTAATAAGGGTTGTAGGAACGTCACCCATATATATATATATATATAGGGTCCCGTTCAGCAACAAACATTTTGGCAAAACATTTTTCAAAACATGGGTTAGAGGTTTTGGAATGGGCTGATTTTTGGTGAGGATGATCTCTACGGTGAGGAGATCATCTTCACCAAAAATCAGCCCATTCCAAAACTTCTAGCCCCAGTTTACAAGTTGAAAAATCGTGGACCGTCCATTTTTTGTAAACCATTTTTGATGGGGCTTGAAGTTTTGGAATGGGCTGATTTTTGGTGATGATGATCTCCTCACCGTAGAGATCATCCTCACCAAAAATCAGCCCATTCCAAAACCTCTAACCCATGTTTTGAAAAATGTTTTGCCAAAATGTTTGTTGCTGAACATTTCCCATATATATATATATATATATATATATATGCTTAGATCGATTGAATCAAAGTGTCAAATGTTGAGGATTAAGACGGATTGATCCAGGCATAGCAATTTTCTATCTTGAGTTAAGAACCTTTTTTTTTTTAATAACCTGTTCTTATATTTCTTATCGTGAGATCAACTTGGGTTCACGGTGAGGCTTCATTGACCTACCACTATAAGAGACCTCTCTCTACATTAATTTCGGATTTTTAGACAATAAATTGTCTTTTAAAGTTGCAATTGAGAACAGTAAAGCTGGGAAGTTGATTGTAGTAGGCTTCTTTGTTCTTTCTCAGAGATTTTCTTAATTGCTTTGATAAAATTTGCCTCTTGAAACTAATTTTATGGCATTACAGATAGAGCGATGGAACGAACAAAGGGAGAATGGAACATTTCCAGGTCCTTTATAGGATTAGGAGTTGCCAGTCTTTCCATTTTACTACAACCAGGGGATGCATTTATTGAAGGAAAGAATAACACTATCAGGGAATCCTTGAAACAATCTCAACTATACAAATTTTTGGCTGTTTGTTTACTAGATTAATTTTAAGTCCAAAATGCAGAAGGAGAGTTTCAAATAAATAAGAGGAGCTCGTGTTGATCATTTTTCAGTTGCTCTGAAGATGAATACTTCCTTCCAACCTCTACATTGTGACTGTTTTCTATTAGCACCAAGGCATTGAAGAAAAAGAAGAAACCAAGATATCTTTGTAGCAGTTTTCCTTACTCTCTTTAATAAACGTCTGTTGCATCCCTTACTAAGGTAAGGTTAAATGATGATTTTACTCATTTCTAATAAATATAGGTCTGCTGTATTTGTTCTTGCATGTATGTTTTATATGAATGAAGCCATAGAAGGCTTGCATTGCATGGTTGGAAAGAACTCGGTTATGACACATGAACCCTAGCTTCCTCGGTATAGGGACCGAATCTTCTCAATTTAGTGGAAAATGGTTCTGACATTTGAAGTCAGGTGTGGTATGTAATGGCTCAAATTAGTTGATCCAAACTGTGTTGAGAGAAAGTAGGTAAACGCTCTCTTATTTGTTTTCATCAAAGCAAGGGTATATTCAGATATTGCTTTACCTAGGACTTGATTATAAAACCCAAGTGTAGTCTTCCCAAATTATAGCCAGTTTTTGTTTTGCTTCGATAAGCTCTCTGTTCTCAACCTAAAGAGGGTTTTTTTTTTTTTTTTTTTTTAATGTAAGAAAAATAATGTATTAGTTGATAAAAGGAATGACAAATGTGCCATGCAGTTTCGATACTTAAGCAAGGATTGGATATGGATCCAGGTTATCATATTCAAGTCGAAATCATGTGTAAGTGGTTGGGACAAGGATGATTTTCTTGAACCAATATGAATACCTGTCCGGGGTCGGGTTTAGTTCACACTGGATCATGGTTGTGGTTTTGATCATTTATTGGGATAACTTGGGTCTGGGTTAGTACTTCAAAGTCAAATCCAGATCCGTATATAACCCAAAAACAGTAGAATTTCATGACCCAACTGGGACTTTTGACTACAAGTATGTGTATTACGTGTACAAGAAGAGATGTGATCCTGTGTTTGTTGGAGTTGGGTTCAAGTCTCCACTCTGCTAACTATGCGAGGGCACTACATCTGGCCTTATTGACCCTTGAACCTTTAGCCCATCATTTGGGCTCCCTGGTTCCTACGCAGCAAATGTCAGATTGATTGGTCATTTCTAGCCATTGGGTTCAAGCATTTTTCAATATAAGTCTTACAAGCATGAAGTCCGGGAGTTGGGGTAGTTACTCAATCTGAGTGTGTGTGTGTGTGTGTGTGTGTGTGTGTGTGTGTGTGTGTGTGTGCGCGCGCGCGCGCGCGTGAGAGAGAGAGAGAGCACAATTAGGTTAGAAATGTGACTCTAGATAAGAGTAGTATATGATTTGAATCACAAAGAAGAATATAACAGAATAAAATGGGTCTGAATTCACTTTTACAAGGCCTTCCTTTTTATTTTTATAGATCTTGCCGACAATCATTTTTTTAAGGACTATTCCTTATCATCAATAATTACCTCCGTTGTGCATTTGATTTTGACTGCGAATGACATGTATGGATGTTCCCATATTCTTCCAAATCTCCACCCCCCTCCTCTCCAAAAGTCCTCCCCTTAACCACCTTTTATCGGCTCTGCAATATCTTAAATGTAGGGAAATCTAAGAAGGAATGAAACACTGATTTTAGTGTAGTTTGGCGATTTGAATGATGGAATTTTTACCCGTTCAACATCTTCAGCACTCTATATAGTCCTTGTTCATTCTCTTTTTACATTTAAGGTCCTCTCATCTTCACCACCCTTCATAACATTTAACCTCTCCTCACTTAAAGCTTTCCGTACCAAGTCTCTTTAATCTCTATTGGTCGCAAATTAAATTAAGGACAACCACTTTTTTTTTTCTTGTATACCAGCAGAGTGTCAATAAAGGAGATTTTGTCGGGTATTATAATTATTTCACATACAAAGAAGTGGGTATCTCAGCATCTATATGGGCCTTCGAGGAGTGCTTTGATGTAAGCTGGCTCTAAACCAATACAACTTCTCTTAAATCCTCTACCGTCTTCATCTGCAAACCAATCCATCCAAGTACCAAATGTATCTCATCAATCTCTGGATGCGATATATCCCCTCCAAGGAACAAATGCACTTTGTTTCCAATCTCCATCCAACTGTACCCTGGCTGCTTCTTAATTCCTTGCAGTTTCATCAACCCCCTCACTTTCGTAACCTCACTCCACATACCAACAGCAGCATATATATTAGACAACATAACATAGGTCCCGGAATTCTGAGGCTCCAATTCTACAAGTTTTGTAGCTGCCAACTCCCCCAACTTAACATTTAAATAAGTTCGGCAAGCAGAGAGAAGAGAACCCCAAACCCCTACATCTGCTTCAAATGGCATTTCTTGAATGATTTCGTAGGCCTTATCTAACTTTCCCGCTCGACACAAAACATCAACCAAGCACGCATAGTGCTCAGCTCTGGGTGCAATTCCAAAATCACTGATCATTGAACCAAACCAATACATGCTCTCATTCACCTTTCCTGCATGCCCACATGCAGATAAGACATTGAGGAAGGTTATGCCATCTGGTTTAAGGCCGTTCAAACCCATCTCATCAAACAAACCTAAAGCTTTCTCATAGTGGCCATGCTGTGTATACCCAGCAATGATGGTGTTCCACGTGACAAGGTCTGGACTGTCAAGTTGCTCAAAAACTAACTTTGAATCATGTATGCTACCACATTTGCTGTACATGGTTATCAAAGAATTACATACAGAGATATTCAATCCAAATCCTTGCTTAGTAACAAAGACATGAATTTGTCTTCCTTCTTTTAGAGATGGAAGACTAGAACACGCAATAAGAACAGAAATAAGGGTCAAGTGATCCGGCTTCATACCTATTTCAAGCATTTCTAAATATAACTTCAGTGCTTCCTCACCATTCCCATTTTGTGTGTATCCTGTAAACAAAAAACAAACATTGCTTGGCATTTGAGTTTTTGTTTTATATAATCTAGCTCTAGTTTCTTTATAACAATATGCCTGATCATTTTTGCCTAAGTTTTCCAATATAGATTTTATCAAACGAAAGAACTAATTAGGGCTCACTTCATAGCTACAATTATCTAAGGTGAAAATCAATTCCTCCCTAAGGACAACGCCCTAAAGAAGCATGTGAGCCTTGGTACGCTAGAGAATGGAATCAATGGAGGATCCAGCATTCCATCTATCATGGGTATATCAGAGATTGACAGACTGACATTAGATTATACTCACATGTACTTTGGCTTCATCCTTTTTGACAGAATTTGATTTTACATGATGTAAGATATTTTGAATGTATTTCAAATCACAAAAGTCAAGAAAGGCTAAAGAGACAAGAGTGAGATTGTATAAGACTACTTGTCTCCTTATAGTTCGATCTCCAAGTTTTGGAATGCTAATTATTTCTTAAAAAATCTCTAGTGATCCTACATAATCACAGTTTTAGAATAACTGGTTTTAGAAAAGTTGCTAAGTATTGTACAAAGATTAAAAAGTTAATCCCTATTGAATTAATGTGTGATTTAAGGACAAGTGCCCTTAAGGATCCAATAAACTCAATTGTCTAGAACTCCATGAGCGGTTTTGAGTCTAAGAGGTACTATACATAAGTGAGCTAAGTTAGAGAGGTGAAGATGTGCAAGTTTTGATTTAGTTGGAAAGCTCCATCAACAAAAACTCGGCATAAAGAAATGTTCGTTTATTGATTAAATTAGTCTTCGATTATGACCCCAATATTGATTCAAGGTGTTAGGCATACCGATTATACTTGGTGCAAAGAAAGCTAACACATGACATACCTGCTATCATGGCATTCCACGAAACAAGATCCTTAAATTGAATTTCTTCAAACAGACTTTTTGCATTTTCTATCTTCCCCTCC
This sequence comes from Akebia trifoliata, assembly GCF_017979445.1. Classification (NCBI taxonomy): domain Eukaryota; kingdom Viridiplantae; phylum Streptophyta; class Magnoliopsida; order Ranunculales; family Lardizabalaceae; genus Akebia; species Akebia trifoliata. Next base: position 10,808,563 of record NC_141376.1, on the reverse strand, counting down.
TTACAATACCCCGTGATCATAGCAGTTATCGTAACAACATTCTTCTCTGGCATCATATCAAACAGTCCCTTCGCTTCATCAAATTGCCCATTATCTATGTACCCACTGATCATAACCGTCCAAGAAACAGAATTCTTCTGTGGAATCCGATCAAAAAGTGCCCGAGCCTGCTCGACCTCCCCTTTCTGAGCAAACCCATCAATCATTGCCGTATAAGAAATAACATTCCTATAAGGCATTTCTTGAAAGAGCCTAATAGCTTCCTTGATTCGATCATACCTAACAAACCCAGATATCATCACATTCCATGACGCAATATTTCTCTTGGGCATCTTGCAAAAGTAATCGCAAGCCTCCTCGATTCTCTCATTCTCGATGCACCCGGCAATCATAGAGTTCCACGAGACCACATTCTTTATGGGCATTAAATCAAATAATCTCTTCGATTCTTGGAGAAAACCATTTTGCCAATACCCAGTTAGCATGGCATTCCAGGAAACGACATCTCTCACAGACATTTTATCGAAGAGATGGCGGGCAGCTTCGATCTTGCCGGCACGAGCAAGCTCTCCAATCTCTACATTGCGAGTGTAAATCTCTTGGGTGGAGATGGTCCTAAATGGAAGTTGAAGAAAATTGCGGGAAGGGTAACGGTGAAGGGGATTGAAGCTTGTACGGATGATAATTTGAATTTTAGGAGATAGTGGAGTCCAACAATAGCTCATAAGTGTTTGTTAACCTTAAGAGTAACCACCAACGCAACTGTTTTGGTAATGTTAGGTCCGTTTTGGAGAGGGTATTCTTGCAAAGAAATGTTTTCCTGAATGGGCAGTGAAAATTTTTACAAGAGAGAGGGGCATGGATCTAAAATAGCCGAGTATTTAGCCTTTGTTCTAATTGTTTAATTACAAAAATATCCCTAAAGATATGACACCAAGTTAATAGTTCTATAACTAAGTGTGTGTTTGGTAACACTTCTGAAGATTGAATGGAGGTGGTCCACCTGTAAAATTCAGACTTTAGAAGTTTTATTTCTGTTTGTTTCAGTTCAAATTTTAGACTTTAGAACTCAAATTCAGAAGACTTGAGCCAACGATGGGGGGTGCTGGATGAAAACTTCTAAAGTCTGATTTCTAGTTGCAGACTTCAAACGTTTCCAAACTTCAGAAGTGTTATCAAACATACCCTAAAACTATGTTTAGAAACACTTTTGATGTCTAAAACTATTTTCTGTATTTTGATTGCTGGTTCAAAACTTTTGAATTTCAATTTTAAAGTCTAGAATCTGAAATGAAATAAAAGATATTAAAGCTTTTGAAGTCTGAATTTTAAAGGTGGACTACCTCCATTCAAACTTCAAAAGTGTTGTAGAACACACACTAAATGCCATCCAATCAAATATCGAACGATTTGCACTCATGATTTTAAAAAGACTAATGATAAAATGACACATGTATGCAGTAATGGATGTGGTAAGTGTAGAGAACGGTATATATTTTTCCTTGTGTATCTCAATGAAAAAGATCTATGGTTTTGTGCACTTGCCATGTCAACCGTGTATGGACTACGTACCTTTTAGCTCGTAAGTTTATCACTACTCAAAAAGAATCTTTCTTACCAAGATGACTCGCCCGAGTCATGTTAGTACTATCAATCATGAAATGATTTTCCGAGATTGGAAACATTGTTTGCACTTTCTTCTTAATCTAAATTTAAAATTCTCCCCAATTTCTTTCTCATTTGAGAAGTTTTACACTTCTTTATTAATTTAAATTTCTCACCGATTTCATTCTTATTTGAGTAGATTCTTCCATGTGATCTTTTTTATTATATTCAAGATCACATGGAATATAAGAGAAAGAGAAATGCTTAAGGATGAAAGAATAATTTACCATTAGACGAAGGTTTTTTGTGTAAATGCTTTATGGTTTCAAAACTCGTTTGAGATTGAGACGTATCGCTCGAGTTGCCTAGGTATCAAGCATGGACGAGACAAACGGACAAATCAGTTTTTTGGATGAGATTTAAAATCCCACATTCATTTTTCAAAATTTTGAACGAGACATCTCAAATGTATCAGAAAACTCATGCAAGACGAGTTGGTATCTGGCATGGAATGGACGAGACGAGACGCAAAATCGAGTTTTAAAATCATGAGAAGCTTTTGATTTGAACAATTTTTTTTAAATATTTATATAATGTATTTTAATAATTTATATTATATCACTATTAAGGTCAGCCCTAGTTTCAAGTACTTAGTGGTATGCAGGGTATAGGTACTTTGTAGGATGACCCCTTACCCATTGTTAAAGAGGCGATTTGATTGATTTTTAAACTTTTTTTTTTTTTTTTTTAAGGAAAATGTTGAAGTGATTATGAAAATTTGCCGTTTTTCATTGTGCTGATGTGGATGCATATGAAACCATAGATGCTTTTCATCGAGAGACAAGTGAAAAGCATATATAGTTCTGTGAGCACCTATACATCAGCACAGTGTGAAACACAGAGAATTTCGTAGTCATTTCAGCACGATTGACCTTTTGAAATCATTAGAAATTGTTTGATGATAATTTTCATCAAAATAGAGTCTGGTCTCCATCTTAGTTGTAAACATGGTTTTTAAATTCGGTATCGCGTCTCATCTTGTTCAGTTCTGATACCGAGTTGTCTCGGACGAGTTTTTCGATATGTGTAAGACGTCTCATGAGATAACTCAAAAAATTGTACGTGAGACATAAAACTCGGTCAAAAAAATGATTTTGTGAGTTGGTCTCGTTCAACTTTGATACCGAGTTAACTCGGACGATACATCTCGGTCTCAAGTTTAAAAACCATGGTTGCAAAACAATTAGAGGTGGAAGTAATTTAATCATTATAAGATGTAATCTATTTAGTTTTTGGGAAATCTTACAGGGACTTTGTTTTTACTGTATTTCACGATGCATTGATCTAGGTGATCATAGATGTATTTTCTCGAGATACAAGTGAAAAGCATATATGGTTATGTGTGCACCTCCTCGTCAGTGCACTGTGAAACACGGTGAAAAACTAAGTTCCTCAGCACAACTCTTAATTTTTTATTAAAAAATATTATATGTAATTAAATAATAAACATGCATTCAATAGAATAACGGAATTTTACCTTGATTTTTCTGCCCTAAATCCATTCAAGATACAAAAACTTTTAACCCTGATTTTCAACCAAAGATCTTATCTACTCCAACATTCAAATCTCAAGAGAAAGATAGGATTTTTGGCGAAATTTTTTTTTATTAGAAAAATCAAGAATATTTTAAAAGAGATCAAAAATAGTAAAAACAAAGTTGACAATTATAAATATAAGACGAGATTGAATTGGTTAAAAATAATTTACACATGTTTAAAAGCTTGAGAATACCTGATTTTTTGGAGAAAGATTATCAAGAGCTTTTGGCAATGGGTTGAAGAAAGCATGGGTATCTCTGATATTCACCAAAACATAGAGGATCCTGTCTAAACAGGGCGGAGTCAGGATTTTGCTTGTATGGGGGCAACCAAGAGTAGAAAAAAATTTGTAGGGACAACTAAGAGTGAAAAAAATAGTTGTGGAGGCAATAGTAGTAGATTTCTTTATCTGTCACTAAAATTCGTCTCAATAGCATGTTAATCCGTAAAATTTGAAAATTCTTGTGAGGGCAAGTGCTCCCACAGCCCTCACTCAATCCGCTTGTGTCTAAAATCACCCTAAACAAAGAGTTGCAATTTTCTTTCCTTATGTGCAATTGTGTATCCCAAGGAAAAAATCTATGATTCTATGCACAATCACGTCAGGAGAGTTTGAGGGGAGGTTGTCTGAGGGGGGGAGTCATGTTATCATTATTCCTGAATAAATTGTAAACTAGGAGAATCAATCAACTCTGCCCGTGAAGTTTCACTTTACACAACATAGTTGATCCCAAATTCCAGATTAAATAGGGGGTGGGTCAGGTTAGCTTCAAGAATAAAGTGTCACCCTGCAGTAGACATTGAGCTGAAGTGGAGATGTCCAAGGAAGCTACATGTTTTCACTTCTCAAAGGAAAAACATATATGGTTCCATGCACACTTCGACGTCAGCTTAGTGTCTTGTACAGTCACTTTAGCATTTTCTAAGAATAAAATTGAATTTGAACTCTCCTCCTTACCCATATTTATAGAATTCTGTAATACTCTTGATTTCAACAATTTAAATACTATCTAACTTAATAATAAAAAGAATGGCAGACACTGCCTACATTCAACAATGGATCTAACCTGAGTTGATTTTGACAATACACAAATAAGCATAGATTCATTTTCTCGAGATACAAATTAGAAAATCAATGGTTCTTTATACATTATCATGTCAACTCAGTATTGAACCTAATATCCAACGCAGGCAGTAAAATATTTTTCTTGTTAAACAGTTTTTAAACCAAGAAGGTTATTCCTAGGAAAAATAATGTAAATCCAAACAAACTTATAATGACCTATTGTTTCATGTCTTTCTACCATGACTTCCATGATACAATATTGCTACATCAACCCCATATTTAAAAATCAACTCTTTAAAAAAAAAAAGAGGGAAAATTATTTAAAGAACTCTAACAGAGGGATTTTTTCTAAATAGTCCCTATATTTTGAATGATCTATTTTGCAAAACTTTTTTTTCTTAATGGTCGCCCATTATTGGTGAACTTACCACTTTTTATTTAGAAAAATGTTGGAGTAACATTTAAACTGGCATTGATTCTCACATTGCTAACATGGATGTATGTATAGAATAATAGATCGTTTCATCGAGATACAATTAAAAAGCATCAATGGCTATGTGTGCACCTCCACATCAGCAATGTGAGAACGTAAATTTTATTGTTACTCTAGCATGGCTCTATTATTATGGAGGTCAACATTTTTAGTGTCTCGTACTCAACATTTTTATAGACAAACTCACTAATTTTTATTTATTATCAAAATCATCATTTTTATTGTCAAACTCACCACTTTTTATTAGCAAGCTCACCAATTTTATTTATTGCCAAGCTCACCAATTTTCATTGACGAGATTGCCAAATTTTATTATTGAGTTTGACATTTTTTAATAAAAATTTGGTGAACTCAAACATTGATGAAACCCATCCATCTTCGTTTTTCAAACTAAAATACATAAAAGAATCAACTAAAAATTATAAATAACGACTTATAGATAGTTTCAAATCAAAAGAACATCTTGATCAATTTTCAAGAAAAAAAACAAAGAAAAACCCAACTTTTTTACTTAAACCTTCAAATATTAAACTTGAAAATGACATCCTCCTTAAATACTTTCCCAACGGAATGGTCTCTGAAACTCAATTGGGATTTCCCAAAATCAATTTTTTTAATGAAAACAATAGGATCTAGAAATGTCAGAAATGTGGTTAATGGAGTTTAGGAACAGTTTAGAAAAGATAATTTTACTAAATAGAGTTTTAAGCAAGTCCTAAAACTTAGGGACTAAATAGAAAGAAATCCCACCACAAGCTCCTTTTAACTGTCCCAAAAATAAAAAGATAGTTTGCGTATGAACACACTTCACAATTTCTTCTTCCACAATCAACTTATAGATTAATCTCATCTTGTAAGAGGGGAAAAATATGTTACAGAGCTTATATTAATATAAAAATTGATATATCTTCTGAAATGGTTACAAAGCCATTAAGATCACCTTCCCTGATTCTCTTTCAATATTCGAATTTCAGTAAAGATGTTAGAATTGTAGTCCATTAAGAATTTGTTTAGAGCAATGGAATTTCTAATTAAAGCTCTAGAAAAGGTAGCGATTTCTTCTTTCATAGGTTTTTGGTTGTGACAATCAACCTACCTACCTACAAGATTAATAATTGCACCTCACCCCACTGTATGTAAAAAGTAGTGATGATCAACAAAAGGCCAGCCCCTGCTCACAAAACATGTCCCTTCTTCCATTGTTTGAAAAATGGGATAGTAAAATTTAAAAACCCCTTGGGAAGCAAAATATAGACACGCTATGCATAAGGTAGGGAATCAACAACTACATTAGTGAGACATTAAAACAGAGAACCCATTGTTCACCAGAGACCCAAAAAAATAAAAAAAGTAAAATATAAAAATCCCACAATCACTTCGCTTCACTTCATAATATAATACTACCCACATCAATTTGTACTAACCAGAGTCATCAACTACTACTAAAAAAAAAAAAGCAACAAATAAAGAAGACACCTCACAACAACACATCTTCTAAGCCCTCTCACCCCTGATCCTCCTGGCCAGTTGAATATCCTTGGGCATGATGGTAACACGCTTGGCATGGATTGCACACAGATTTGTATCTTCAAATAGCCCGACCAGGTATGCTTCTGCGGCTTCCTGCAATGCCAGCACAGCGTGGCTCTGGAAACGCAAATCCGTCTGTGCAGAAAGGAGGCCCATTCATCGTTAGAGAAAGAACCCAATCAACAAAAACAAGAAAAGTTACAAACAAAACCAAAAAACACATCAAATATAACCTAAAAACTGAAATATTAAATATATTACCTTGAAGTCCTGTGCAATCTCACGGACAAGCCTCTGGAAAGGCAGTTTCCTGATTAGGAGCTCAGTACTCTTCTGGTACTTTCGGATTTCACTGTTATTTATTAAGAAATTAATTAAAATAAATGAATAAAACCCAGAATTCAACCAAAAAAGAAATTCAAAAAATAAAAATAAAAATTACCGAAGAGCAACAGTTCCAGGGCGGTATCGGTGGGGCTTCTTGACCCCTCCAGTTGTTGGAGCTGATTTGCGAGCAGCCTGAACAATTAAAGAACATAAATTTGAACCCCAATTATCAAAAGTTCAAGAAAAGAAGATCAAATTAAAAAGGAAGCGTTGTATGATTTGAACCAACCTTGGTAGCGAGTTGCTTCCTTGGAGCCTTCCCTCCAGTGGACTTACGTGCAGTCTGCTTCGTACGAGCCATCTACAAGTGCAAGATCACCAATCAGATCTCACAAACTTCTACACAGAAACGAGCTATTCTACCTCTAATCTTAGTAGTATTGTATTAACAGACCCGCCAATAAATCAGAGGGGGGGGGGGGGGAGGATTTTACCCAATATTCAAGAAACACAAAATAGATGTAATTTCAGATCTGAGTTTTCCCAAATTTGGGAAAATCTATCCAACTACACAAAACAAAACCCTAATAACTCTAAATCAAAAGCGTTAATACTCCAACTTTCTCTAACTCCAAGATTGAAACATTATATAGCCGACGAAAGAAATCAAAGATCAAACATCCAAGGTAATTGGCAAACAGAAGAGAAATCATAGCGATAATCAGGAACATCGAGAAGAAACCCTAACCCTAATTTAGGTTGCACTAAATAATAACCAAATTAAAACAGGAGATGAAGAGCATAATATCCAATAAATCGAAACCCTAGTCCTGACCCTAACTCAATAAAATTAAACGAGGAGAGGAGAGGAGGAAATCAACGAACCTGTCTTTCCTTCGAACAGAAAAGCTTCTCTTCAAATCACACGAACCAACGAAAGTTTGAAAGTTGAAATCGTTAATTACTATTTATAGACCCTGAGTACCAGCAATATCTTATCATTTAACGGTTGCGATTCATTTCCATTGTGTTTTTTCTGGTACGTATCTGACGGCGGATATTAACTATTTATGTGTTTTCTGGACCACAGTGAACGGATGAGATGTGGTGTTAGACTGTGGTGCGGATTGCTGAGTGTGAATACTGGATTTTGATTGGTTGAAACAATCCCCATAGTTTCCGTCTGTGTGAAAGAGGGGAATACTGGATTCTCCCAATTTTTGTATTTTTTTTTTAAAAAAAGGGCCAAATCCAATGTGGGAATAATATTAATAGAATTTACTTTCTAATATCTCTGTATGGTACAAGATCAAGGAGCCAAATCCAGGGCCAGAATTCCTTATAAAAGAGAGTTACTATTACCACACTAACTTTTGCTAACGCCACCCAACTGTGTACAATTCCTCCACATTGGAATTGGTGTGGCATTAGCAAAAACTGGTGTGGCAATAGCATCTCTCTAAAAATATGTTAAACGTGTCTGGGCTTTTTTACCTATTTCAGACCAACAATTAAGCCCATTGGTCTGCTAACCGGGCCTTAGGGGTTTGAGATCGTGGTAGGGATTGAATCAATAATTTTTCAGCGAATAATGCTGATGTGACCAGATGTGCAATATGAGGTACAAGCTAGAGGTCAGTCCAACGCAGCTCTTTTTTCAGCACATTGGATTCTGGTTGGGCTAAGCCTTAATAATGCCTATCCCAGCCACCGGCTATGTTGTAGATGTGTATACTATATGTTAAATAATATGTTATTTTAACAAATAATTTAGACCAAAATTATTGGATGATCTTACAAAAATGTGTATAAATATTTTCCAAAGTTGACTATTTAAATGATTTGTGATGCGTGACTTTATTTATCTTTTTTTTCTTTTTTCTTTTTAAGACATGGTTTTTTTTTCTTTGTTTTTTTTTGTTAAAAAAAAAAAAGTCAATCAATTAAGACACGAGGATTAGGACTTGTAGTACAACTCTGAAATTATTTTAATTAAAATTTTATATTTAATCAAGAACAAATAAGAAATAACTAAAAGACACTTTAAAAATATAACCTCAGATTTGGATTGAGCAAGGTTGCCCAAACTCTCATCCTGAACTATGGTCAATTTGAGATATTCTAACCCAGACTCAACTCATGTGTTACATAACTTGGCTCAGGCTCACACTAAGTGTATCAATTAAGTTCATATCTAATAGTAGATAGCTAGAATAAGATTTCATGTTCAAATCTTAAAAGAGTACTTTGGACGTCTAGAAAAAAGGATGCTAAAGTGAAAATTGTCATAGAGTATATAATCACGGATGTCGGTGAAAATGGTATCAGAGGGTTAAACACCCCCCCCTCCTCGACATACGCTCCCCATAACAAAATTGTAAATCATTTGCCTCAGGAAACACAGAATCATAAATCTTTTCTTGTGCATCCTGAGGCAAATTATCTATGATTTTGTGATGGGGGCGTTAGATTATCACAACTCCATTATTTATCATATGGTTAATATAAAATATTTTCTAATTCACGTTTAAGCTAGATATTCGTTGATTAGTCAATATGATTTCGTGCATCTCAACTCACTTTAATAAGTTATTACATAACTACCCTTATAATACCATCTCGCAATCGCATGTTCTTTAGATTAAGAAATATGTGATTGATTACATAAATTAAGGCCCTTGTGTTAAGATGTGATTGTGGATAGATAGTCAAAAACATCGATCGTGCTTGATTGATATCGTCATAATTTTGGTGAATCTGATTGCTAATTCCATGTACTTGATGGAGATGAAGAATTCAACTTGATTGTTATCTAAGAGAGAGAATTGACAATATCCTTGTGTGTAAAAGACAAGGAGCGATACGCTCAACTCGAATGGACCTTGATTGGGTCAATTGTCGGTTTAGGCTAGATCAAAACCTAACAAATGTTAATTTAAGAGTAATAAAACAAGGAAATTGTCTACAATGAACTAATAAATGGGTTCAATGCCGATTCCTTTGTAAGCTCGGTCATTGGCATTGGCAATGGCGTCGATTGGGCTTATCTTGAGTTCATGGACTTTGGACTTTTCTTGTAGCTGTAAGCGATAGTGGTGGATTTTATTTTTATTTTTCTCATTCTTCTTACACAAATAAATACAAGTGATATGGATGTATGTGAACCACAACAAATCAAATCCAAAGTTGGTGTGGACTGATGGATTGGATGTGTAGGGTGAAATGGTTGATGAAGCATGAAAGGCTACACATATATAACAAACAACTTGCAGAGTTCCAATCAAATCAACATGGGAAGAGGTATGAAACCGACGTGTGTTCAACAAATATGACTTTCTCCTTGAACACAAAGGTCTCGATTCCAATTGAAGAATTAGAATCTACAAGTATTGTGTATGGTGAGGGTACCAATGGAAATAAAGGTTGGCGGGTGGGGGGGCAAAGTTTGGTTGTTGATAATATGCAGTGATGGATGATGGATTTGAGGAATGAAGTGGATAAGAAACACTGAAACTAAGGTTCAACAGAGACGACAGTGATGTCGAATATCAAAGGACTCCAAGATCTTTTGAATTTGATCAAATGATCAACGGTTATCTGATACCATATGAAGGATAGATAAATTGAATTCCCAAATACATTGATATCCGGTGATGTTTCTATTAAATAGGTTATAGTTACATTGATTCAATTAACATAACCGCATAATTGACGTAGGGTAAAACACACAAACTTGGAGTTTATGTTAAAAATCTGATTTTAAGGTGAAATCCCAAAAACAAAGAGTAATGGAGAATCTCTCTGTCGAAGAAAACAGACTAGAAACTTCAATCTACGTTTGAGATTTATGAAAATCAACCAAAAATACTATCGGGTTCTTATACTTTAAATAAATAAATAAACAAATAAATTGAAAAAAAAAAAATCTCTTCCTTTTTTTTTATTAATCAATCTTCAAAAAAACTAACTTCAGAATTTATTTATTGGAAGTTCTTATACAGATAATTCCTTCATAACAATTTAAAAACCTTCTAAAATACTAAAAAAGTAATTTCTTAATCTATGTATAACATATTACTAACCTTCTAATCTTACTAAAATTCAATTTAGACATTAAAATGACTTCTAATTATAATCGAAAGAATAAAAACAAATTTTAGGAAGGTAAATATAAAACAAATTAGAAAAAAAAAATTTCTAAAATTGAAATAGAAACTAACTAAGACTACTTAAGAAACTTAAAATATAGAAACTCAATAAAAGAAAGAGTCATAAGAGAAGTTTGGCTAGGTCTTGTGTACCAGTCAAAGATTGGGTTGAGTTGACTTAGTCAAATAAAATTGACTCAATCAATGTTGTTGATTTCTTTTTTCGACACATCTTAAATTGATCTTAAGCATTAAGATAAGTATAAACAAGTCTATCTACATCAATAATCATCGTAACTACAACACCAATACAATTTGATGTATCTCAACTTACTTTAATGGGTCCCGTTCAGCAACAAACATTTTGGCAAAACATTTTTCAAAACATGGGTTAGAGGTTTTGGAATGGGCTGATTTTTATGAGGATGATCTCTACAGTGAGGAGATCATCCTCACCAAAAATCATCCCATTCCAAAAGTTCTAGCCCCAGTTTACAAGTTGAAAAATCGTGGACCATCCATTTTTTGTAAATCATTTTTGATGGGGTTAGAAGTTTTGGAATGGGCTGATTTTTGGTGATGATGATCTCCTCACCGTAGAGATCATCCTCACCAAAAATCAGCCCATTCCAAAACCTATGTTTTAAAAATGTTTTGCCAAAATGTTTGTTACTAAACATTTCCCTACTTTAGCTACTACATGACTACTACTCTAATAAAGGCTTAACCAAAAATAAATCTAGCATCAATTTCCATGCATCACAAAGATAAGTAGGTGACAACAACATTTGGGAAAGTTGGGGAAAGGGCCTACTCGGTGAGTGGAGCAAATGAAACAATAGAGCCAGCCTAGAACTTATTCAAAAAGGCCACAAGCTTGTCAACTCAATCCTTCTACTTGTAGAAGGCCACTTCCCACTCTTCCATAGAGTTGTCCAATTGTTTTTGGAGCTTCTCCTTTAGGTTGGCCAGGGCTTTGGCTTCCTCCTTTTTGGCCTTGAGGTCGACCTTGGTCCTTCTCCTTGTAGAAGGTCGTTTTCCATTTTTCCACGTTGTCCAACTATTTCTAGAGCTTGTTCTTAAGGTTGGTTAGGGAGAATACCTATAGGACCTTGGCTTCTTTCTCTTTCGCCTTTAGCTCATCAGCTCAAGCCTTCTCCTTGTAGAAGGCTGCATTCGACTCTGCCACATTGTCGTCCATATATTTCTGGAGCTTGTCCTTAAGGTCGGCCTCAAGCTTAGCCACACTCTCCTCGAGGATCTCTGCGGCCCGAGCTTCCAAGTCTAACTTTTCCTTAGTTAACTAAAGTTGGTCCTTGATGGTCCTTACCTTAATCGGAAGGTCAGAGATGGCTTGGTCCTTCTACTCAAGGGTAACTTTGTTAGAAAAATAGAACTTGAACTTAAATTGTATTGCTCTGAGGCACGTAGTAATCTATGTTGTCTTATAGACAACAGACGCCCCCACTCCGATTAAACACGAAGATGCAGATGGGTTGCTGGCGAACTTGTCTTCAGGATACAACAGAGCCCAGTTCTAACACAACTGTATATTTCCTCAAAATTTGCACTATTTTGAGAAAATCTGTCACTCAGAATCTCGGATCATCTCTCTTTCTTTTTCTTATTTTATATCTATATATATATATAAAATAAAATAAAAAAGAATTATTAAATTTTCATATAGCTTGAGCCTTAGGAGCTCTCAAGGAGAGAGTCTTTGGAATGAAGAAAGAGTTGAGAATAGGTTCTATATATAGGTTTAAAAATCCCTCCAAAACATTTAAAAAGCAATGTGGGATTTATAAAAATTTGAAAAAATGAGCCAAAAGAACTTTTACAAATTCCAATCCATGTGAAAAGTTATCAACAATAGAAATGCTCTTTTAAAAAAAAAATACTACTTTTCTTTTAACAAAAAGTACACCAACCATAAAGTAACTTTCAAATATCATTTTAAAATAAACCAAATTAATTTTATTTGAATCAATTTTAAATAAATATTAATCATCATTTATTAACATTTATTTTAACAAACTTGACTTTCGCCAACCACTATGTCGAGCTTCTTCGCCAAGTCAGCCCTCTCTAGGGCCATGGTGAAAAAGGCATGCTAGACCTGGAAAGGAAGGACATAACAATTAGACCAGTAAAAGAAAACAAGAACAAAAGGGAAATTTTGTAAGAATACATGAATGGGGGACTTACCACGGCTATCGCCTCAAATGCATTATTAAATAATTTGTCCTCCAAAAGGGTGGAAGCAGCCCCCTTATCAATTGAAAGGTGAGCTTCCTCGAAAAGGGATTGAGCTACACTCCCATTATTAACAACGGAGAGACAGTCCGAAATTCTTTTATGTGGTAGAGGCAATAATAAAAGAAGATCAAAACTGTGGGGGGAAATTCTCAAGTATGGACACGTGGCTCGAATGATGCTCGGAAGTATAGACCTGAAGCTCGGATGGACTGTTATATGTGCTCAGTTGATTCAATTCCTCGGACGCACGGACGCCCAAAGTTAACTGCCCTGAGTCACCTTAGAGAATGGCACAGAAAACGATCAAATTAGATGCTTATTAAAGGAAGAAGACCATGGGTAAGAGGGAGGATCTTCTTTTTCTTCTTCTCTCTGAAACTATGATTAAGATTTGTAGATTTGATTATCATAATGTCTAACTTGATCGTCGGAGTAGCCTAATTCACAGGTCCTCCCGAGCAAAGACAGGAAGGAATATTATAGAGCGAAAATCAGCATCTACAAAAACTCATAATTCAACTAAAAGAATTTTTTTGAAAAAAAAAAGGGGGTAAAATTATCAAAAAGCAACCGTTTCAGGGTGGTGTCTATGGGGTTTCATTACCCCTCCAATGGTTGGAAAATATTTGTGGGCAGCCTGAAACAATTAAAAGAAAAGAATATCAAATTTTGGATCATTGTATGATGTGAATATGCTGCAAATTATTAATTTGCAAATGCAAATAATTTTTTGAAATCAATTTTACTGGTGCTTGGTTACACTATACAAATGATTTGCATGAATCGCCTAAATTCTTAAGAAATTTTAGTGTACCTTTAATCATTTGCAAAATGACAATGAATTTTTTTTATTGCAAAGATCAAACAATCATAAATAAATAAAAATAAAAAAATCACAAGAGATTTCTCAATGGTTATCAAGCAATAGTAAATCATTCATCGCAAAACATTTGTAAATGCAAATAATTTGTAGTGTTCCAACTAAAGAAGGGCTGAAGTTTTGGTCACGAATTTCATTTGCAAATGCAAATCATTCATAAAATTGAACCCTAATTTAACAAAATTCAAGAAAAGAAGATGAAATTACAAGGGAAGTTGTGTGATTGAAACCAACCTTGGTAGCAAGTTCCATCCTTGGAGCCTTTCCTCCAGTGGACATACATGCAGTCTTCTTTGTATGAGCCATCTCCAATATCCAAATTCAAATCTCACACATAGAAATGTGTTACATGACTACTTAAATTAGTTAGCAAAAATAATAAAAAGATGAAAAAGATTGAGATTGATCTCGTTCGAAGGAGATGGGACTTCCTAAGCCACCAATTTGAGATGGTGAATCTCCAATCCAATTAAAGACTAAATATCTTTTCTCTAAATAATTTCATTAAACATAAAAAATATATATATAAATACAAGATATAAAATAACTACACACTTCTCTAAACTATTCACAATCCTACTCGTTCAAGGACCTAACCCCATAATCAATGTATCTCAATTTCTCCCACAACAAGGTTATGATCCCATGCATCTCCTACCTCATAAGAAATTGATTCCATACATTGTATATATTATAAGTTACCATTTTCATCTCTATAGATGCACATAACAAAACTATTCTAAGATCAGACCCTAAACCTAATCTAGATTGCACTAAATAATAACTAAATCAAAACAAGGGATAAAGAGTAAAGTATCCAACAAGCCCAAATCCAAACCCTAACTCTATAAAATAAAACAAGGGAGTGGAATACCAATGAAACAATCCCACTAGTTTCCGTTTGGTAATGGTGTGGTTGCTGAGTGTGAATACTGGATTCTGATTGGTCGAAACAATCCCTCTAGTTTCCGTTTGTGTCATTGTAGTGTCAAAGTCAAAGAGGGTGGAATCCACTCTTAACTTCCTCTGAATTTTTATGAGTCACGCTCCGGTGACATGAAAGGAGACACAGGAGTGACACAATGATGTCCTAGCGCCCACATAACCGTATGTGCGCCACCACATCATTATCATTTGTGTCACCCGTGTCCCTGTCTGTGTCACTCCTGCATTAATGTTTTTATATAGAAAGAGGCAAATGCCAAATCCAGGTTATTAAAATATGTTAAACATGTCTAGAAGCCATTTTTTTGTTATAATTCAGGCCATCAATAGGGCCCATTGTCTGCTAACCAATAGAATCTCTCTCTCTCTCTTATATAGATCCTATTTGTTAAATTTAAGAATTTATATGGTCCTAATCTAACTTTTAAACAGTTGAAGATGTTTGAATGTGTTATAATGCTTTATAATGTTGAGGTGGTAACTTGAACCAAACTTTTGAAATATTTGAATGGTGTGTTTTAATCTGTAATTAAGGTGGGATAAATAATTTAAAAGACTGAGGTGTAATAAGTAAAAGTTGAGGTGCCAATAGTAGCTATGAAAAAAAATGGTAAGAGGCTGAAATCCTACACCTCTCAGAGATTCTCCACAGAAAGGATCAGTACTTCTCCTTAAGACTTTGAGAAGAAGGAAGACTCCCTAGGATCAATGTACAGTTCTTGGAGGCTTAACCAAATTTGATCTAATTTCCAGTTTAAGCAACATAAAGAGGAAGTAATAATATTTTCTTTCTAATCAGCCTTAAATCAACATATGAAGATTAGATTATAGATTTATAATTCATATTTTTTTTTTCAATCATTCCTACATATTTTTTTTACCTATGCAAAACAATTTGATCAGACGTGTGTTATCAGTATGGGTTTGGATTGGTGCTTTGGAATCAAATAAATATCATAATCAGAACAACCTATGATTTAAATATCAGTTACAAAAAAACAAAAAACAAAAACAAAAATGTTGATTCCATTGCACATGACCGAACACAACCACCAGCAAAGAAGAAACTGCAGAAAATAAACGACACAGTTAATGACATGGAATGGTTCTTGGTTTCCCTTTCTATTGCTTGTTCTCTCTCTGTTACAACCCCAGCCAAGAATATAGATACATGGACAGAGCTCTAATTATTTCCATCAACAACAAATCTCCTCTCCCTCGCAAGACCTGCCACCCAAACTTCTCCAACTATAATAGATAAATACACATATGAAAGACAAGAAAAGCAGGCCTTGTTTTCCCACACCACCTTTCTCCCCTCTTCTAATCAATCATATTCTGCTTCATCTACATTTGAATTTACTTTCTTCACAACTGCCAAGACTCGGGATATACACATTCCGGCGAGACTCTTCTAAAACAGCACAAACAACTTCAAAAGCTTCATTAGATTAAGGAATGTCGCTGCTTCCCAAAGAATTAATTTGCTTCTGCAATTAACTCAACCTAACTAACATAAGAAATATTCATATTTGGTGACTCCTTCTGACACAAGCAGTCCGGTAAAGGGTTCACGTAAAATGCCTCTTCTGATCGAAACCTCTCCATACCCTTAGTTCCCGAGATGGGACCCTTTCTCTTCCGTGGGGACCCTTGCCTATCAAAACAAATAATGTTCATCCAAATTAAAATTTGAAAAAATGGGACGCAACCATAGTGTTTATACTTGACATTACTTTGGGCTCTACACAAGTGGACCCTAACTGGGAGATCTTCTCTATAGGTCACTGATCCTATCAATTCAGTTAATTGCTATTCTTTTGAACGGATTTAGAAAGTGAATGGCTTATCAGCAGAAATCTAGATAAAATTACAATTACTGAACAACTTGAATCAACCAATCAAGTTGGTTTTCAGCTAAAAGATCTCCCATCATTTACCCATAGAAATGAAGAGAGTACTTGGAAACACATACCGTCTTTTATGGATTTCAATAATTCGATCAGATAATCTCTCCTGTTTCAGTGATCCCCGCTCGACTTTATCAAAAAGATGAACAAGTGCTTTCCTTGTAGAGGGAGGAGATAAATATAGAAAAATTGCCAACTTTAGAATGTGTGAATGAGAACTAAAAATAGTTGAATCTATGCGCTAAACAAACGGAACTAGTACCTGTCAGGAGAGATTGTTTTCCGGTGCCCCAGAAAACGACGGTGGCCTTCGACAGCCCTTGCCATGTTCCCAGAGTATGAAGGAATAAAAACATCACTCTCAACCGACACAATGTAGTCTAGTGCTGCCATTTGGGACGCATGACATGTAAAAGGTTCAAGTTCCTCCACTGACGCTAATTTTTCCTGTACAAGTTAACCACAATAATTGGACCATTAAGCTTGCAATCAAAATCAGTAAAAATAACAAGCATAATTCAATAGTCATGTTGGCCCATGCAGTATCATAATTTTTTTTTTTTTTTTTATAGAGAGAGAGCACAGTTTTCACTTGGATGACTCTAATTCATCAGTGGTCGGAGAACATACACCAAAACAATATTCTATTTAATATGTACTAGCAAAACATACACAGGTCATAGCACCATATTAAAAATTAAAAAAATTAAAAAAACTGCATGCTGAAAGTTTCTTTTTATGTAGATCTCTCCGTGGGTATCATTGGATAAATAAACATGTGTAAACTAAGGCAGGGAGGACATCTGTTTCCAATTGTCCTTCATATATTAATGGTCTAGATAATAAATATAACATTTCCACACATAACAAATTTATACACCCAGAACCAAGACAACTCCTCTCAAGGCCAAACTGGTAGCCAAAAGGGGAAAAAATAAAGGGGAGGGGAGGGGAGGGGAGGGGAGGGGGCGGGGGGGGGGGGGGGGGGGGGGGGTGGGTTTGTAAGTGCTCAACTTTGAAACTTCAGTATAGACATGCTAAAATAGGTAGTGACAAGCAGTAAAGATAACATCTATGAATTAATAAATAGTCTATATATAAATTATATTTTAGTAAATGAAATAACATAAAATTAAGAGACGTTTCTATCAATCCTATTAAATGTATCCTCAAGGAGCAAGCAAAAGATTCAAAAATAAAGGGAAGAGAAACCCTGCCTATCAAAATAAAGATGTAGTGGTCCACTGAAGCTTTCCAATTAAAAAGATTATGAAACTAGTCATCAAGAAGGACTCCTAATGGGCCCTTTTGACCATAAAAACCAATTTTAGCACTACAAGGTAAAGACTACACAAACAACAATTATTTTTGAAGTTGATGCAATCATTCTGATGGAAATATAGTAAACATGTCTATACTTTTGAGATTTCCTACAATATACAAAATGAATGGTAAATACATTGGTCAAACAGAAAATTCTACAATATGTGTGTGCCTGAGAGAGAGAGAGAGAGAGGGAAGGGGGGGGGGGGGGGGGGGTGTTGTTGACCCTAGCATGTTTCTACAAACAATATTTGAGTGTTACACCATTAGTTTCTATTTGGCAAAAGGAAGGCTCCTGATTAATGGTGAAAAGCCCCCAACATAAGCACAGATGCACAAACATGCACACACACGTATACCAATACATTTATTTATTTTGATAGCAAGCGGGTGAAGTCACAAGTTGCAATGAACCCAGGTCAGTGGTATTACCATTCAAACACAATATCGACTTACGAATTATATTTCTACATCTGTGGCATCCAAAATCATCCACAACATAATAAATGAGGATGTGTAACTGTTTGAAATTACACTATCTTCAAGACCTCTGAATGAATAGGCCTTCCTCATACATAACTAGTCTAATCCCAAATAGAATTTTGGTGGGGTGGGGACCGTCAGGTATGTAAACCTGGTCAGTTGTATACACTACAAGAGGTCAAACATGTTAGTATAACTGAGCTTGGCACAACATACACGAACTCCCCCACCATGCCTAGCTCAACATAGCATACCTGAGCTCAATACAACATATTGAACCTTAACATAACATACCTAAATTAGGAAATACATAATAATGCTTGGTATAGCATACCCGACCTTCTTGACTTACACAAGACACCCAACCTATTACAAAACACCTCCGCACAACCTATCTGATCTTAACACATGCCTAAGCTTGACATAGAATCTTGACTCTTCATATCACTTCAAAATATTACATTTCCCGTATCGTCCTAGGAGGGATGGACACTTGCATCTAGATAGCTGTATATGAGGAGATCCTCTACCTATAAATAAGTTTCTCCCCTTCCAGGGTAAGAATTCGTCCAGTTCTTGTCAAGTTCTTACAATATTAACCTCAACCACCAACATGACCATTGAAGTGTAATTGCATGTAGCCCAAGGCGCACATCTGAAGCCTCAACATCCATCCAAGCCATTTGAGCGAAGGAGAGGCAGACAAATTCAGTTGGGCTGTGTGAAAAAAGTCGGACACAGCCAGATTCCCACTACTCTCCACATCCCTCCACCCAAAAAATATGCTTAGTATCCCCTGTGCTGGCCAACAAACTTCTACTTTACTCCATTCCTCAATGCAAAAGGAAAACCCTCTCTACCAATAGAAGAACTCTGAAAAAATACCCATCATGCCAAACAAATACCACTAGTTACTTACATGAATGTAGAACAAAAATACAACATTCCTATTTCCAATGAAATCATTAGTGACCAAAAACCTAATTAAACTGCTATAACAAGCAACTTTGCTGATTTTAAGCAACTATTAGAGTCCCCAGATGAAAAGATCCGCAACACCAGTTTCTTTAAGGGAGTAAAGTTTCTCCATGTATACTCTAGTTTACTTCTTGTCCTTCGAATGTCTAAAATAAGAAAAGATATCAATCCAAAGCCATTCACCATCCTCGTCCTCTGGGGAAAAAATTGACTCTAGAGATGTATAATATTTAGTCAGTCAGCAAATTCATGAGTCGCTTTACCATTACAAACTGCTGTGTATTTCAAATACCCCACCAGAAATGACTAACTGTAAGGTGACCTTGATAAACCCTTCTATATTGGAATTATCTCACACACTGCCTTCACTACCAACGTCGCAAATCTCTAGATAGAAATATTTCAAACTAGTATCATTGCTAGAAATCCTCATAGGCTATGAATTTCCAACATGGCCTCGAGAGAAGAAAACAAACAAAAAATACATGCATGCCACCCAATGGAAAATGGACTACACTACTTAGTCCTTGTCATAGTTTCAGCTTTGCCAATCAAACCAAATTGGTCAATAATGAAGTTAACTTCAGATGTGAAATTGATTAAAATCTGAGGAAAAATACCCGAGTCTCATCTAGTTTATATCAACTTGACAAGACTCACCTATTTGATTTTTGAGTATGCTCGGCTTCTCAAGTCTGTAAAGATTGGAATCAATTGTATCCAAGTGTGACACTGTAGCAATAAGTCCCCGGTGGTGTACCATGGAAATTCTCTAACATGCCTGGGGAAGCAAAGGTTAGCCAAAAAGGAAGAAAAACGAAAACATCACCATCATCAAAGCCTAATCCTAAAGATTTCAGGTCAGCTAAACGAATCTTATTCCTTCATTCAAAATTTTCCAGAGTCACATCTTCTGTTATTGGAAGTGAATGCAAATCCACTTTCAATATCCCAATTCACCTTCTTGTGGGCCTTCCTTTCCCTCTTTTACAACCTTCAAATGGTATATTCCTTCTAACTAGGGTTGTAATCATTAAACGTATCCAAACCACTCCATTAAATTTCTCTCAGTTTATTGCCTATTGGAGCTACTCCAATATTTTCTTGAATGTATACATTTCTCATTTTATCTTTACTAGTCTTTCTGCTCACCCTCCTCATCTCTGTTATGCTCAATCTATTAGCATGATGCTTCTTGACAGACAAACATTCAACGTCATAAAGCATAGCTGATCGTAATCATCCAATAGAAAAATTATTTTAGTTTGATGCGTATGCATTGGTCATTCAATCCAAAAGCGCACCTCTATTTTAACTATCCAGCTATGATTCTATAGAAAACATATTCTTCAATCTCTCTGTTCTAAGTTATAATAGACTCAAGGTAATGATTATGGTTACCTGGGGCATATTTCAAGACCACTTTTTTTACTGGACATTCCTCTTCACTGATGTCAACACCAAGCTTACACCCCATAGCCCAATCATGGTTATACTTATTCTAAAGCCCTTGGACCCCAACACATTTTTCCATAATTTTATCCTTGCATAGACTCCCTCTTCTAGTCTCATCAACTAATACATCATCTGCAAATCACACATACCAATGTACATGCTTTTGAATATAGATCCTTTATCTGTAAAATTAAATAAATGTAAAATTAAATAAAAAATTAAACAAGGAACTCTATCGTATTCTGGTGGCCTTGACACCAGAAAAGAAGCAACCAATGTGTTATAAACTAGATGGACCAATTGATTCAACCAGAACCCAAATATACAATAATTAGATTGTCCATTAAAACCACTTGAATTATTTTGGTTGCCAAATAAGATTAGAATAACCAACCATTTCGCTAACCACCAACCATCCACGTGATTTCCTCATTTTAGCTGTAATTAGCCATTGTTAAAGTTTTCTGATTTATCCCCTCAATTTAATGTTCATTTTCTTTTTCTAATTGATTCAACTACAAAACTGACATGAAATTATCTAGTTGAGGTAGATTCGACCGATAGAGATACCACATTCCTCATTGAACAGTGAGATTATTGGGGGCAGCTACAATGTTAGAAGTATATGTGGAAAGAAACATTTCATATATCAATAGGACTTCCAATTTCATGATTATATGATGCATATTTAAAATTTACACATTGTGTTTATGGTCATTGTCGTTCCATTAATCATTTGTTCCTTAGAGCAATGAAGAGCAAATTAAGCTTCCACTCCATCCATATGCATATTTTTTAAGTTCTGAGATTTGAGGAGCTTCCTATCAAATTTAACTCTCACAAGGAAGCAAATCCCATGTGATGTCATGCTTTTTTTTCATGATGCAAGAAAATAAACAGATTATACAATCTAGCACCCGATATTGAGAAAATCTTATCACTGCCACAAGAATTAATTAACAGAAACAAGAACCAGACAAAGATATGTCAGTCCCTTACCTTGCTCATTAGTAATGGATACTGGGATTGGAGATCAGCCATATGTGTATCACCCCCATATATGTCCCCTGCAGCAATATATATGGGTGTCTTTGATGGATATCCCAGAGCAACAAGGAACATTGCAACTTCCTTTGGAGTTAAGGGGCAATATCCCTTGGCCCTTTGTTCCATGGAATCAATTTCCTTTACTTTCCAATATGGTGTGTTTTCTCTGCAAGAGAAATAAGAAATCAAAATGTAACACAACTGAAAATTCACTTTTTTTTTTAAACAATCCCTGGAAGAGCACATAAGTAATTGAAAGCTTGCCTTACAAACACCCTAACCTGATTGTAGTTAACTCTAATGCTTCATCTGGGGACAAACCATGGGTGCATCCACTAAAAGCAAGCATGTCTTTCTCATATCGTAAATGTAAAGCAATGTATTGACCCTTGGACCTCATTCGCTCCACCAACAACTACAAAATCGATGAAAAAACAAAATTAGGCAAAGATATTTGTGGTAGTAAAAGCAACAAAGATATAGGCACGCAAAACTAAAAAGGGTATTCTACTCTTGATTATTTACTTTTCCCATAGCTTCAATCCGAGGAGAAAAACGAAGGGCCTCATAAAGAGCACGACAACGCAGCTTTTGAATGTCTGGAGGTAGATTATTATTCGCTAGACGAGAATCTGATTTAGCAGCTCGTATAACCTATAGAAATATGGGTTAAAAATCAGAAAATTACATAATCAAATGTTTCATTTCATCCAGGAAAATCCATCTCTTTCTCAACAATGTCTTTGTCATTTGATCCAATAGCATTCCATTAGATAGGAACAAATTTGATAAATGCTAATAATTCTTGGATAGAGTATTAGAACGGAAAGATCCATTAGATAATGAATTATTGGTTCTAAGCCATCTCTAGCAATGAATCAACAATTCAAAGTGCTTTCATTGGATTGAGTAAATAGATATTGTACTAGGCCTTCTATACCTGATATTCTTCCCACATGTGAGCTATCTCATCTTGGTAGTAATCTATCCCAGACCAGCTCCTAAAGTGCTTGACTGCCCTGGTGGCAGTTGACAGTTCATTTGGAAGCTTTTTTATAACTTTAACATCATTAGCCAGAGTGTTTATAAAATGATCTTCATCAAATACATCTGAGAAGTTGCTGCAATTCAATAATTGAACTTTTTAAAGAGTCAACCATGTTACCACCAGGAATGTCTACATAAAGTATGAATATGAGAAGCATCCACACCTCGAGTCTTGCCAAAACGATCCTTTATCAAGTTCTGGAATAACAAGAGTGGCATTTATAATGCGGGCAACAGCTACCATGTCACATATCTGCCATTCAAAGATGAGATTCTTTTCAGCTCCAGATAATGGCTATACCAGTTATATCAGAAATTCATAATTTTACTTTTCGTAACAAGATCATATATGCAAATAATGGAATCCTAACATATCCTGTGAAAATCAAATTTGTATACAAAGGATATGAAAGGATGAAATCTATGTTGTTAAATAGCATATGCGACCAGCACAAAGTGTCTACATACATATACGATCATGTGCGACCAGCACATGCTGTTCGCATATGCTTATTTTGCACATCGCATATGCGGTGGCATATGCTGCACGCAAGAAAATGCAGAAAAATATGCCATCACGTTTTGGCATATAGCATATTTTTGGGGTATGCAACTGTAGCATATGCGAATATTCAAAAGCATTTGACAACACTGGATTAAATAATACTAAATCGAGTCAAGATGGTGTTAATGTTAACCAATCAACTACTCCAAAAAACCAATCTGTTGGAGAGAGGGAGAACTATGAATATAAGAGGGTCACAAGACTTAACTAGAGTATGATATACCGAGAGTGGAGAAAATATAACTCAACGCTCCCCCTCACCCATAAGGGTGAAAAGAATCAAACTTGTGAACTATACAAACCTAGTGCTTTGATACCATGTTAACCAACCAACTACTCCAAAAGACAGATCTGTTGGAGAGAGGGAGAACTATGAATATAAGAGAGACACAAAACTTGATTGGGGTATGATACACCCGAGAGTGGAGGAAAATATACACTCAACAGCTAGTATGTATCTTTGTTTAGTAAAGAAAACAGTACTTTTGTCAGCCATGTTTGTTGTTTTGAAGGCATGTCCCTGCCACCAAACCTCTGGAATACCAGAATACCTAATCGAAATTAGTCAATATTACTGGACCTACATATCAACTTGAACATCAAGCTATGGATAACACGTGGTTTCAACGCCTTTATGTACCTCTTTATACATCAATGTATACTGTGTACGGCTGAGAATGTCAATACAGAAGGAATCATTATTCTATTGGATATAAATAAATGGATGGGTTGGTAGCTAAGATGCGCAACTCATTGTACCAATTATTGAAATTTGGGGCTTGTTTAGTTATCTTTCTTTTTATAACCATGTAAACCCAATCCTTAAAAAATCATCCTAACAATTGGAAAAATGGTACTGAGCTGAAGTTGACTTAAAACTTAGAATGAAATTGTATGGGTATTAATCATTATAGAACTTATGCATAAGAGGAGAGACAATGATACTGACCCCAGCCCGCATCTGGTTAAGCCCACCATTAGTGTTTACAAGTAAATATCCCTGCCCCTCCGTAGGAGCTGAAGAAACCAACAAAAACCAAAATATCTAAATATCTAAAAAAATGGCAATATGAACAACTAAAGTAACCAGGTAATACAATTTTCTTACACAAATAAGAAGGACTAGGCTCGACACAAGGCACATAATCACGATTCGGAGGACGCTTCCATAGCTTCTCATAATCCAAAAGCCCTCTTGCACCATTCAACTGTCAAGTCTAAAGGAGTGAAAAACATGAAAGATGCATGACTACTTTGTATAAAACAAAAACTTACATCTAATCTAAATTTAAACTAAAATTTTGATTGATTCACATGACGTCAGTTCAAATTCAGCACAACTTCCAAAATCCATAACTCTGAATTAATATCCATAAGTGCAAAATAAATAAATAGAGGCATATCTACCCGTATACATCCATAAATGAATTTAACTTTAAAAAAAATAAAAATATACAACCTTTGGAGAAGGGGGCGGTGATTTGGACAATTGGGGCGGAGAGAACTCTTGCTTCCAGCCGAGTCTGCCACTCCTACGCTGGTGCCCGAATTCGTGATACTGTGAATCATTCGACACGGATCAGAGTCGGAATTTCAACAGATGATAACATACACCCCAGATTACAAATTATTTTATTAAAGTAGACTAATTTCACACAAATAATCTTCCAAGAAAAAAATTAATTAAAAAAAAAAACATTTTAAATTTTATACAAATCTGCAAGTTGTTTTTTTAGTGAGTATTTATTTCAAATCTTTAAATTAAAAAAAAATACGAATAAAATTAGAACAAAAGAAGATCAAGAACAAGTCCGGTACCAAATGAAATAGCAGGAAACGCAAATACAGTAATAAAAAAAATTTAAAAAAAAATATTAAATCGAACTGTTAACAATCACAGAAATCTCAGAACCCTCGAAAGAAAGAAACCAAGAAGACAGACAGAAAGAGAGAGAGTAGTCAGTTACCGAAGGAAGCTTGTAAGATTCGGAAAATGTTGAGACCTTAGAGGAAGGAAAGACGTGTACGTGTACAGAGAGCAGAGCCACTAGAGATATCACGCATATGGCGCACGTTAACACCGTCCGCAGCACTACCAAGGTTCTAAACCTGCGCCTCAGCATCTCTCTCTCTCTCTCTCTCTCTCTCTCTCTCTCTCTCTCTCTCTCTCTATCTATATATATATATATATCAAAGAAACCAAACAACAGAACAAACAACCATCAAAATCTCTCTCTCTCTCTCCCTCTGTTAAAAGCTTAGTCGGTTCCTTCCTTCTGTTTCTTCTTCTTCTCTCTCTCCTCTCACATTCACTGCTCTTTGCTTTGGTTAATATTCAGCTTTAGCTTTTGTGTTTGTTAAAATTAATTAAAACGAATAACTGCACTTAGAAAATAGAATCTTTATTATTTTGGGTGACTTGGACTTTACCCCTCTCAATGTCTGACATAACCCTCTGTTTTCAAACAGATCATATTCCCCTTTACCTCAATATATTCTTTAGAGACTCTTAAAATAACCTAAATGCCCTTATATTTAATCTCTTTAAGTAAATATTAAATTTGACTTGTTCTTCAATCTATCATCTCCATACGTTTTATTTTATTTTATTTGAGATAGTTATCTAGTCCTTTTAGAACACTCTACTAATCTCGGGATCCAAATATATACAAAGACTTACGATAAATTAACTCAAAAAAATTCACTCTAGATTCATTTGATGGTGTGGCATGTGCACAAAATCAAAACATTCCCGTCACATCAACAAGTGAGTCAATTTCTTATAAATCTTACCCACATCAAAGGAATTTGACTAAAGGTTGAAGCTAAAAGTATTTAGGGTATGTTTGATTGCACATGAAAAATAGGGTGAAAAATGACATTTTTCAAGTGTTTGATTGTACATGAAAATGGAAATTCATTTTCACCCTATTCAAAAAGTCCACTAAATCATGGATTTCACTTTCCTACCCATATGGATAGGAAAATGAAATCCACCTATATTTTTCATCGTCAATTCTTCCCTACCACCACCACCATTACACTAACATCATCGTCGTTGCCGCCATCGTCGCCACATCCTCCCCCTCTCTCTTCCTCGTCATCTTCCTCTTCCTCTTCCTCTCCCTCTCCCTCTCCTCTAATCTTCTTCCTCCTTTTCATCTTCTTCTTTTTTCTCATATTTTTTTCATGATTTTATTCAAGTGAAATTAAACAATGGAATTTGATTTTCCAACCCTATCTATTTTTCACAACTAATTTTTCATGGATTTCAAAATCCATGGAAATCACTTTCCATGCAATCAAACATACCCTTAGGTTCTTTTCTTAAGTTTCTACCAAAAGACGAAGGTCAAGAAATACAATGAGTTTAGAAACATAAGGATAATTTTTAAATATTTACAAAAGCATAGGTAGACTAATAAATATTAAATATCTTTATATTTAATCTCAAGTAAATATTAAATTTAACATATTTGACATTTTCTTTAATCTATCATGTTCATACGTTTTGTTTTATTTTATTTTATTTGAGATAGGTATCCAGAGGAGTACTCTACTAATCTCGAGATCGAAATATACAAAAAGACTTATGATAAACTAATTCAAAAAAATTCAATCGAAATTCATTTGGTGGCGTGATATATGCACAAAACTAAAACATTCACGTCACATCGACGACTAAGTCAATTTCTTATAAGTCTTACTAACATCAAATGATTTTGACTAAAGGTGGACGACAAAAGTATTTAGGTCATTTTCATAAATTTTTACGAAAAAGATCAAGATCGAGAAAAATCATGAGTTAGGAAACATAAGGATAATTTTAAATATTTACAAAAGCATAGGGAGATATATCTAAATATGAACATGTCAGGGACTTGGAAATCCAAATTGTACCGAGTTCCCCACGTTCTCCCCCCAACTAAACTCATCATCATATCACCATCAAACAGTTTACCCGGGAGATGTGCCTACAGGTAGAGCACATGCTCACCAATCAGAACCATCATGCTGTCCACTTTTATTCTTGATGGAATGAATGGTTGAGATTGGTTTATAGGTGGGTGGGTAGGGTCCATCAAATAAAATCACCGTTACTTTTGATGCAGGAGCATTGAATGATGGGCATGTAAATGTTGATGTGGATTAGATATTATTGATAGAGATGGACTACACGTAATAGTTTTATGGCTTTAAGTATTATATCTTTTCATTTCTGTATTTCGGTGCCCATTTATTAGTCTTTATGGTATTTTTTTCGTGGAATTAAGTGTTGGTATTAATAAAGAATATAGGAAAATGGGGATTATTTTTGGGAGAAATATGGCAAAAAGTTCTCATTTGGGTGGTTTAGACTGCATTTATTTTTTCCAATTGAGATGTTGGATTAGTTGGTTGTTAATCACGATTGAGAAAATTAGTTTTGAATATCTCAACTAAAACTAGATCGTCGAAGTTCTTAGTTGTTGTAGCTCAACAAGGACATCTAAGAGACAATCTTTCCAAACACAAATTTAAGAATTACCCCTTTGCGTTCTGGCGAATGTTTTAGACACACCCCTTTTCTCGTATCGGTGGCATGCCCTCCTTGGCCCCTCTATTAGAGCAACTTAGTAGTAACCAAAAAAATCGTTGATTTTTTATCCCAAAATTAATCATCGTAGTCCTTATATATATATAGGGTCGGGTTCTGTAAACCCCCATTACGACTCACATTGTGACACACCGTTTTATCTTATATGGGCAAAAAAGTTTGGAATGAACTGATTTTTTGTGAGGATGATCTCTATGGTGAGGAGATCATCCTTGCCAAAAATCAGCTCATTATGAAACTTCTAGCCCCATGTTTACAAGTTGAAAAATTTTAGACTGTCCAATTTTTGTAAATCAATTTTGATGGGGTTAGAAGTTTTGGAATGGGATGATTTTTTACAAGGATAATCCCCTCATCATTTTTTGCAAGGATAATCCCCTCATCACAGAAATCATTCTCACAAAAAATCAGCTCATTCCAAACATTTTTGTCCATATAAGACAAACGGTGTGTCGCAATGTGAGTCGTAATGGGATCGTAGGAACCCCACCCATATATATATATATGGGAAATGTTCAGCAACAAACATTTTGGCAAAACATTTTTCAAAACATGGGTTAGAGTTTTTGGAATGGGCTGATTTTTGGTGAGGATGATCTCTACGGTGAGGAGATCATCATCACCAAAAATCAGCCCATTCCAAAACATCTAACCCCATCAAAAATGGTTTACAAAAAATGGACGGTTCACGATTTTTCAACTTGTAAACTGGGGCTAGAAGTTTTGGAATGGACTGATTTTTGGTGAGGATGATCTCCTCACCGTAGAGATCATCCTCACCAAAAATCAGCCCATTCCAAAACCTTTAACCCATGTTTTGAAAAATGTTTTGCCAAATATATAGAGTCCCGTTCAGCAACAAACATTATGGCAAAACATTTTTCAAAACATGGGTTAAAGGTTTTGGAATGGGCTGATT
The DNA here is from genome assembly GCF_017979445.1 of Akebia trifoliata. NCBI lineage: Eukaryota > Viridiplantae > Streptophyta > Magnoliopsida > Ranunculales > Lardizabalaceae > Akebia > Akebia trifoliata. The sequence goes on along the minus strand of NC_141376.1, from coordinate 10,779,387 downwards.
TTTGGTGAGGATGATCTCTACGGTGAGGAGATCATCTTTACCAAAAATCAGCCCATTCCCAAACTTCTAGCCCCAGTTTACAAGTTGAAAAATCATGGACCGTCCAGTTTTTGTAAACCATTTTTGATAGGGTTAAAAGTTTTGGAATGGGCTAATTTTTGGTAATGATGATCTCCTCACTGTAGAGATCATCCTCACCAAAAATCAGCCCATTCCAAAACTTCTAACCCATGTTTTGAAAAATGTTTTGCCAAAATGTTTGTTGTTAAACATTTCCCATATATATATATATTATATATATAATATATATATATATATATATATATAGGGAAATGTTCAGCAACAAACATTTTGGCAAAACATTTTTCAAAATATGGGTTAGAGGTTTTGGAATGGGCTGATTTTTGGTGAGGATGATCTCTACGGTGAGGAGATCATCATCACCAAAAATCAGCCCATTCCAAAACCTCTTACCCATCAAAAATGGCTTACAAAAAATGGACGGTCCACGATTTCCCAACTTGTAAACATGGGGTTAGAAGTTTTGGAATGGGCTGATTTTTGATGAGGATGATCTCCTCACCATAGAGATCATGCTCATCAAAAATCAGCCCATTCCAAAACCTCTAACCCATGTTTTGAAAAATGTTTTGCCAAAATGTTTGTTGCTGAAAGGGACCCATATATATATATATATATATATATAGGGTCCCGTTCAATGGCAAACTTTTTGGCAAAACATTTTTCAAAACTTGAGTTAGAAGTTTTGGAATGGGCTGATTTTTGGTGAGGATGATCTCTATGGTGAGAAGATTATCATCACCAAAAATCAGCCCATTCCAAAACTTCTAACCCCATCAAAAACAGTTTACAAAAAATGGATGGTCCACGATTTTTCAACTTGTAAACATGGGGTTAGAAATTTTGGAATGGGCTGATTTTTGGTGAGGCCCATTCAAAAACTTCTAACTCATGTTTTGAAAAATGTTTTACCAAAAAGTTTGCCAAAAAGTTAGCCATTGAACGCTACCCATATATATATATATATATATATGGGTCAGGTTCAAGGGCCGTCTGAGAAACCGTCTAAGAAAACTTTCGACGGTAAATAAAATTTTAAAATATGGGTTAGAAATTTTGGATTGAGCTGATTTTTTGTGAGGATGATCTCTATGATGGGAAGATCATCCAAAAAAAAAATCAGCTCAATCTGAAACTTCTAACCCCGTTAAAAGTGATTTAGAATGTGGACCGTCGATTTTTTACCACTTTTTATCACTAATTTGTAAATCACTTTTGATGGATTTACAAGTTTCTGATTGAGCTGATTTTTTGTGAGGATGATCTTCTCATCATAGTGACCATCCTTGCAAAAAATCAGCTCAATCCAAAACCTCTAACCCTTATTTTGAAAAACGAAAGTTTTCTTAGACGGTTTCTCAGACGGCCATATATATATATATATATATAATATATATATATATAGGGTCAGGTTCAAGGGCCGTCTGAGAAACCGTCTAAGAAAACTTTCGACGGTAAATAAAATTTTAAAATATGGGTTAGAAATTTTGGATTGAGCTGATTTTTTGTGAGGATGATCTCTATGATGGGAAGATCATCCAAAAAAAAAATCAGCTCAATCTGAAACTTCTAACCCCGTTAAAAGTGATTTAGAATGTGGACCGTCGATTTTTTACCACTTTTTATCACTAATTTGTAAATCACTTTTGATGGATTTACAAGTTTCTGATTGAGCTGATTTTTTGTGAGGATGATCTTCTCATCATAGTGACCATCCTTGCAAAAAATCAGCTCAATCCAAAACCTCTAACCCTTATTTTGAAAAACGAAAGTTTTCTTAGACGGTTTCTCAGACGGCCCTTGAACCTGACCCATATATATATATATATATATATATATATAGGGTCCCATTTAGCAACAAACATTTTGGCAAAACATGGGTTAGAGGTTTTGGAATGGGCTGATTTTTGGTGAGGAGATCATTCTCACCAAAAATCAGTCCATTCCAAAACTTCTAGCCCCATGTTTACAAGTTGAAAAATCGTGGACCGTCCATTTTTTCTAAAACATTTTTGATGGGTTAGAAGTTTTGGAATGGGATGATTCTTGGCGATGATGATCTCCTCATCATAATGATCATCCTCACCAAAAATCAGCCCATTCCAAAACTTCTAACGCATATTTTGAAAAATGTCTTGTCAAAATGTTTGTCAAAAAGTTTGTTGCTGAACATTTCTCATATATATCTATATATATATAAAGCTTCATCTTCAACCCTAAGATTCTTCAAATCGTAAGAAAAACATAAGATTTTTGTAGAAGTACTAGATGATGGAATTTTTTTGAAAAATTATTGATTTCCTATAGGGGTATAAGGTGGGGTTGTAAACAATTAATTGAAGATAAGGTTGAAGAAAATAAAAATTATTTAGTGTTGTGGTTAAAGAGTTTGCAGATGAGAAATTTTAGGGAGAAAAACTATAGATTTTTTTACTAGATGTTGAAAAATGAACAATAGAGAGTCAATTATAACACGATTCGAAAACTATACGAAATTTGTGAGTTTGGGTCAAGCCTAATTGTGTTTGGGTCATAATAGTGTCACCCATCTAGTACAATTATTAAATGACACGTTTAATTATTATGTCACTATCTTGTAATTTTAAAAATATCAATAATTATTAAAGAATTTTGCAAATTAGCTATTTTTTATGGTAAAACTTAGTTTATGTCATATTTTATTTTTGGTGGTGGAAATTGAACTTAGTTTTTCGAATAAATTAGAATTTTATTAACCAGGTTATGTATAGGTTGGTTCAAATATACCTATTTATAAATGGGTCGGGTTTGAATTTAAGTTTTTGACACAATTATTAAATGGGTCGGGTTTGGGTTTGATAAATTTTCATAAAATCCTTACCTCAACACGATGCAAACACAACACAATCCAACTCGACCCATTGCTATCCTATAAAGCATATATGTCGAAATGTCCCCCACGATGTACAAGAGTATTGTTGATTAAAATATATTAAAAATGGGACTTTCGTAGGAGCATCAATTCCTCAAGGGCCACCTGTGAAGGCGCACCCTCGCTTACTTGGTGTGTGTGATGTGCAGGCGTTGCACGTTGGTCTATGAACTAAATAAAGCCTAGATATGAGCTTGGTCCACTGTCTACGGGAATACCTGATTATAATAATAAATAAAAAAATTATAGACTGAATTTTACATGCATTGAACCCCATCTCACAAAAATAAATCAATTCTTACACGTTCACATCACTTAAACTTGAATTTGATGAATCTAGACTAATCCATTTAAATCATTAATTTAAGGTAGTGTTTTATAATAGTTAGTAAGTTTTAAATATACCAATTTTTTACGATGATGATTTCATGTTGAGAATGACTCAATGATTGAATTATTTAAAATATTATCCATATTGAACCTACAAGTGAAAAATGATTTGTACGAAATCCAACTGCAAAAAAAAAAATTATGCTGGAATGACCTCAAGCTGGTACCTCGTATCGCACTTTCATGATGTGAAAGTGTGTAGTAATCGTAGATATTTTCACTTGTATCTCGATGAAAATCATCTATGATTCGTGTACACTTTCACTCGAAAAAGTGTGATACGAGGTACAATCTTAGTCACTCCAGTATTATTCACTTTTTATATGCGGTAATTGTGACCAGATATAGATGTCTGACAACGAAGAAGACAAAAAAGAAAAAAGAAAAAAAGTTTGGGAGTATTGTCAGTGGTGTCTTGTTCTATCTTTTCTCGTGACACACCCTTCTTAAAGAGAATCAGATTGTCATCGAAGAACGCTATGTCACGTTTCAAATGACTACGCAGAAGAGAAAAAAAGTGGACTCAACCACATTAGTCTCATGTGTCAAGTGATGCTTTCTATGAGGCACAAATGTGACTATGGGCCCCCACAGCCACTGTTTGTTTCTTCTTTCTTCTTACCACCTAAAGCAAAGAAGGTTTAAACCATTGGGTCCCATTCCCCACCCTAAGCTTTACCCTACACTTTAATAATCGTGTTTTGTCTTATAAGAGTTAGAAGTTTTGGAATAAATTGATTTTTGGTGAGGAGATCATCCTCACCAAAAATCAGCCCATTTCAAAACTTCTAACCCCATTAAAAATGATTTACAAAAAATGAATGATCTACGATTTTTCAACTTGTAAATATGGAATTAAAAATTTCAGAATATACTGACTTTTTGGTGAGGATGATCTTCTAATCATAGAGATCATCTCACCAAAAATCAGCCCATTCCAAAATCTCTAACCCATGTAGGACAAAACACGTTTGTTAAAGTATAGAGTAAAGCTTAGGGTGTTGAACATTTCCCCAAACCATTAGTTTAAGATCATTTACCCTCTTGACACAACAAACTTTGTATCCATAGCCCGACCTCATATTCAATTACCCAATAGGCCAATTCCATATATGGGTCGGGTAACTGACCCATACCTATTGGTCCTGATTGATTTTGTCACTCGATTCTGGCTACTCTTGGTGTTTGACGACGGATTATGAGTTGTCCTTGGATGAGTTTATTCCCAGCAACTACCTCATGTGATTGTTGGTACATAATGTGGTTCATCTACTTGATCTTTGTAGACGGTCAATTTGTAATGAGGATTGTACCTCAAAAATCTAACCAGAATAAATTTTGAAAAATATTTTATTTTGAAATTATCTAAATTACTTATATTAATCTTTATTAATTATTAATTTATAATCATGGGATCTCTGATTGTTAAGCACGTAAGCTTGACTGTATCATTCTCGATTGTATTATTCTAGATTGGAATTTGTGTGGTCTACTCGAGAATACAAGACAATATTGTTTCACATGTCTACATTATTCATAAGCCACGTGGCATGCAAGGATTGGTTAGGTTTGGCTTTTCTTGTTCTCAATAATATAATTAATAATGTTGTTAAAGTGTTGATGTCTTGATTTTTTAAACTAAAGTTTAATCTTTCTCTAAAGTTTCATTTTCATCGATAAGGCAAGATTCATACCACCAACTTGTCATGCAACATGTGGCATTTGATCTATATTTCTTTCTTGACTATAAATGATTAAGACCGAGTGGGTCCATTGATTTACTTATTTTCCTCTCGAACAGGGAACAACTTTCACTCCAAAATTGAGAGTGTCATTTGGTGTTTTCTTCGACAATAAGCGATGCACATGTGACGTACGGCAATCTCAATATCATGACTTAAACCAATCACGATCACATGTGCTCTTACAAGTTACAAGAATCAGTTGATTATAAATAAAGGAATAAAATTCCAATGTAACTCTAATATACTTAAAATATATATATAGAGATAGTCGGATCCTTCGACAATTATGAATATCAAATGTTACCCATCAAATAGATAAGTACCCCCAAAATCCAAGTGTTAGTAAATATTTTGATGATCAAATTAATTTTAAATTAAACAGAGAATATATAGATTTAACATCATTTTTTATGTATAAAATTTATATTTACAAGTTTTTGAAAATATTTTTGTGATTTTGGAGATGATCGATCTAATACACTAATTTGACTATTGGAATATCATAAAATCTAACTAAAGAATTTTGATCATCCAACATGTGAAATTTTATTCTCCAACAGTTTCAATTTAAGGGTACTTGTATATCTTTTTGTCTTTTTTTTTTTTTTGGTATGTCACGTGGCATATTCTTATGGGCATGTCCGGCCTACAAGTTAACTTATGCCAAGTCCGTGAAGTACAGCTGTCTTTGGCTCTTTGCCTTGATTTGACCTTGACATTAGATAAAAATATGGGGATTTGATCCAATAGATAGAGGACTTCGTATAAATAGGAGCCATTCCCTGGGCCGTGAAAGTAGGTAGGAAGTGGGCCCTTTGATTTAGATTCATTTCAATTAATAATTTCTGATTGGAATAACTAGTAGATGTCTATTATTTTCAAAAATCTTTATTATTAAATGGGACCAATTAGTTGCACACCAACTTAAAAAATAATCACGTTTTTGAAACCTTTAATTTAACACTTTGTTATTGATAACATTAAGATTCAGGATTATTCACCTTTCTTTATCTTCTTTGTAATAATCCAAATGACGTGCAAAAGGAATTTTTTTTAAGTGATGGAGTGCAATTGGCTGTGTGTGTGGTGTGCAACTAGTTAAACCTCATTAAATTATTTATAAAAGCTAGTGTTTTTGTTGACATCAAGTGTTAAGAGGGAGTTTGGGATCCAAATTAAAATCATTAAAATATAGAAAACAATTCTATAGGAATGGAGTGAGTACATGGTTAAAGTTAAATCAATAGAAACAAATAGGTGATGTAGCCATACCCCTCAATGTTTTGGTGAATATTTGAGATACCCCTGTGTTTTCAAAGACATGACACACCCCTTGACCTCGGTTTTATTTGGAATTCTATGAGGAAATGACCTCATCTTCAACTTCTGACAAAAAAACTCTTGATTTTTTTCCATAAAATTCATCATTTTTTTTTGTTTATCACCTTGAAATTGTTGAAGAAAATCCATGATTTTTCTATCCAAAAAGTTGTCTACTTCAATTTCCCCAACATATTTTCCTGTTCTCTAGATAGATTCTTAATGTTGAAGGAAATGGGGGTAACAAAAAATTAGACTAATGATAAATCAATGTGACAAAACATACGCGGTTGATGTGGCAAGGGCACAGAATCGTTGATCTTTTCTGTGTATCCCGATAAAAAAAATCTATGGTTTTGTGCCCCTTGCCACATTAGCCGCGTACAGACCACATATGTTTTGCCACGTTGATTTATCACAGCTCAACAAATTACGTTAGAGAGAAAAGTCTAGAGGCTTTTTACTAAAGGTTGAGACGAGGACATTTAGGTCATTTGATGTTGAGCTCTAAGAGAAGTTGAAGGTCAAGCAGTATGTTATCATTTTGTGAGCATAGAGAAATCTCTAATATTCATCACAAAATTTTGAGGGTATGGCCATCAACCCAAGAATGTTTGGTCCAATCTTTTGTGGACTATCAAATCAAAAACAAAAAAAAAAAAAAAAAATAGTCAAACTCGTGATTTTCAGTAGGACTGTAAACGGATGCTTATCAGATCGAATACAGCAGTATTCGAATCTAAATATGAAATTTGTATCTAATATCCGAATTTGAATTCAAATTCGACGAATGTTATAAAACTCTATCCAAATTCCAATATGATTATCCTATCAGATATCGGATAATATCCAATTAGAATTTGAATAATTTGTATATATTCAAAAGAACATAATTTTTCTTTATCCAACTAATTTTCCCTTATTAAAAAAAATCTTATTATATATTATACTATTTATATAATAAATAAAATAAAATAATATATATTATATTATTTGTATAAAAAATAATCAAATAAAATATTATATATTATGTATTATTTTAAAGCGAATATTATCGGATTCGAAATGTTAATATTTGTATCTGTATTGTATCTGATAAGGATTTCAATATATAAAACTATCCGAATTCAAATCCAATATCTGAAATTTTCAGATAATATTCGAATTTTCGACTATCCATTAACACCCCTAATTTTCAGCCAATCTTTCCTACTTTGGGCTTAAAAAGCATTTGTTCCAGCCTAGAGCCTACTTAAAGGTGTGGATCTCATCTGTGTCCACTTGAGCCGCCACAAGTGGGCAGGGATCTTGAAGTCGAGGAAAGGAGTGGCAGCTCGAATCCAAGAACTGGGCCTACTCATAATATTTCTTCATATAATTCTCTCATATTAATTAGTTAGATAGTTAAATAGAAATGGTCCTAATAGAAGTTATCCATAGCTTCTAAAATATTGAATAACTATCCATCAACTTAGCAAATGATCCCATACATTGAATGCACTTTAAATACATACTCCCATCTCCTACAAGTAGTACCATATCAAAAGTTGCAATATGTATGAGATTTTTTCTTATAAAGCTTCTTGACGATTTTTGCTCCTGCGGTGAGCTAGCAAACGTTTGAATAGATTTTTACTTTTGTACGGAGAGATTTTTGCTCTTACGGGGAGAGATTTTTTACTCTTTGTTTAGAAGTTCCAAAGACTTGTTCTTCCGCAGAGAGATTTTTTACTCTTGTGGGGAGTGATTGAGCTTTTGCTCTTGCACAGAGAGGTGTATCCACACAAGCCCTTAGAATCTCAAGGAAATTGAACTTAGGTTTGGGAGTATCTTTTGCAAATACACCATTGCTCGTATTACACTTGGATCAAGGAGATATCTAAGAATACACAAATCTCTAGAAGGATTATGGACTTCTACGTCACCAAATCCAATATTTCATTTTTAACATGTAACATGTCCACAGTAGTCAAAAGAAAAATGTGTATATTTAACCAATATTTGCATTTTTATTTTTGGTTATAATCTTCTATCAATAGATGCTCTACAATCACAGATTTTCATTTTATATTATTAGTCAGGAGCCAATTTAAAATCATTTATATATACAAATAATACCATAACCTATACGAATTAGTATCGGGACTTCCTCAAGAAAAGCAAATAATTTTTTGCTTCGATCCAAGCAAAGCAAATATTTGCCTTGTTTTCATGATAATTGAGATTGAATTTTTTTAGCAGAAAATAAATTCTTCATTAACACATTTTTTTCATTGACTACCCAGTTCTTTTACAGGGTATATAAATATGAATAATTTTACTTAGCGCCCACAAATAAAAATCAAATTATACAAACAACCCCCAAATGTAACTAAAACACAGACGCATATCCTGCAAAGCTTCAACCACCATAACAACCAAAGAGACTCCCAAGAAACAGAAGATGTGCGTCGGCACTGAAAAACTAAAATGTATCTCACTGAGCATAAAAATTCTCCTTGACAGGGCCTGCCAGATATCCTAATCAGCAACGGGTTTTCCCCAAAGCACATAATGGGTCCAGCAATCTCTTGTGCATTGGGTTCCATCAGATCGACAAAATTTTGTATTCTAGAAAATCAAGACCATATCTACACACTTTCTTGGATCTCTCTAGAGTATAGTGATCTATCGAAATGAAAACAATCTGCAACTCCGAGGCTGTCTGCAAGCCCGAGGACACTAGATTTAACAGCTTCAGAGTTCGGAGAAACATTATCCGGAAGCTTGGGTAGGCAATCGGGCAAATACTGATTGTCATCTTCAGGAGGGCAGAAGAGCGAAAGGACAGATCGACAGAATATGAACCTGGAGAGAGGAGATGAAGTAAAGCAGATTTATGAAATTTTCATAAAAATATAATTTTATCCTCATTTTCAAACCAAGTTTATTATCGGCACCCATCATGGGTGATTGAGGTTGTATATGGAGCTCTTCTAAATCAGTTATTTCTCTAAAAGCATCAGTGTGTGCAACAATATCTTAAGGCAAGAAAATAAATAGGGCATTTTAGAAATACCCTGCTGCGAAATTGGTGATATTAGGTTTACCCCCTTGCAAAATGCAAGATTAGGCTTACCCCCCTTGATCGCGTCCGTGGGTCAACATTATGTTCTCTTGATGATTTAACGATGGATCTTTTTTCTTTTCAAAATGCTCTTCAAATACTAAAATTACTAAATCAAATTATCAAATTATAACAAAAAAAAAAAACAATGTTGACTTATGGTCAAGGGGGGTAAACCTAATCTTGCATTTTGCAAGGGGGTAAACCTAATATCACCAATTTAACAGGGGAAATTTCTAAAACACCCAAACAAATACCTCAGAATGAGTCTCCGAAGAAATGGATCAGATAAAACTTGAGCCCAAACCAAATCCACGGAAGTTGATGTACAGAGTGTTACTTCCCACTTGGACATGGCAGATGAGAGCATTGTATCGGCCTCCTTGTATGTATCCTGAAAGAGGCACCCACTGAATTCTTTAGATCAAATAGATGGGCAAAATACAATAGCAAATTCAAAAGTTCCCAATTAACTAACCTTATTGGTATCTGAGGGAGAGAGGCCAACCAACTGGCAGAAAGCTTGTAAAGGAGCGGTCAAGAAAAATGTGAACTGACTTCCACTATTTGTAATATCAGTAGACGAGTTCCGGAATGCTGGCCTTTGAGGAGAAAGGAGGATAGCAGCTGTCTCTCCCCTTTCTGCACCATGTATAACCTGGAAAAATGTTGAGATATAAGCACCATGACAGAGAAACAAGAATAAGATGGGAGCATGAATGCAACATTGAAGCTAAATATGGGGTTAGACCCATAGCTCAGTTGGTTTGACGCATTGCAAATCAACTTTGACGTCATGGCTTCAAGACCAGTTTACCCATCAGAAAAAAAAAAAAAAAAAAAAAATTGAAGCTAATTATTGACGGTAACAAGTAAATGACCGAGCTTATAAAAGATGTTAGGTCAATTACTTGGCATATTCTGAAAAATCCGTAACTTTTTCTACAGTCCCACCACTTTTCACAGTCCTGACAAGGAAAATTCAAGAGGTTTCATATGGAGAGGGGGTTTGCAACTTGAAAGGTCAGTATGTGGTGTGACGAAGGCCTTCACTCTGCACAGACGATGTAAAATACATTGCCGCCTTAAGGAAGATAATTTGTCTGACAACTGATTAGGCAGCTAAGGGATCTAGAATTCTAGATGTGTGGAGACTTTTGGTCTAACAGGCCACACCACACCTGCCTCAACTTCTAGGTTGTCTTCACTGAGCTAGTTGTATAAATCTGTAAACTTCTTAAGATCCTATTCTAACTTTAAAGTATCTAAAACATTATTCCAAAAGCAACTTAAACAGATTATATTTCAGATGGATAACCACATAATGGTGTGCAGCCCAGGTAAATACTTGAGTTATTCTACATGCAATTACTGATGGAGAATGAAACTGTATTGATTCTTAAATGTGATTAAATGACCCCAGATTGGGCGTTTACAAAAAACAATGGACATAAGTCCTAATTAGAGTGCGACAAAGCTCTAAGACCAGAAGGATTCACTACAGCATTTTTCAAATCTAGTTGGAAAACAGTGAAGGGCAATTTGATGGAGGTAGTAAAAGATAGTCAGGATTATGGATATTTCGATTACTACTCCAACAGCATATTTGTTGCTGAAGTGTTGGGGAAGACTTAGAGGTGATGATAACAGTTAGTTTGGTTGGTGCTGCGTACAAGATTATTTTAAAGATGTTAGAGTCTAAGTTTAAAGAAGAATTGTGAAGAGTAATTGTCAAGTTTCATAATGAGAGCTTGACAGATATTCATAATAACTAATGTGTAAATGGATATAATGCCCTTACATAGAAATAAATAGAAAACTCATAATAAACAACATTATTTCCAATACTCCCCCTTAAGCCAGGGTAAATATATCAACCAAGCCTAGCTTGACAAGATGAGAATTAGTGACAGAAGAACCAACTGACTTCGTAAACATGTTGGCAAGCTGAATATAAAAACTATCTGAAGAGCACCAAATTGAACTTTCTCCCTAAGATCCTTAAGAAAGTGAACCTCAACCTCTATATGCTTGGTTCTTTCGTGAAGAACTGAGTCAAAAGTAAGCATACTAACAGACTTCTTGTCATAAAACAAAGTGGAAGAACCAGAGACAAGAAATCCTAGCTCCATCAGTAGAGATCAAAGCCAAATAAGTTCAGATGTGTCAAGAGCTATAATAAGATACTCAACTTCAACAGAAGAACGGGAAACCATACTCTGTTTCTTAGTTTCCACGAGATCAAGTTACTACCATGGAAAGTACAGAAACCAGAGGTAGATATCTTATCTGTAAGAAAACCAGCATAATCAACATCATTGAAGCATGACAAATGAGGTTGAGCAATAGACGAGTAGAATAGCCTAAGAGAGGAAACATGACAACAACCAAGCATACCAATATTCTGAAGAAGATCCAAAGTGTATTTGCACTAAGATACCGAAATACCACAGCGAGAGCGAGCCACTTCTATCCCTAAGAAGTATTTGAGGGAACCCAAGTCCTTAACCTCAAAAGCACGACCCAATAACATATTTACCCTATCAATCCACTGTGTATCATCACTAGTCAGGATAATATCATTCACATAAACCAAACAATGGTGCAACGGCCATTCAATCCTCGACGAACAAAGCAAGTATGATTTGAGTGGCACCTGGAAAACTCCATAGATAAAATAACCTAAAAAAAACACTGAAACTAGGCTCGCAAAGATTGCTTCAAGCCATACAGAGATTTAAGAAGGCGACATACTTTCCCAAAATACTCCTCCTGAAGAAGAAACCTAGGAGGGGGTCCATATTCATAACCTCAATCAAATCACTATTCAGAAAGGTATTCTTCACATCAAGTTCGTGACGAGGCCATGAGTGACATTTAGCTAAAGAGATAAGAAGGTGAACAGTAGAAAGTTTAGCTATAGGAGCAAATGTAGCACCAAAATCGTGTCATGGAGTCTGCGTAAATCCCTTAGCAACTAGGTGGGCCTTGTATCGTTCTACAGTACCATCCGCTAGAAACTTAACAGTGAAAACCCATTTACAATCAATAGTCCGCTCCTCAGAGGGAAGGAAAACAAGCTCCCAAGTATAATTCTTCTGCAAAGCATCTATCTTATTAATCATAGCTGCAGTCCACTGAGGATCTCCTAAAGCCTCTGAAACAGACAGAGGAACTCTAATAGAAGTAATGTCAGCAAAGTAGGTCTGATAAGAAGAAGAGAGTCTCCGATAGAAAACAAACTAAGCAATAAGATGATCAGTAACACACCTCCGCTTACCTTTGCGAAGTGCAATAAGTATTAGTCAGAAACATATAGGATAAGAGTAGGGGTAGGAGATAATATACCTGAGCCCATAGTCGAAGATGAGCGAGTATGGATCTAATCATGAACAGAAGTGGCAATCTAGGTCTGAAGTTGTTGTAAATCAATAGTGCCAGGAGAAACTAATGAGGAATTCACAGTGGCAGCATGGGGAGCAGAATGTCCCAACGAAGAAATGGCAATACAGCTCAACAAATGAGGATAGAGCAAAAAGCATGGGATCTTCTCATGGACTGTCTTTCCACAAAGACTGCAAATAAAACTACTCCCTCAACCACGACTTCGGCCCCCTTGGCCACAACAAGTAGTAACAGTACCCAAAAGCCATCCAAATTTGCGTCTATTTCCCAAATAGAGTCTCACGAACCGAGACCAAGACTGAAGCGATATCATAACTTTCAACGACAAATGGATAAAAAGAAGACCAATAATCAAGTGTAGAAAGACTACAATTAGACGAGGAAGAATGTATGATTAAATTAACATACACTTAGGGTGCGAGAACCCAAATTTGATACTTTGGCTTGAAGGGAGATATCTCGTAATCTCAACCCCATACCTAGAGAAGTGTCACCATAGCCTTATTGCAACACCCAGCAACATCCCAGTTGTTGTCGCAAACCTCTATAGTGCCCACAGTTGCTGTCGCAGACCTGCTCACAACCCATACATTGCTGAAAAATCTACACTTATTTTAGAAAAATAGGATATTCTTCTTGATTATTCTTGATCATTTTTTACTTTCTAGAACATTCTTGTAACCTTCTACAATAAGACAGTTTTTTAGAATATTCTTGTAATAGGATAGTTGGTATAGTTTTCTAGAATATTCTTGTAATCCTCTATAATAGGATATTCTAGAATATTCTTGTAATAGGATAGTTGGTAGAGTTTTCTAGAATATTCTTGTAATCCTCTACAATAGGATAGTTTTTTAGAATCTTCTTGTAATAGGATAGTTGGCCTATAAATACCGTATTAGGGCATTTGTAATGGATATAAAAAAGAATTATCAATAAATTCAGTTTCCTACATGGCATCAGAGCCTTAGGTTCATATCCTGGGAATCGATTTTTTTTCTTTTTTGCCATCTTGTTCGTTGTTCATCTGTTTTTACCCTCCCTTTATTTTTCCCTTGTGATGTTTGCTAAATTCACTATGTCAGAAGAGTCAGGAGCCACCAATCAGTCTGTGATGGTGACACTTCATGGGAGACCACAAAACTTTTCTGGTAGAAATGGGGGAGGATTAAGAAACTGGCAACATAATTGGCAACAAAAGTTACATGCTAATCTGGCACGAACCGGCAATGATGGCTCGGGTGCTCAAGAGAATTCTAATAGCAAGGAGATCAACAAAGAAGACATTGAATGGCTAAGATCACTCCTCAACTCCTTGGAGAAACCATCGGGTATGTGTTCATTTGCACATTTAGGTATGGTTTCTTTTTCTCATGCCTTTAGTGTCTCGGATAGTAACTATTTCGACTCTTGGATCATTGATTCAGGAGCAACCGACCATATGACTCATTGCTCCTTTATATTCTCCACATATAGTCCATGTTCTAGTAATAGAAAAATTACATTGACCGATGGGTCACTTGCTACTGTAGCAGGTCAAGGAGATATTCACATAAGTCCTTCATTAATTCTGAAAAATGTTTTGCATGTTCCAAAACTTACAATAAATCTAGTCTCTGTCCAAAATCTTACAAAGGATTTGAATTGTAGCTTGACCTTTTCATCCACCTCTTGTATTTTTCAAGACCAAGTTACGGGGATGACGATTGGGCATGCTAAGGAAAGCAATGGCCTCTATTACCTTGATGTGCAGAATAAAAATAAGAGTTGTAGGATTGACAATCCATCTTCCTTGTTGTCAGATACAAGATCTCCAATAAAAGACCAGATTTGGCTTTATCACCTTCAGTTTGGACATCCTTCCTTTAGGACTTTGAGTGTCATGTTTCCTTCCTTATTTAAGAATATTGATATTCGTGAATTTCATTGTGACATTTGTGAGTTTGCCAAACACAAACGAGTTTCTTTTCCTTTGAGTAATAAAAAATCCTCATTTCCTTTTCAATTAATCCATAGTGACATTTGGGGACCGTCAAGAATTTCAAATATTTCAGGGGCTAAATGGTTTGTCACGTTTATTGACGACTGTACTCGTGTCACATGGGTTTTTTTGCTAAAACAAAAATCTGATGTTTGTACGGTTCTCCTTATCTTTCATGACATGGTCAAAAATCAGTTTGGGGTTAAAATAAAAAAAATAAGATTTGACAATGCAAGAGAATATTTTAATCAAGTATTATCTCCATATTTTCAAAAAAAGGGGATAATACATAAATCCTCTTGCATAGATACACCCCAACAGAATGGAGTGGCAGAAAGGAAGAATGGCCATCTCTTGTCAACAACTCATGCACTGTTATTCCAACGGAATGTCCCCAAATACTTATGGGGTGAAGCAGTTCTCACATCAGCCCACTTAATAAACCGTACTCCATCTCGAGTTCTTGATTTTAAAAGTCCCTGGGAGGTCTTTTCTAAATTTTTTCCTGATTTTGCATCTCACAATCGATTGTCACCTCGAGTTTTTGGATGTGTCTCGTTTGTTCATATTCATTCTCATGGTCGTAGTAAACTTGATCATCGAGCCCTTAGGTGTGTCTTTGTGGGGTATTCCTCAACTCAAAAGGGTTATAAATGTTATCATCCACCATCTCGCAAAATCTTTGTGTCCGCCGATGTAACTTTTGTTGAAGGTGAAAGTTTTTTCCAACCTTCTCTTCAGGGGGAGACACTTACTAGTGAAGATAAGGATCAAGGGGATCATGGCTTTCTAATGGACTTTCTTGCTCAAGCTAGCCAACCACCAACCCAAAACACTCCACCATTTCTCTTACCTGAAATTGAACCACCAAAACAACTTGAACAAGAACAAGTTGAGCCTTCAAAACAACCCGAAGTTAGACAGCTTGAACCTATAACCCCAGGACATACTTGTATTGAATCAGTTATCACGAAACCATTGCAAGTTTACTCAAGGAAGAGAGGTTCCACTGCTAAGCCGAAGCTAACTCAAGCGTCTGAACCAACTCTCGGAAATGAGGTAAATATTGATATCCCTGTCATCAACTTGTCTTCTGAAGTTTTTGAAAAAAATGATCTTGACTTACCCATTGCAGTTAGAAAAGGTATCCGAACTTGTACAAAATATCCGTTGTCTCATTTTGTATCATTTGAAAAAGTGTCACCATCACACAAAAGCTTTCTCACTCATCTAAACTCCACAACCATACCACAAACACTATCTGAGGCCTTAAGCAAAGAAGAATGGAGATATGCTATGAAAGTGGAAATGGATGCACTCACAAAGAACAAAACCTGGGAGTTGGTGGAGCTGGCCAAAGGAAAGAAACCTGTTGGATGCAAATGGGTGTTTTCTCTGAAGTATAAAGCTGATGGATCACTTGAACGATACAAAGCCAGGTTAGTTGCAAAAGGTTATACACAGACCTATGGAGTGGACTATGAAGAAACATTTACACCGGTGGCTAATATGAACACAGTAAGGATTTTGTTGTCATTGGCAGCCAACTTAGATTGGAGTTTACACCAATTCGACGTGAAAAACGCCTTTCTTCACGGAGACCTAGAGGAAGAAATTTATATGGTGAGGCCTCCAGGATTTGATGACAATTCAGGAGATAAGAAGGTATGCAGGCTGAAGAAAGCATTGTATGGGTTAAAACAATCTCCACGAGCATGGTTTGGAAGGTTTACAAAGACAATGTTAGGAATGAGCTACAAACAAAGTCAAGGTGATCACACTTTATTCATAAAACACTCAGCCTTTGGGGGAGTAATTGCACTACTGGTATATGTGGACGATATTATTATCACTGGTAATGATGCGAAGGAAGAAGGAGCACTCAAGAAACGTCTTGCAGAAGAGTTTGAAATAAAGGACCTAGGCAAGTTGAAGTATTTCCTAGGTATAGAAGTTGCTCGTTCAAAGGAAGGAATATTTGTCTCACAACAGAAGTATGTGCTAGATCTTCTCAAGGAAACTGGAAAAATAGGTTGCAGGCCCATGGAGATACCAATAGAAGCAAATCATAGGCTAAGTGAAGCTCCAGAAGATGAGATTGTAGACAAAGGGATGTATCAACGTTTGGTTGGAAGACTGATTTACCTCTCTCATACTAGGCCTGACATAGCATATTTTGTTAGTGTGGTTAGCCAATTCATGCACAATCCTAAGAGTATACACCTGCAAGCCGTATACCGCATCCTCCAATACTTAAAAGGTAGTCCAGGTAAGGGAATTTTATTTAAAAAGGGAACAAACTTGCGATTGGAAGTATACACAGACTCAGATTATGCAGGGTCCGTGGTGGATAGAAGATCGACATCCGGTTATTGTACATTTCTAGGAGGAAATCTAGTTACATGGAGAAGTAAAAACACAACCGGTTATAGCAAGATCAAGTGCAGAGGCAGAGTTTCGGGCAATGGCACAAGGAATTTGTGAACTTCTGTGGATCAAAATAATTCTGGAAGATCTTAAAATCACCTGGGATAGTCCAATGAGGTTGTATTGTGATAACAAGTCAGCCATCAATATTGCTCATAATCCAGTGCAACATGATCGTACAAAACATGTGGAAGTGGATCGACATGTCATAAAGGAAAAACTAGACAGTGGTTTAATTTGCACCCCATACGTTTCAACAGAAGGGCAACTGGCAGACGTTTTAACGAAAGGATTACCTGGAACCACATTTCAAAAGGTCATTGGCAAGCTGGGAATGGAAAACACATATTCACCAGCTTGAGGGGTAGTGCTGAAAAATCTACACTTATTTTAGAAAAATAGGATATTCTTCTTGATTATTCTTGATCATTTTTTACTTTCTAGAACATTCTTGTAACCTTCTACAATAAGACAGTTTTTTAGAATATTCTTGTAATAGGATAGTTGGTATAGTTTTCTAGAATATTCTTGTAATCCTCTATAATAGGATATTCTAGAATATTCTTGTAATAGGATAGTTGGTAGAGTTTTCTAGAATATTCTTGTAATCCTCTACAATAGGATAGTTTTCTAAAATCTTCTTGTAATAGGATAGTTGGTCTATAAATACCCTATTAGGGCATTTGTAATGGATATAAAAAAGAATTATCAATAAATTCTGTTTCCTACATACATCACTATTGCTGCTATCGCAAGCCTCCACAGGGTTGTTTGTTGTTGTCACAGACCTTCACATAACCCAAACAGCACAACTCCTAGTCCACAAACACACAGCAAACCACTACTGTTTTGCTATTGCAGGCCCCTAAGAAACCACAAATCTGGAGTCGCAGATCACCAAACAAGGCTATGATGTTGTTGCAGGCTCCCCAATCAACCACCAGCCCAGTCACAGGCAACTAAAAATGATCTTGCTGCTATCACAGGTCACCCAACAACAGTTTATTGCTATCACAAGCCACCGCAGGCCTCCCAATAGGTCTGTGATGTTGTCATAGGTATCCAAGCAGCCACCAGCACTGTTGTTGTGTAAACCTGTTTATTGCTGTCAAACAACAGTTTATTGCTGTAAAAAATGACCATGTTGTTGTCGCAAGTCACCAAGGATGCCTCCCTTGCTGTTGCAAGTCACCCAGCAACAGTTTATTACTATCACAAGCCATCACAGACCTCCCAACAAGTCTGTGGTGTTGTCGTAGGTCTCCAAGCAGCCACCAACATTGTCGTAGACCACCAAACAAAATAAACTACTGGTGCAGGCCACCGCTGACACAAAACAAATCAGTGAACCCTAGAAGAGACACCAAAGTGCTCTCACAGGCTAGGGATAGAACAAAAAAGTCTATCGAAAAGCAAAAAACCTTATTATAGGGTATAAACACAACGCAGAAAATCGCAACATGTGAAAACAAGAACAATTCTTATCGCAATAGGCGATTAAGGGATTATGAATCAGAAAAAAAGAACCCCCGAAAGGGAGACCTCTAGGTTTTTAGGTCTTCAAGATCTAAGGTGTTGGTAAGGGAAGAAGAGGAAAAAAAAAAAAAAGGAGAAGATTCAAGGCCCCAATAATCGAAGATGAACAAAAATCCCAAAGAAAGGTCAATGGGTCCTTTACGAGGCTCTAATACCAAGAAGAATTATGAAGAGTAATTGTCAAGTCTCATAATGAGAGCTTGACAGATGTTTATAATAACTAATGTGTGAATGAACATAAATGCCCTTACATAGAAATAGATAGAAAACTTGTAATAAACTACATTATTTCTAATAAGGTTGTCATACCATCTGTGATCGGACCACATGAAGGTGCTTTGATTAAAGTGGCACCAAATTTTAGATGGAGTTTTAATTACAAATGCCAGTATTGTTTCAAGAGTGTGATCGAGGGATCTAGAGGTTGATTCTAAGATTGATTTGGAGAAAATTGATTTGGAGAAAATATACAATCATGTCAATTTGAATTTTTTGAGATGTTTGTTGGGTAGGTGTTTTGCTTAGAAATAGATTAACTGGAAAAGGAAGTGTGAGGCTTTAGCATCCTATTCCATCTTGGTTAACGCAATCCAACTGATTCCTTCAAAAGTTCTAGAGATCTCAGTCGAGGTGATTCATACCTTTTCTCTTAAACATAGTGGCGGAGTCATTGGAAGGTTAATGGCAAGGACAATGGTTAGTAGGGATTTTTCTGGTTTAGTGATGGATTAGATGGTCCAATGATTTCTCATCTCCAATTTCCAGACAATACGTTGATCTTCCTAGGAGAGTCCATTGATCAAATTAGGTTCATTAGTGGCCATCTATGTTGTTATGAGGCGGTGTCAAAGTTGGCCACTAACCTTCAAAAGTGTAAGGTCTTCAAGGTTGGTGTTGTTCCAATTCCAAACCTGGAGTTGTTGGTTAGGTCCCCCTTACTCCCTAGGACAGTAAGTTGGGTCATTTACTGCCACAAACTTAGGTTTACCTTTGAAGGAAGCTTACAAAAGTAAAAAGATATGGGATCTAGTCTTAAAGAGCATAGGAAGGCATTTAGGGTCTTGGAAGTTGAGATACCTTGCTAAGGGTGGAAAAAGACTAATTAAAAGCACACGTACTAGCATCTCAGTCTACTTCTTTTCATTACTTACGATTCCAAGGAGTGTGGAAGTGAAATTGGAAAATTTTGTTTCAAGACTTCCTTTGGGGCCCAAAGGTCTCATCTAAGATTTTTTTTTTTTTTTTCATTTGGACAATTGTTTCCGAAAGAATCCTAACTTTGGATAATATTATGGCCTAGGGTATTCTTTGCCTGAATTTTTGTGCTATTTGTGAAGTTAGTAGTGAATTTGTTAATCACTTGCTCTTCCATTGTAAATTCACTCACAAAGTATGGTCTCATTTTATGTCCCTATTTCACGTGTTTTGGTGTTTTCCTAGATCGCCTATCCCTATTCCGAAGTTGGTAGACCATGGCATGCAGATTCAGAGGAAGAAGTTTATGGAGTTTGATCCCATTTGCTATTTATTAGGACATTTGGAAGAAGAGGAATAGTTGTGTATTTGATGGGCGTTAACTCTTCAGGAAGTCATCTTTAGTATCATTGGATTCATGTTCTCTTGGTCAAAGGTATTTACGGAGTTAAATTTTGTTTATATGAGGGTGAAAACATTTTTTTTATGATGGATAAGCTGGACTTGAACCCACAACCTCAAAGTTGTTTTGCGAAGTGTCAAAATCGTTTAGATTTTTTTTTTGTTTATATGAGGGTGAAAACATTTTTTTTATAACGGTATCCAGGCCTCTTAAAGCACCCGACTAATCCCATGGGGTACATATGTCACCCCTTCCACACGTACCAAGTGTACGAGGATAAATCCTAAGGAGTGCCAATGAAGGGGGGAATTGAACTCAGGACCTCCTCTTCCTGAGGTGTGGTCCTTGGCCATCTCACCAACCCCTATTTGGCCACCAACCCCTTCAGATTAGATGAGAATGGATTTGTAAGAAGAGTGAGAATATTGGACTAGAAAGAGATTGTAACGGTAGAGAACTTAGGTCCGTAGACACGACGCAATATACCAAAGGTAATGATCAGTAGAGCATAAGTCGTTAGATGACCTACTATAAAAACATGATTTTGTGTATCGTAGTACACCTTATTAGAATCATGTACCATATAATGTATATATCGCAGTACATCTTACTACAATTATGGATATATATCGTAGTACAACTTATTATAATCATGCAACATATGGAGTGTGTGTGTGTGTGTGTGTGTGTATCTCACAAGTTCTTGAAAGCTATCTAACAAATAGAGTGAACGATAAATAGAGAAAACAGATTGTTCAACTCCATATCAAGTTAATGATTTTCCAAAGAGTGAAGGTTCCATCTTGGTAACTTGGTAAAGTCTTTGAGTGGTACTACCAAAAACCTGAGTTCAATTGCTTGCATCATTGCTTGCCTACAAAAAAAAAAAAAAAAAACACTTCATAAAGTGATTTTTTTTTTTTGTGGGTAGACGAGTGGACTAGTGATTAGTAGGTGAGACTAGGTTTACAATTATATGTTGTTGGGTAGCCAAGTGGGTTACTAATATTGAACATTAACCAATACTCCATGAAAGCCATGACAGATGAGGAGTGTGAGAATAATTCATTAATCTCATAGCCTAGAGTACCCAGTCAAGCCCTCCCTTTTAGTGGGCCCCACCTTGTGAGCCGGTGATGTAGGACTAGGATATCAACATGAGGAAGACCAGAATTTTCATACTGAGTTGACTTAGTCAAACCTAGTCAACTCGGGTTTGACCCACGTGGTTCGGGTTGACCAAGTTGAGTCTATACTCAACTCAATTTTGATTTCTGTCCTATGTGTTTAATCTATTTCAATTTTAAGCAATACAGAAGTTGTTTAGTTAGTTTCTATTTCAACTTTAGGAAATTTCTATTTTGTCTAGTTTTCAATTTTTTAGTCTCTAATTTGTTTTTAGGTTTCTATTTCGTTCTAAATTAGTTTTTATTCTTTAGGTTATAATTAGAAATGTTTTTTAAGTGTCCAAAATGAGTTATAATAAGTTTAGAAAGATAGTATTATAGAAGGTTTCTAAGTTGTTATGATGAAGTTATCTAAATAAGGAGCTTCAAAAACGAAATTTAACAATCAATAAATAACAATTCATTCAATAAATTTTGAATTTAGCTATTCTCTTGTTTCAATTATTTTTCTAGTTTTTCCTTCTCTTCCAAGCTTAATCTATTGATTCAAGCTGGTTTTGTGTGTTCCATTGAACACAATCTTTCAATTTATTTCGAATCTATTGATTCACACGCTTCCGCTACGTTAGTCAGGGCATCATAAGTCCCACCTCATGAGCCACCCCACCAACGGGCCCCACCTTGTGAGCTACCCAGCCTAGCATGGAGATGCTTCCGCATAATTCACCCACACTGAGGAGGAGACTTGAACAAATGACTTGCTTTGATACCAATTTGATGTAGGACACTATCAATACTCCACAAAAGTCGCAAGTGATGAGGAACATTAGATTAATTCCTTTATCTCAAAACCCAGAGTAGCCAGTCAAGCTATCCCGCTAAGTGGACACCTTTCTCGTGGGCTACCCCGCCTAGCATGGAGATGCTTCTGCATTAAATACTCAAATTTTACCAACTTAGCAAGCAAAAACCTTCAAATGACAAGTTTTTTTTCAAATACATTTTTCAAGCAATAAATCACTAAGCACTCAAATAGATGGGCGTAGTCAAGACTCATGGGAACTAAGGCATCATTCCATTTGTATTTACCTTAAAAACTACACTAAATATTAAAAGCAAGACAGAATAGTTTTTTTAATGAGTAGATAATAGCAAGTCAGAAACAAGTTTTGACAAACCTGCCTTGAATGCATGGCTATTGTCACTATCAATTATCAAGAAAAGTGGTCTTCGGGTAAATGGAATTATGTCACCAGGATAAAGGATGTTTGAACCTGAAATCACAAGCTGTCTTGTAAGACTGGGTAGAAGTGAGAATATATGGACAGTGAGTAGAAATAGCAATAAAATAAAAAATTCAATGACATTTTAGGATAGTTATTAGCAATTCAAGTTTCAGGGCAAGGAGTCCTGCATTGAGTAAAAGTAATTAGTGCTGTCAAGAACTCAAAAAGTGTAATGTACCTCCAAGTCCCTTAGGACCCAACCATAGATGATTCCCGACACAGTCATTTGAATTTCCCTTATCGTAAATAGAAGCTGCAGCCTGTGAACTGTCACATGCATGGCATGTCTGGGAAACAACTTTCAAGTTTGAAGAGTTCCTTGAAGCTCCAGAAATCTCCATCTGAGAAGTACTATTTCTACCAGGCTTTCCTGCAGAGATGAGCATTGGAGTCACTAATCATGAATAGTAGAAAAAATCTTGGGAAGGTATCAAACTAGAGAATAAAGAAGCAAGATGAACCTGATGCTGATATATAAATTAACAAAATGCTATCTGGAGGGAGCTCCTCACAAATTGTAGCAATAACCTGCCAATACAACATGTAACTTTGTATCATTTGCGATTACATCCAGCATGATACAGAACTAAGAACCTTAAACAACATGGAGGATGTGTATTAGAATGGGAAAAAAAAAATATTTATACATATCTTGACATATTCAGAATTGTCGCATTTTATGTTGATAACTTTCTATAAAAGGGTGATTTTAAAAGAGGGCTGGTTTGTTCTATCCTCCAGTCATTACTTATTAAGACAACCGAGTTTTACATTTCGATATAAATGTATACTTTGAACTCCAGAAAAATGTAATTTTGACCCAGTATGAAACTAATACATATTTCAGGGAAATGATAAAAGCCAAATGATGAAAGTATTAGGGAATATTCAGTTGAAACTTAAAAGGATGAAAATAGACAAATAAACCATCAAACTATAATAAACTACCATATAAAGGAAGAAAAGTAACACCATTGTTGTTCTGTTATACTCAGGCTGGCTCAGGAACCTATGGGCCCAACAACCAAAAATAGCTATAACTATAAATGAAAATGTTCATAATCATGTTACTTAAGTACATAGACCAAAATGCCAGATGTCATATAACTACATAGACTTATGTTTCTTCAATAAACCAACACTTTAATGAGCTACCACCTACCTCAACCACCATTCTAACCCCCTCATCGTCTTCTTTAGTTTGGTATTTCAAGAACCTCTACAAGACTTCATCTATAATCACACATGGTTTTTGAACATATTGTGCTATACAGACTATTAACTACTAAGTTCACACATATTGGTAAATGTTTATGAATAGTTCTAGTTAATATAAAACTAATATTTTCAACTAATTAAAATATGAATGAATCAACATGCATATAATAAATACATTGTTTATCGATGCATTTGATGCACTAGGGATTTTGTACATTTTTTTTTTTTTTAATTTATATATTTTATATTTTTTAATTGAACATATTTTAGTTATTATTAATTTAAAATGTCTACCAATAGATCACAAAAAATCTATAATTGATTTCTATAGTGGCTGGATTACAAGTTTCATCTACAATCAATTTATAGTAGTTCCAAAATTTATAAAAGATTCAACTTTAGCTTCTGTTTTTGTTGGAAAATCTTCGACTCTCCTGTCTGCTGTCATTGATCTTGAAGTAAAGCAAGAATTTTTCTGACATCAAAAGTGCAAGTGAGGGCCCATTCCGCTGTTGCGAAGGTCAACCGATATGGATGTGTACCCTTTTCCACCTTACCATATTGTGACTTCAATCTAAATATTCTATACCCACTCCCCTCCCTTGATACACCCCGTGTGCGCATATTTCTAACAGTAGGATTATAAAACAATGAATAGAAAATGAACTAGAAGAAAATATGCGAACCCCCTTAAGAAAATAGAATTGGATTAAACACATACTGAGATCAAATGTGCGACAGATGGACGATAGAGAATGGCCTTCCTTGGATTTGGAGGCAGAGTTGGATCACTCATATCCTCAGCAAGGTTTATATCAATAACTCCAGAGGCTTCAGTCTGATCATTTAAAGCACCATTATCACCTGATTCTGTTGTACGCATCTGGAAGAAGGATCCACTAGGCTCCCACTCCAAACATTGCAACATCCTGAAAGTGTCCAGGGTAAATTCAGTGAACTTGACCTGAAAACGGAGAATATAAGAGTATGTCAGCAAGATAGTTTTGAAATTCCGCAGAATTAAGTATCATATTGATTCAAGCAACACGACCTTTCAGTATAGCTATGTACGTGTAAACAGGTTACCTCATTACGATGATAACTTGTCAGCAATGCATCATGCAACTTTAGAAGCTTCCGTGCATGGAAACGAGCCACATATGGAATTGAGGCTGGATGAGAATCAAACATAGTACAATACCGCAAAGGCCTCATATGCATAAAAGCTGCATCCGCTTTCACAAATCGCACAACTTCTTGCACCACTAGCTTCCATTCTCTAAAGTTAGTCTCCTGTGAACATTAAAAAAAAAAAAAATCATTCCAAGGGAAGAAAAGATTCGAACAGTTCACACAGGAAACAACTGAAAGAATTGAATGAAAATCATTCACCATCATCAACATCAAACCCCTATCCCAAAAATTTCGGGTTGGAAAAGTTATACATAAACATGTAGAAATGGTTTTCATTTCTATCTAATAATAAAATTAAGTACAAGGTTAATCCTTGTCTTATGTGGTCTAAGCCATATAGATCAAACAAAACACAGAAGATACATACACACAAAGCCAAGTAAAAGAAAGGGTGGAACCAATGAACCGAACTATAAATAGTCCCTTTGGATGGAAAAGAACTGTCTTTTAAATCCTTTTGCTCAGTATTTAAATTAGGGTTGGGATGGGTTGACAAATTTTTCGACAAATGATTGTGCAGCCCACATAAGACGAGTCAGAGATTTGTGTTTGATGAAAAATGGTGTCCTTTCCTTGGAATCCATACTCACAAAATATAAGTCCTTTCTGAAGCTCCTACCATATCAAACGTGGAGTTCAAGTTAGCAATGAAATGGAGACATCCAAGGAAATCATTATCACCACATATCAGCTTTGGAATCATCTCCATATGAACCTCATAACTATCTTTCATTTAGTGTGTCAAAGAAGGTGTCAACCTTTCCCAACTATATATATTCTGAAACAAATAGAGATAGCGAGAAGATTTGTACACTCCAGAAGATCAACAACAATATAATACAACTTAACAAAAGAATGCAAGAGAGTGAGAGACTATGGCTAAAATAAAATTTGAAAAATAAATAAATAAAGAGTTTGAGGTTTAGTTGCAGGAAGTAGGACAACTGTTCCAAACGAGCTTCGAATTGATATTTAGGAAGCAAGTAGCATATTAAGTAAAAGTTCTTGCCACTAAGATTTGAGGTCAATGAACAGAAAGAGTGATAGACCAGTGTGATGTCTGTAGAAAATATTAGCATATTATGAGTTGCAAAAAGCAGCATGAATACCTGTAGCAATAGATGTCATCGATAATTGAAAGAGCAATCAAACCAGACACCAGGTGGAATCTAAAAAGGCCAAATGATATGATTTTTGGTTAATAAAATCACCTCTAAAGTTTTTTGATTTGAGAATCAATGAGGGGATGGCATTGGTAACACAATCAACTTCTAAATCCCGCAGCAAAGTTTGAAAACCTTGTGGGAGAAAATTTTGTATATTCCATCACTTCCTCGAGATTCTTCCCCAACAATTCGAACCACAGATGCAGAATGCACCAATAATGCAAACTTATCCACAAAAGAATTACTTTTGGAAAAGGGAGCTAGATACAAAAATATCGAGAAAAAAGGATAAGAAAATCAAGAAAAGAGCTAGGGAGCACATAATTTGTTGACGAGGTTCGTTGTCCTAAATTGGTAATCACATCTCTAGATTATAGAGAGAGCCAATTCACTATTCTCAAATCATTACAAGCATTTCTTCACATATCACGGCCGCTCAAACCTCTCTTTCAGGACTATGATAGAGATCCTCATATTTTCTCGTCCACCCTTTTCCATCTCCGTTTCTCCTCTCCCACCCCCACTACTCTCCTTTCTTAAGGAGAGTAGCTCCATATTTACCATGTTCTCTGAAGACCTCTCCACCCTTTAATTCCAAAGGTTCATTACTTGTAGTTAAATGTCAATTATTTCAGCCAATATCTCTCCAGTATTTTCCTTGTGCACCAAATTTAATTAATTCCCTTTATTGCCATTTCTGAATTGTGGTCCTTGCCTTACTCCCCAGTTAAAGCTTGATAATTTATATTACCTCATTTGTTTATTACTTATTTTGGAGTGGATGACCTAGGAGTTTGACCTAGGAGTTTAGCTGGCTGATCTATGAGTGAAATGCGATCGAGTCGACCATACCAAGAGCTAAAGTGGTTGAGCATGCATGAAGCATATCTCAAGGCTGCACGTGACATTTGGGTAAATTTTTCCTCCCACAACAAATATAAACCCTCCATTAGCAATAAATTCTAGCATTAATTCTTATTGATAATCGTTAATCCCTCGAGTGAAGGGTTCATTTTCAAATTCTCAAACTTCGTTTGTAGCATAAACTCCCCAATTTGATTTTTTAAAATATTAGTCATGACTCTTGGACATCCAATAATAGGAAGGTGCATATTCAGAAGATATGAAATGAATCCAGTTAATGTTGTATAAAGCAAGGTATATGAGCAAATCGCATGTAATTAAGTCCCCAAAATCAGTAATTAATTCACCAAAATAAGTAACACAACAAAGACATCAAATCCATTTGTTTTTTTTTATATGCGACAAGGTGTCCCTACCCCCTTTCAAAATGGGACTAATCCTTGCAGATACGCCTTGCCACCACAAACAGGCGTTTTGGGTAAATTCAGAAAACTTCCAAGCAACTAATAACCCTCATTGGTCTCAACAAACATGCAAAAAATAATATTAAAAGCATATTTCTTTTTCTTAAATGCCCTTCAAGCGTCACAATTTCCCTTTTTCTACTAAGAGTTATAAATCAAGCAACCATAATTGCTCCTAATTCTTCATAGAATTCACGAATGATGAATCCCCAAATTTATACAAAATTTACTACCAAATCAACAAACTACTCTCTTATTTATATGGAAGTAGGGATGCCAACAAACAACTGACATCAATTAATGAGACAATGCAAAGGCACAATAATAACCTTGACTAAATTGTGTTGTTGTGTCATTGCAAATACTGCCAATCAAAATGATGGAAAAAAAAAAAGTCTACTATAGTGACACATGTACGAAAAGGATCTTAGGACGTAAGGGGCATGGTTTCCTCGAGATCCTGAGAGAGAGTAGTTGTGGGGATAAAACTCTGTTTCTCTCAATTCTACAAAAATCTGCCACCTTGAGAAAACCGAAGGTCTAAGACCTGATCTCAAAGTTGAGAGTCAACCCCCTTGAGTTGAGACTCGGGATGTTTCCCTAAAGAAAAAGTTGGGATATTTTCTACATATGAATTGAAAATTTCCAAAACTTTGTCACAAGATTTGCCAAACTTTGTCTAAAGTATGAAAAAAATCGTGGTAAAGGGAATCAACAAAAAAGACGATGATTTTTTGGCTCACCCCTCCACCTAAATTTTCTCTTTTGTCGAAACTTTCCCAGATTTATCGAATTAACTTAACTCGCCCCTTGTTTGATAATTTCTAGATCCAAACATGGTTGCTATAGTCTGAAAGACCCGACGGAACTAAAGTAGCATATATCATTATGGAAATAGATTAAGGATGTGTTTGATTACCCATGGAAAATGAGCTAGTTTCCATTTTTCATATCAAAATCCAGTGAAGTGTGGATTTCATTTTCCCACAGGGATGGGTGAGAAAGTGAAATCCACCCCCAGTAAAACCCTAATCTCTTCTTTTCTTCATCTTCTCCACTACCACCACCATTACTACCATGACAATCACCATCACCAACGAAGGGTCGTTTACCCCCCCCCCCTCCTCCCTTCCCCTCCCTCTCTCTCTTTCCTCCTCTTTTTTTCCTTAGTAATTTCTCAGGTACAGTCAAACACTAGATTTCAATTTTCCATGTTGCTCATTTTCCTACACTCCTATTTTGCATGGATTTTGAAATCCATAGAATTTCATTTTCCATGTAATCAAACAAACCCTAAGTCAAATATGAAAATCATGAAAATGATCATGAACAACCTAAAATGAAGGAAAATCCCGATGACCACAAAAAATACTAGAAACCGTTTCTACCAAGATTAAATAGGGTATATAGGAAAAGAAAAAGATATGAAATTCCAATTCTTTCTTGTCTAAGTTACAATTTTTCTAATGTTGTTGCTAACTGGGGACTCAAAGTTTAAACGACAGGAACCACCTACTGGAGTGGGAACAAGGTGACATCAACAAAGGAATCTCAATAGTTTGCGGTCTGAATCTTGAGATGTGTATGGTAAGATCGCCCCATAATATTTATTATGTTTCCTTGAACAACATATATTTTACATTGTATAGCAAAAACTCCATGTGCAAACTAGTACTCACAAATGAAACAATGATAAAATTTGATAGAATATTAAATAGACACACATAATTCAAGAGGGGCAACCCTTGACACAATGTCAAAATAGAAATAATATAACACAAACATCACATTGTATAATAGTCACTTGTAATTTAGCTATGAGCATCTCCAACCGGTCTCTAAAACTCTGAATATAGAGGGTGAGATGTCTGAACCTAACTCCAACCCCCCCCCCCCCCCCCCTAAATCTTACTTCACGTCTTCATATATGGAAATCTGGAGAAATTTTGAAGGGCCTCTCTAAATCACTATTCACTTTTGTTAAATACTTATACTTTTTTTCCATAAATGTCATTTTTGACTTTCTCTTTTCATGGATCATGTTTTAAATACCATTTTTGTCACCTTCTCTATTCAACTTTTTCAAGTGCATGAATAGTGTTTTAGATAAGGGGCTGGTTGGAGTTCAAATTGGTTCAGAGGTGATATCTTCTTCAAGTGAAGGAAAAATTTAGAGATGTGAGATGTGGGTTGGAGATGCTCTAACTCAGCTCAAAATTAAAAAGATATCGCAGCATTTCCCTCCTAGAATTTGTCCAGACTCCAGAGTACATCAGAGAATAAACTGAGCTGATTATGACCGACCGAATAAATCAAGTTAAATTATCTAAACCAAGGCGGCAACCCCTATGAGCAGATCCCATGTCACCTGGTCATGACCGAACCAGTAGTTAATTCACCAAAATAAGTAACTCAACACAACAAAGAGATCAGATTCAGAAGATTTTCCAGGCAATTAATAATCCTAAATTCCCAATTGCCATCAACAAACAAGCAAAAAAAAAATATAAAAAGCATCCTCTCTTGCCTAGATTCTCTTCCAGAAGCCACAAATGCTCCAATTCTCTGTAGGATTCACGAATCCCTAATTTATACAAAATTTACTACCAAATCAAGATACAAATAATTCTCAGCTCAAAATTTCCAAAAAAATTTAACACGGAAATAAAATTGAAGCAACAAATAAACTAAATCTACAATTCAAAGCAACAATTACCCGAAAAGTAGCTTTGCAATCATCAAGAAGAGCCTTGAACCGCTCAACAAGTATATTCACCGTCTCTGACCGATTCAAAACCAACGCAACTATCAGAAACCTCGCATAGAACCTCAATTCCTTATACCTCAAACTCAGATCCTTAGAAGATCCTTTCGTTCCTTGAAAATATCCTCTATTAAGAATCGCTTCGTAGAACACGTACGATTCAAGCAAAAATCTTGCCTCGCTCGTCCTCATGTACTGTCCATAGTAGAGCTGACCGATCCGAGACGCGATCTCACCGATTTCCCACCTCTTCAAACCCGCTTCAACGAGTTTCGACCGATTCTCTTGCTGAAACTTCCATAGCTTCGTATAAGCTTTGAAGACTTTGTGGAAGTAATGGTACGGCACTCGTCCGTACAGAGGAACATCACGAACCCTTACGAATTTTCGATCTGCTCTTTCGACCAGAGCGCGAAAGCTCTTGGCAACTTCGATGGTGTCGCTCATGGCGCACGTTAGCTCTCCTTCAAGCAGTTAATGGCGGGGGAAGCTCATGTGCGCAGTGCGCCTGATGTGTCTAGTGTGGGTTTTTTTTTTTTTTTTTTTAACGGATTTGGTTTCTCTGAAGAAGAGTTTTGTATTTTTCAGTACTTTTTCTTTTTCTTCTTTTTATATATAAGTTTTATACAGTTGTGGCGTTGAAAGAGAGAACATGGGATTTCGATTTTGATGATTTTGACCTTTGACGGTACTATAACCACTAGCGGAGTAACAGATATCCTGTGCTATCTTTTGATCTAAACTGTTAGTTTTTCTCCGAGATACAGTAAGGAGTACGTGCGTCCGTTTTACTCTTTTAATGTCCAGAGAATCTGAGTAAATGAACTCTGGCCCACCTCATAAATAGTCCTACACCCAAAATTCATGACGCGTGATGACTCGACGCGGCAAAAGATAGGCGATCTGTCTGTACACGACTGACGTGGCAAGGATACATCTTGAAAGATCTTTTTTCTTCGAGATACACAAAAAAAAATCAACGGTTTTGTATCTTTACCACGTCAGCAATATACAGATGCATATGTTTTGCCGTGTCTATCATTACTGTTCTTGATTGGCGTGGCAAGGGCATACAACTAACGATCATTTTTCTTGTGTATCTCGAAGAAAAAGGTCAATGATTCTATGCCTTTGTCACATTAACTGCATGCATATGAAAATTTTCAAATTAGAAAATCAGAACTCAAATTCTTATTTGAATGATTTTTATTAAAAGAAAAAGGCATCAATTGCACTTTATTTCAATTATTATTTCTGATTTAATCATTATATTTATTGTAAATATTAAATCAAAATAATGTCCTTTTGTATTTGTTATTGCAAATTCTAATTGTGCATCTTCATCTTGTCCTCAGGTCCCACTAAAATAGTTTTGCAGTTGATCTTCGAAAATTATGATTTTGATTCATCGTAAAAATTAAAAAATTAAAAGTTATCAATCACATTTATATGTGGAGTTTGTTTATGTTTTATGAGTTAGACAACCGAAATTATTCTAGATTTATGTCATCCATCGATGATTCATATCTTAATCTTTGTTTAGCAAATTAATGATTTTTGAATAGTTAAGAGAATTTGAAAGCTTAGCAGAGTTAGAGAATTGAGTTTAATATATTGTACTAAAGCATGTGAATATTAGTTTGATTAGACATTAATACATAATTATTAGGTAATTGGGTGTTGGGAGTGACTTTTAGGTGGGGTTTTCCTGGGCTGTAGCGTCCCATTGTACTATAGTTTATAAAAAGAAAATTATAAATAAGTGATTTTTATCAGCTGGTAAAGCTTGTGAATACTAATAAAATATAGAATCTGTCTAGCCTTACTAAGTTTGTAAGGATTTTACCCTTACTAAGGATCCTTGGGCTCATCTCTTGGTATCCAAAAACATAATCCGATGTTTCAGGGTTGTAGAGGACGAAATTTTATGGATTTTGAAAGGAAAAAAATATTCAAAAAAAAGTTATTTTTCACTATTGAATTTCATTTTTAAATTT
Organism: Akebia trifoliata; assembly: GCF_017979445.1. Lineage (NCBI taxonomy): Eukaryota > Viridiplantae > Streptophyta > Magnoliopsida > Ranunculales > Lardizabalaceae > Akebia > Akebia trifoliata. The sequence continues at coordinate 10,746,808 of NC_141376.1, read as the reverse complement.
GGGAATTAGTTGAAGTTCGATAGCCGTCCATTTTCAAAATTATAGATCCAATTTAAAAGAAATTGTTTTTTTATTTTTATTTTTTGGGACTGAATTTTTTAATGAAACTTAGAGGGTTGTTGTGCTGGATGTCCGATGTAGTAATTTGAGCAAAACGACCCTTAGTAAAATTCAAAATCTTACTACTTTAATAAAGGAAAGGGTTTCACTAAAATATATGACCTCATGAATCTCTTCACCTACTTTTTTTTTTTTTTTATATTATTATTATTATTATTTTAAAGATGTATAAGTAAAGAAAATTCATAGGACAAAATTAAGAGGTCTAAAAGATCCTCCAAGAACAAAGTAACAACATGGCAAAAGGAAAGCAAATTTGAAATTCCACCAGGCTAACCTTACTTAACTCAGTGAGAATTCAAATCTACTAAGGGTTATTGGGCTGATATGTATTATTACATTGGCAATCCTACGTCAAGGCCTTCTAGATTTTATGGAAAAAAGCAGATTCAAAAAGGAAATAAAAGAAAAAGCATTTATAAGTTTAATTCAAGGTGTTGAAAATAGATGGTTATCAAACTTCCAAATTTAAAATTAAAATTCAATGGTGAAAATTAATCATTTTTTGAATTTTTTTTTTCAAAGTTCATAGAATTTCATCCTCTACATCCGTGTGGCATCAGATCATGTTTTTGGATGCCACAAGTAGATGGGGGCAGGACACATACGTGTGGCATCCTCTACTATGTGTCCTTTGTACGTATGGTCATAAATATTCAATCAAAGGATGTCCTTTGATTGAATATTTATGACCATACGTACACGTAATGTAATCTATTAAAGAAAGATGAAAGTTTACACGGAGAGTCGATAATATAATCTCATTGGGTTATAAAGAAACACACTATGACAAAAGAAAGGTAAATCGAAATTCCAACTTAGGACTCACTAATGAGGCTCCCCATAGCATGAAAATACAATTTACATGTATAAGTCCCAAGAAAATATATATGGGTCAGGTTCAACACTGAAAGTTTTGTCTTATGCAAGCTAAAAGTTTTGGAATAGGTTGATTTTTGTGAGGACGATCTCTATGGCCCATTTCGAAATTTCTAACCCCCTCAAAAGTGATTTATAAACTAACGACAAAAATTGACTATCCATTGCTCTTTAATTTGTAAACTAAGGTTAGAAGTTTCATAATTGATTGATTTTTTGTGAAGATGATCTCCTCATCATAGAGACTATCTTAAAAAAAAAATCAACCCACTTTGAAAGTTTTAGCCTGTATAGGTCAAAACACTTTAACTAGAACTTAGGCAACTAACCGTTGTCATAAATATATATATATAAGGGGGCATTCGGCTCACAATCTTAAATCCACAAAATGCTCACAAGTTGTCCCATGTGGCTTAAAAGTTTCGAATTTGGCTGATTTTTTGTAAAGATGATCTCTATGGTAAAAAGATCATCCTCACCAAAAATCAGCCGAATCTGAAATTTCTAAGTCCATCAAAAGTGATTTCAGAATTATGAATCATCGATTATTTCTCCTCATCATAGAGATCGTCCTCATTAAAAATCAGTCCAATCCGGAATTTCTAAGCCACATTGGATAAACATTTTGCCAGCGTTTTGCGAACCTAAGATTTTGAGCCAAACATAACCCATATATATAAAGTCATTGATGAATTAATCTAACTTAAGATTGATTAAGTTATTTCATCGTAACTACCCGTAATATAAGCAATTAAAGAAAACCAGAGGGTTGACAATCTAACCCTATTAGGTCATCAATCACATGGTAGGGACATACAAATATGCTTAATTACTTGTGGTCATGATAAACATTATTCTTCTCTTTATTTGTATATTAGGGTATTTCAGTAAAGGAATATATGCCTCTTATACAAGTAAATATTCTCAAGGCTTTTGTATTAAGTTGTGTGTGATAAATATGTACTACAGTTGACTTTTAATAAGGTTCTGAGAGAAGTTGCAACAACAAGAACATATTTGTTGAAGACGACAAATCCTGACCAACCTTTTCTGCCAAATAATTCAATTCATCTTACTTTCACAACAGAAGTATGGAAATGAAAGGTTCGAAAAAACCAAAAATACCCTTATCCAAAGTCAGAAAATAATTGGTGCCCAACTCATATTATTGTTTCTATTTCCACAACTCAACTCAACTTGAATTTCTAACTCTAATTGGGTGAGTCAATATATCGGGACGAGGTTGCGTGAACCTGAGGAGGATATAGAGCATGGACTGAGGTCCACATTTGAATCACGAGGACTGATGTGTTGGTCCAAATGACACCTCATCCCTCTTGATTTGTGGTCTAGATTGGGTTCGGAGAAAAGAAATTTGAAAAAATTTATTAATTTTTTTATTAGATCTTGAGTTTGAAAATGAACAGTCACTAAACTTCTAAATTTAAAATTTAAATCCAACAGTGAAAAATCTCTTTCTTTAATTTTGTTTTTTTTTTTTTTTTTAAATTCATAAAATTTCATGCTTTACATGCATGTGACACCTAATGGTAGTTTTGGCGCCACTTTGGCATGTGATCGATAGAGATAGATGATTCTTTGATCCATAAAGTGTTATTTTAAGGTGACTTAGTAAATGTTTGGGAGGGGGGGGGGCAATTTCGAATTCCCACACCACACAAAGTGTTATTTTACCCTTTCGTAGTAATGTCAAATCAAATTGGTTTGATTGATGTTTTGGGTGATTTGTCGCATTTTAGAATTAATGTACTCAATCCCAATTGTGTTAAAAACTGATTAATTGTAGATGACCTTACTAACTCATTTTACATTGTACAATGGCGTTTCAATGATAAAAGGTGGAATTGTGATAATTTGACTATCCCATGTGGCAAACTCAATCGACTATCTTGACATGACAAGTTCAATAATCATAGATATGCACTTCTCAAGATACACCATTGCATTTTCCCATAAAAAAAGTGTATCACAAGGGTTGGAGATCTACTATTTCTAAACTTTTCAAGTCTAATAATCGATCGAGTATGCTCCATGGGGTAGTTAGATTATCACAACTCTAAAAGGTAATAGTATAAGGACACTATCATTAAAGGTAGTAATAAATAGTGCTTTTAGTACTTTTTCATCCTCAAAATCTTAAATGGGCATTTGGGACTCCTTCAATTGGAAATGAAGATAAAAAAGTGATGCATACTCTTAAAACACCTCTTTAACTTTGGAAGTTGTAACCTTCTTTTTTTTACCTGGTCCCTGCCAAATTCGTTAGCTTTTTCAGCTCTCCTCTCAAAAAACAATGAGTCCCCCTGCCCTTACTAAGTTAGCAAAGATTTCACCTAGGGTTGGCAATGATCCAAAATATACCTGATGTCTGAATCAATTTGAATCGATCGATCATAAACAAGCATGAAAATCATATTTTTGAATCTTATTCAAATGTACCCCAATCTACTCCAAAAGAAATTTGATCCGAATATATATATATATATATATATAATATATATATATATATATATATCTATATATATATATATATATATCTATATATATATATATTTTTTTTTTTTAATTTCATATAAATAACATGTTTTAATCTTTTTAGTTTCCCTCTATATTTGTAGCTGGAAAGTGGGATTTTTTTAAAAAATTATATTTTTTGAACATTGATAATTTGAGAATAAGGCATGCGCTCGGATCGGATCGATTTTGGATTAAGGATGAAATGAAATGTTTCGGATTCGATTTGCATATTCATTAATCCGATCGAATCGGGGACATATTTAAAAAAAATGGATTGGTATTGGAGTAGTAATGATCCGGTACCGAACCAAAACATAATCACATGCTTTAGGGTTATAGATAATGAAATTCTATGGATTTTGGAAAAAAAAAAATCAAAATCAAAATAAAGTTATTTTTCATCGTTGAATTTAATTTTTAAGTTTGGGAGTTATGTGGAAGTTCGATAGCTATCCATTTTCAAAACCTTGTATCTAAGTCAAAAGAAAAAAGGTTTTGAATTCGTTTTTTTTTTTTTTTTTTATCGAAGTTTTTCAATGAAACTTAGAGGATTGTAGTCTAGGATTTCTTATGTGGTAATCCATTTGAGCAAAACTATCCTCGGTAAAGGCTCAAAATCTTACTATGTTGGTGAAGAAAGGGTTTCACAAAAACAATTTCTACCTCCATTTTTTAACCACTTCAATCATTCAATTTTTCTACTTTTTATCATGAATCTTTGATTTTTTTTATTTTTATTTTTTAATTTTTTCATTTTTTCTCACTCCATCAATCTTCTACAACTCTTTTTCCGATCTTCATCTCTTATAAAGAACATATATCGATGACAACTTTCAACTTTATTTCCTTTATCTTTTCCCTTTTTCAAGAATACCTCCAACTTCATTATCTTTCCTATTTTACCCTCTTAACTCATACGACATTATTGTAACAATTATCACAATATCAATAGTGTAAAACGAGAATATCCATTAATAAAATTACATTGAATGTCCCTACCTATAATGTTTTCAATGGATAATCCTTCTTAGTGGAAAATATGATTGAATTGAATGTGATTATTCAATCATGTTCTCTTTGCTCACACGTTCTTGGCAAAAAAAAATGCATAATGAAAGATCCCACTCAACTAAAACTGATTACTAAATCTAAGAAATAGTGAGATTTCTTAATCTCTCACAATTATAAGGGAAAATTACTTAATGGACCCTCGCATGAGGGTTTCTTTCCAAATAGTCTCTTAGTTTTGCACGGTTGCTTAATAGGACATTAGTAGACTTTTTCTTTCTAAATGGTCCCTCGTATTATTGAGTTCACATATTTTTTTGTCGAACTCGACACTTTTTTATTTAATGTAGAGTTCAAAAATATTGCTATTGAAGTCACCACTATTTATGGTCGAGTTCACCACTTTTTAAATAAAAGGTAGTGAACTCGACACTGGTAAAACCCACCCATTTTCAATTTTTGAGTTTTTTCGACTAAAATACATATAAAGATAGACTAAAAATTTGAGATAATAACTTGTTTAGATGATTTCAACCCAAAAGAACCATTCTTATTGATCGATTTTCATAAAAAAACTATGAAGAAAAATAGTGAAAAAATCCTACTTTTTTTACATACATCTTAAAAAAATTGAAAAAAATCCTTGAAAATTGCTTCTTCTTTTTTCTTAAACTCTCTTTGATGAAATGAAGTCTCCAAAACTTGATTAAGATGTCAAAAATCAAATTTTTGGATGAAAACGATGAGTTCGAACAATTAGGGCATTCAATCGTGAGAAACGTGGGAGATGGGGTCCAGGGACTATTTAGAAAAAAAAAATTACTAAATATCCTGTCAAGCAACCGTTGAAAATTTAGGGACTATTTAGAAAAAAACCCTTCTATGAGGGTCCTTTAAGTAATTTTTCCTAATTATAAGACCCATGATGTGGTCTTATAAGCATTGGACACCCACTTGGACAAGTTCCATACCAAGCCGAAGGTATACTTATGGGCCCACTCTATTTATTAGAAATGGGAGGTGAGCTTTAAATGGGGTAGGAGAGCAGTTATGAGATGACGAATTGGGCTTAGCCTTTAGTGTGTTATTATAGTCTATAATGTAAATTGTTCACTCTTTTAATCCAAACTATTGAGATACGTCACTTTCTCTTTTTGCGGAATTCAATGGAAGTCCTTTTCTTTTACTTTATTAGGTATTAGACTGTTTGTCACCTCTCGTCTTGTTTCTTACTTTCTTTTACTTTGGCGTTTTCTCTTGCAATTATGTTTTTGTTTCCAAATGGAAAATATTTATTCCAAACGACATTTTATACTCTCCCACAATGAATGGCTGAGATGGGATCTCTAGGAAATCGCGTGTTTCTTCTTATCTCAGCCCTTAAATTGGATAGATAACCTCAATTTTTATTTTTATCTTTTTAAAGGTCAAGGCACCCAAATTAGATACAATCACATGAAAAGACAATCTCTTTTATCCTGAGAGAGATGAGAAATAAGGGGAGATAAAGGTCTACAAACGATCTCCGAACAACCCACTGAAGAAAGAAAAGAAGCAAGGAAGTCACTTATTTTGTTGGCTTCTCTAAAAACATAGATGAAATTAACTATCTCAAACCTCGTTTGAGAGAAAAGTCATTTTCTTATCTGCCTGTGCTTAGAGGAAGATAGCATTGCAGGTTTTCAACCAAACAAAATTGTTGCAATGATATTAGAGTACTGATTTTTGAATTCAACCTGACAGGAAATTCAAAAACTCACTGACGTGGCATGGGTAAAGAATCGTAGATTATGTCTCTCGGGATACACATTCAACCTAACATATGCAGTTTTGTATCCCAAGCAAAAGAATCTATGATTCTTTGCACAAGACATGTGAGTGAGTTTTGAGTTTGATTGTTAGGTTAAGTTCAAAAATCATTAGTCATGATATTAATATCTTGAGTTGGTTTTTGCTCATAGTGCTCACAAACTCTTCAGTGCTTCTTAAGTCAAGCATACAAGGGTAGTTTTGTAACTAACAATGGTACTTTTGTAAATTAGAAATGCCATTCAATACACATGGATACATGTGATTCGTGGATCTCAGATATCTGTGAGCTCTCTTAGTAAAATTATGCGAGCGAAATTTTTTCTAATAACTTTGCCCTCAATAGGAAAAAAGAAGAAGAAATCCTTACCAATTGTCACTTAGATTTGAGAACTTCTACTGAGACACCAACTTCCACTTATAAAATATTAATCTTTTCAAGTCATGGTTTTTAAACTCGTCCAAGACCGAGACGTATTGTCCGAGTTAACTCGGTATCAGAGTTGAACGAGACCAACTCACAAAGTGATTTTTTTGACCGAGTTTTACATTTCATGTACAATTTTTTGAGTTATCTCACAAGACGTCTCAAACGTATCGGAAAACTCATCCGAGACGACTCGGTATTGAAGCTGAATGAGACGAGACGCGATACCGAGTTTAAAAACCATGTTTCAAGTTACAGTTTGTATTTTCTAATATTCTCAATTCTCCATAAATAAAGAGAGAGAGAGAGAGAGATCAAATCATGTAATTCTCCATCAATCCAATCTTTATCCAAAGAGAAAAAATAATTTTACTAGGAAGATACATTTACCTAATAATTATATTTTTATTAGGTTGTCAGTTTGATGCCTAGTATGAACATTAACTCTTCAAGGGCCACTTGCAAAGGCGCACCCTCACTTACTTGGTGCGTGTGATATACGAGTGTTGCACATGCCTTGGGACTAGTCCTTGGACAATACTATAAACGGGCCTGGTCTACTATCTACAGGGATACCTTGATTATCCAAAATAAAATAAAAAATAAAGATACATTTGTGACCTTACAAGTTGAATCCTTGTATTGTACTTTATATTGTATTTAGCTAACTAATATAGCGTGTTTAGGTTAGATTTTTCCACGATTAAAGGATCCTATTGAATCTGTATATGTACTTATAATAGGCTCCTCCTAAAAATTGAAATTAGAAACCAATTTAACAAATTTAAGGAGCATTTTTTCATTTATGGAGGATCTTTATGTCACACTAAGTTAAATTATAAAATTGACTACAAAATGGTTGTACATATTCTGTCAAATCGTATCTAATCCAAGCCTCGTTAGAGTAGTTTTCATCTCTTTGCAAGCAGATCTTGAAATGGGCCAGACCCAGATCGGATTTTAGTGCATCCATATTATCCATATTCAGATTCAAAATTTTATATTGATCCCAATTTGTATCCAAATCTGATTCGGATTCTAACAGATAAATCATATCCAAATCATTTTGCTTTCACTTAGTTTGGATCCAAATCTGATATGATCAAACTATTTGATTCGGGTTAGGTCATGTCGAATAATTCCTTCCAGTTCAATTTTTTCATTTTATACTTTTTTTTTTGTTAATTGTTATTCTATTATATTATATCAATATAAACCTTTTAATTATAAAAATTCATATTATATTAAAGTAATAGAAAATATAAAAGATATTTTGAAAGATCCAAAAATATAATTTTCAAGGCAATATATCATTCAGATCTAAGTGGGTATACGGATGGATCTGTATCCAATCTAGATCGGACTCAAATCAAGAGACATCAAACCATATTTGACCCATTTTTTTTTATTCAAATCTACTCAAAGGATCCAAATCCATTAAATTTGAATTTAAGGTAACTCAAATTTTGAATAAAATTCAACCCATTTTATATACTTCTTGCAATTACAATAATGTGGATTTCATAGCATGTTTATTTGGAATGATGCATCAATAACTAATCAATTCTTTTCATTAGTTGAAATAATTTCTACTGATTTTTCCAGAAATTGAAAATTTGAAATGACAACATTGAATATTGTAAACGTTTGAAATACTCCCTCTGGAATAGGGTAACAAAGATCGGTTCCGTACCGGATTAGTACCACTCCAATACCGATCCAATTTTTTTTCATGTACCCGATCGGATCCGAATGGATTAATGAATATGTGAACTGAATTTGATCCGTTTCATTTCATTCTTAATCCGAAATCGATCTAATCCGAACACTTGGCTTATTTTCAAACGATCAATGTTCATAAATTTTAAGAAATCTTCTTTCCAACTACAAATATAGAGGGAAACAAAAAAAAGACTAAAACATTTTATCTATATGTATTCATATGAAATTAAGAATAACAAAATAATTATTAAAATCTGTTTAGATCAGATTGGGGTAGATCCGAATCTGATCCAAAAATCCAATTTTCATATTTTTTCGGATCGGATCGGACCAATTCATATATCAAGTATATTTCAAATCATTGTTATCCCTTCTCTAGAATATATGTTGTGGAGGGCTATTTCTATGAGTCACAACTCAAAATGCCTCTCACAAATAAATGCTTGATCTTTGTGTGCTTGCATCTATTTGAAGCGCTTGCTTGCATGTCATTCTTGTTTCATTGCTACAATAAATTAATCTTTTAGGGTCTTTGGTTAAATTCAATTATAACAAGTTTGAATGAGATTCTTTGACTAGACAAAGGATTTTTTTTTACTATCAAGCGACATTTGAGGCTCTCCATTGAGCATATACCCAAGATGAGAAATAAAAATACAATTTCTGACATCAATATAGGTTTCATAGTGATCCATTTTATTGAAAATTCCTAGGAATATCTCCATCTTGATCATTGGTTCGATGGAGAATCTCAAATGTTATGAAACCTCTATTGATCTCTTGGGAAATATGTGATTTCTCCACCCATCTCCTCGACCATAGGTTGGCTTGAAGGAGAGTCTGATGAAATGTATGTATTACCAGATTTGTTCCAGATAGAACAAATCGTAAATCGATTTGTGATGAACTAATTCTAATTCATGGTTTGGTTCACAATGTGCTCATGGAGTGCATTACCCTGCACTTTTTCAACTTGATGTTATATCCTTCCATGTTTTATGAATATTTGATAGAAGTGTCAATGGATAGCTGAAATTCGAATTCGAAAAATCGGATATTATCTGAAATTTGCGGATTCGGATGTTATTTTAACATTCAAATGAATTTCGGATACGAATTCAGATGTTACGAAATCCGATTCAATAATATCCATTCTGATTATAAATACATGTGTTACGTATTCATTTTACACAACAAAAGTTTTATATATATATATATAGTGTATTCAAGTTTCACAACGAAATGTTTATCTTCTCTAATCTCTCAACCAAAACTCAAAACCAGCAATCGTAGGTTTCCACTGTGTAAGCTCCCCACAGCCATCCTCTTCTCCAGCAGGCGAACATCGAGGTAGGTATTTCTTCTTTCTCTCTCAAAGTAAAACTAAAACCCATTTTTTTTCAATCGTGCGAGCTCCATAACCGCCATCTTTTCCCGCTGGCGAGCATCAGGTAGATACTTCATCTCTCTCTCTCTCTCTCAGTAAAACCCTATGTTTTATTCGATTTTTCATAATTTTTTTCTCAAAAATCTAAGTTTATTTGATTTTAAAACCATTTTTTTTTCAAAAATCAAAGCTTATTTGATTTGAAGACTGAAATACGTTGAAGATTAAAATTTCTGAAGTTGAAAAAATTAGGAAAATCGATTTTTTATATATCGAATTAGGATTTTTATCGAATCGGATATCCGATATATTTTTCGAATTCGAATATTGGTTAATGATATCCGATCAGATTTGAATTCGAATTCGGATACCAATATTTTTTTTCGGATTCGAATTCGGATATAGCACTATCCGATCGAATAGATATCCGTTGACAGTCCTAATATTTGAGTTACCTCTCTATTTATTCAAACTTATGTTATCTAATTTGTGGGTTCACTCAGTTTGAATTCAAATTCGTAGTTCGCCACTCGAGAACAAACTCAATTCGTAAGACAAAAATGAGGGCATTTCAAGGTTGAAGTGACGAGTAGGGTAAAAAAGATGAAGGTATTTGGTCATTTGTCACTAATTTATTAATAAAGGCCAAGGTTAAAAGGGTATTATATCGATGTAAAATTTTAGGAGATATCTTAATATATCAACATGTGGAGGGGTTGTGAAGAAATTAAGTCAAAACTAATGTAAGGTGTTGTTTGTTAAACTGAAAAAAATAAGTGCTAAATAGCATTAAGTGCTGAAATTTATAAGCGCTGAATTTAAGTGATGAAAAAGTTGTTTGTTTAGATGCTGAATCATATTTGTTACACATTGCTGAAACTGGTAAATTGTCTTTGTTACCCTTACAATCATATTATACATTGTTTGCATGTTTCAAATACTTATTTATTATCAAATACAATAAAATATATTATTTCTTATAAAATTAAAATACAATTTATTTTTAAATAATAAATAATACTCAAATCTTCAATCTATAAATAATAATTTCTATTTATAAAAGCCTACAAATTTCAAATTAAAAATAATAATGTCATACAAGTCACAAAAATTTGAAATTAACTTTAAAAGAACTTAATTTTGGATGAATAATTTTCTATGAAAATGATGGATGTGTAATTATAAAAGCACCCTGTGAATTAATAAGGGCAACCCACACTATAGCCATTTTCTGTTTTGTTTTATATGGGTTAAAGTTGTTGGAATGAGCAAATTTTTAGTGAGGATGGTTTATATGGTCTAGAGATCATCCTCACCAAAAATTAGTCTATTTTGAAACTTTTAACTCGTCAAAAATAATTTTCAAAAAAAAAAAAAAAGGGACAATTTACGGTTCTTGAACTTGTTTTGATAGTGTTAGAAGTTTCAAGATGTGCTGATTTTTTGTGAAGATGATCTCCTCATTGTAGAGATCATCCTCACCAAAAATCAACTCATTCCAAAAATTTTAACCCATATAAGACAAAATAATTTAGCTATGGTGTGGGTTTATTAATTTCTGAGGTGTTTATATACTTATCCATGGGATATAAGAGGTAATATTCTTTTAAGAATAAGGGCATACTTTTCCATGCTAAAAAAAACAAAGGGCATACTTGTCCGTGTTGAAAAAAATGAAGTGTTTATCGCTTCAACACTTTTTTTCAGTATCAAAATAGTGCTGAATTTTTTTTCACTTATTTTCAGCAATAAGCGCTGAAAATATAGAGTAAACAAACACGCTATTTTGACAAAAGTGCTGAATTTAATTTTTTTCAACAATAAGCACTGAAAAATAACGCAAACAAACACCGCCTAAGTCGTTTGGTTCGCTAGGTTTCTGGTACCCAAAACAAATTGTATTGTGAACTGGTTCAGATTTAACTGATTCGTGGTTCGATAACCCTTTAATGAATTGGGTAATCTTGATTCAAACTAATAACATGCCTATCTTCTTTAATAGGCCAATAAAATGACTTGAATACCCTCATTTTCAATTTGTAACCAAATTTTTTCTCTGTCTAATCAATCATCTTCAAGCCTTGACTTTTTTGTCTTCAACCTTTCAAATCAAGCATGATAGAATATTGATTTTACAAATCAAATTATATCTCATTCTACTCTTAATTTCTAAAATCTCCTTTAATGTAAAAAAATACAAAATAAAAAAATAATTTTATTTTTACTCTATGTGTGGTCCTTCTTTGATAATCATCACTTAATAGGTGGGACAAGGTATCTAACAACTTCTTTACCTAGTTCTTAGCTAGATCTTTCCCCTTTTAGATTAATTGTAAAATATTATAAGTTAAAAAATAGATTTTTTAAAACTCATTTTTAATATACCTATTCACACCTTAAACATTGAATGATGACGATTCATAAATCTATGTAAATGAGATCAAATCTATTTTTGAACCTCACGTATCTATATGATCCTAAGACGTGAGAATTGTATATTTTTACTATTCAAATTTTTTCCATATCTACTTTACAAATCAGGTTGAACCCGAATCAAGCAAACCGACAAACCAAGTAACATAGATTTAGACTTGCACTTTCCACACATTATGCATTTGTTGAATTTTGGTGCAAAGGCGTCTTGGTGATGTCTTGAAAATGTCTTTTTTAATCATAATAAATACAATAATGCTGGAGGGGCCTCAACCTCAAACCTCATATCGCCCCCTCGTGACGTTCCAGCATAACTCTATTAAATAATAGGGGAAAATGTGAATAAAGCCAAATGGGATTGCAAATCTCCAATTGAGTGACTTTGCTTGAGACTAAAGAAAACCGGACCATTAAATGTCACACAAGAAAGTAAAGAATCCATGGCCCCGCGCCCCGTTAGAAGTGGAAGGAAGGGGGCTTCATTTTTAATAATGTTGAAGTGACCTCAGCGTGAACCTCATATCGCACTTTTTGACGTGAACGTGTATGAGTACCATAGATGCTTGTTATTGAGATACGTGTGAAAAAACGTGTATGATTCCTATCCACTTTCACGTCTAGAAGTGCTATATGAGGTTCGTTGTCAGGTCACTGCAGCACGGCACTTTATGTTTTTAATTGAGATCAGAGAATCTTCTAAAACATTAATAGTCAAAAGAGCGGATTGATCAAAAAAGTTAAAAAGAGTATCTAATGATGAAGGGCGGGAAACTCAAGATTTCGACCGTTAAAGAACGTTATTGACCGTTTTAAAGTCGGAAAGTGATGGCATACCCCTTGGTCATAGTCTTGCCTATGAGACTAATAAATAAAATTACTTAAATAACCTCATTTCTTAATGCCAAGAACTTATGTGCTTAAAGTTTCCACTAAGAAACTTGTCATTTCCCAAAAATCCTATCTTGTGTCTAGGTTTGCTTATCAAAGGAAATATTTATTTAATTTAAGTTGAATATTAGGGTACAAAATTTTAGCCTAGAGATTGAAGAAAATAGGTTTTGAAGAGAAAGATCAGTTTTTTTTTTTTTTTTGGACAAGAAGTTGCAATAAGAGCATTTAAGGCATTTTTTATTAGTCTATCAAAGAAGACCATGATTAAGGGGTATATCATTAGTTTGAAAACACGATAAGGTATCTCAAGTGTTCACCAAAACCTCATGGTTATATATGAATTACCCTCCATTTTTCTATTTTCTTGAGTGCAATTCTTTAATATTTTAATTTTGAATTGTTATGTTGAAGAGATAATCCAAAATATAATTTTTTTCTCAGTTATGTAAATTTATAAAAGTATCAAGTTATTAAAATATAATCAATTATATCCATCTATCCACATAGTTTTCTTTTATTAGGATTTTGTTAAATTTCACAACTTATAATTTGCAATTTCAGACCAATAAGTGGTTAGTGCTTGTAGGTCGTGAGTTCAATACTCAGCATGAGCATTAATTCCTCAGGGGCCACAAGTGAGAGTGCACCCTCACTTACCTAATGCGTGTGATATGCTGGTGTTGTACGTGCCCCGAGACTAATCGTTGGACAAAATTATGGTCTATGGACTGGCCAAAGCCCAGAGAAGGGCCTGGTCCGTTTCCTATAGGGATACTTGGTTATACATATAAAAAGCTAAAAATAAAAATAAATACTAACCTTTCTCTCATTGCAATAGTGAATGAGTAATGACAAAACAACTCCCCCACATGGCATACTCAATCGACTCCCCTGACATAACACATGCAAGAACTACAGATATGTACTCCTCAGGAAACACAACCGCACATCCTCATAAAAGTGCACTTGTGTTTCTTGAGAAGTACATATATACGATTCTAGCATATGTCTTCAGGGGGAGTCGATTGAGTATGCCACATGGGGGAGTCATTTTATCACGATTCATAGTAAATATATATATACCGTTATTATAGGTTGAATACTCAAATCAGGCTTACACCCTAATTCCATGGGGGCCTCAATAAATGGGCCTAGTATGGCCTGCCCCAAAAACTGAATTGGGCTTAATTTCCATTCTTGTTGATTTCCAAAAATTTGGAGTCCATACTTTGAGGTTGGCATTTATTACCTCGAGAGGAAAACCTCAATTGTGGACTACATGTCCCATGCAACATGGCATAGTCCCAATTGCCCTATACGTTTTGAACTTGATGAGGTGCTCACGACTTTAATCTTCAATGAGAGACTAAATAAATAATGATAGCCTTCATCTTTAATGATGTTTTTAACAAGAGCTGTGCTGGAGTGACCTCAAGATTGTACTTCATATCGTACATCTTGACGTGAAAGTGTATAAGAGCCATAGATGCTTTTCACTTTTATGCTGGGATGTGCAATCACTATGTGAAAATTGGACAATTTGACAGAAAAAATTGATGGGCCAAGGCCCACGAATTTTAGAAATTGAATTTTGACGGTATAGGATTGTCGAAATTCAAGATATTCCCAGATTTGATGGCTTAGAGATGTTGAATTTCTCCCATCCTTCATTAATTTGACAATTTTGGCCCGTCGAAAAAAAAATTTTGATAATGAAAAATTCGATGCCAATTCAACCCCTTTGTCTGTCGAATTTTATGAAATTTGACAGCCCAGGACGTCAAATTTGAGCTTTTTTCACATTGTGAATGTGAGGTACAATCTCGAGGTTACTTCAGCAGTAATACCACAACCCAACAACCCTAATAGATCTTACACTAACCCCTTTTGTCTTCGTAAGAGATAACCAATGGGTTTTGAACATACATTTTTTTTTTCCGTACTTGATAGATCTTGCCAATAAGTTAAAAAAAAATTGATTTAGAAGACGTTGAACAACAAAAAAAATAAATTATGAGAATGATTCGGTTATAATTGGGGTTCAATACTTTGAAAATTTTCAAAAGTATTATATTTTACTTAAATGAGTCGGAGTTGGATAGATAAAGAACAACAACCCAAGCACACAAATAAACCATGAAAATGATCAAATATGTCAAAATTATTAATCAAGTAACAAAATTAAACTGAATCCTTCACCACCATCATCAGCATATTTAAGAAATTTTACAAATTGCTTAGGATTCATTATTTTTGTATTGATTTTCAAATTTGTAACAATTAGTCTTCATCCTTGAAATTGTCCTTGTATAAATCAAATCCTCTAACATGTATGCTGTTTATTTGTTTATTCATTTTACCCATGCAAATTTCAATGTTGATGAGCTATATGATTGAATCAAGATGTAAATAAAATTCATCCAAGTAGGGTCTCAAAAGAACAATTGACGCCCCACCGTACTCTTTTGCATACTAAGAATGCCTAGGTAGTTTCATATACATTTACCTTTTTTTATTATATGATAACGGGTGCGGTGTCTAGAGTTACATCTGAGTAAGGAAACAGATGAGCCAAGGCATATGGGTCCTTCCCTTGAGCATGTGCAATGCCCACACATCACACGCACCAGGTAAATGAGAGAGTGCCCTTGCAAGTGGCTCCAAGGAAATATTGCTCATACTGGGTATCAAACACACATTCTACGGACTCTCACTATTTATTGGATCTGAAATTGCCATCGAGCCACCCCCTCGGGGTTATATTTATCAAATATTTTTTTTCTTATTTCCTTATGTAAAATCCTACGGGAGACTTTGTTTTTCATTGTGATTCTCACTGCGTTGATGTGATAGCCATAGACGTGTTTCCTCGAAATACAAGTAAAAAGCATCTACGATTGTGTGTGCACTTCCATGTCAGAAATGTGAGAATTGTGTTAAATCCCAATGTCACCCCAGCATCACTCTTTCCTTAAATAACTTAGAACAAAGTTAAAATTTTAATTATATATATATGGGTGGCGTTCAAGGACCAACTTTTTGGCAAAACATTTTTCAAAACATGAGTTAGAAGTTTTGGAACGGGCTGATTTTTGGTGAGGATGATCTCCTCGGGTGAGGAGATCATCCTCACCAAAAATCAGCCCATTCCAAAACTTCTAACCCCATCAAAAATAGTTTACAAAAAATGGACGGTCCACGATTTTTCAACTTGTAAACTTGGGTTAGAAGTTTTGGAATAAGCTGATTTTTGGTGAGGATGATCTCCTCACCGTAGAGATCATCCTCACAAAAAATCAATCCATTCCAAAACCTCTAACCAATGTTTTGAAAAATGTTTTGCCAAAAAGTTGGCCCTTGAACGTGACCCATATATATATATATGGGAAATGTTCAGCATCCTAAGTTTTACCACACACTTTAACAAACGTTTTTTGTCCTACATGGGTTATAAGTTTTGGAATGGGCTGATTTTTGGTGAGGATGATCTCTATGATTAGAAAATCATCCTCCCCAAAAATCAGCCCATTCCGAAATGTTTAGCCCCATGTTTACACATTGAAAAATCGTGGACCGTCCATTTTTTGTAAACCATTTTTGATGGGGTTAGAAGTTTTGGAATGAGCTGATTTTTGGTGAGGATGATCTCCTCACCATAGAGATCATCCTCACCAAAAATCAGCCCACTCCAAAACTTCTAACCCATGTAAGACAAAACACGTTTGTTAAAGTGTGTGGTAAAACTTAGGGTGCTGAACGGGACCCTACCCTAAGTTTTACCACACACTTTAACAAACGTGTTTTGTCTTACATGGGTTAGAAGTTTTGGAGTGGGCTGATTTTTGGTGAGGATGATCTCTATGGTGAGGAGATCATCCTCACCAAAAATCAGCTCATTCCAAAACTTCTAACCCCATCAAAAATGGTTTACAAAAAATGGACGGTCCACGATTTTTCAACGTGTAAACATGGGGCTAAACATTTCGGAATGGGCTGATTTTTGGGGAGGATGATTTCTAATCATAGAGATCATCCTCACCAAAAATCAGCCCATTCCAAAACTTATAACCCATGTAGGACAAAAAACGTTTGTTAAAGTGTGTGGTAAAACTTAGGGTGCTGAACATTTCCCATATATATATATATATAAAACTGGTACATTACAAATGCAAAACTCCACAAAGTCATGGAAAATAGTCTTATTTAACTGAAATAATTTCTTACGAGTTTAGTTTTAAACAAATACAGAGATAGGAGGAGAGAAAAGGAGAAGAAACTAACAATTTAATCAAATAACATTTGACATAGATGTTGGATGATGGTGACCATTATCTAATTACGGAGTCATGAAGCGTGAGGGTTGAATACAAATGTATTATCAGATCAGATTGTGACATAAGACAATTATAAGAGACGTGTGTTTTTTGGTTCATTTTGCATAAGTTTTGTTATTTAAGAAAGAAAAATCTTAGGAGTTGAATTGCATGGTCGTTTTAATTGGATATTGCGTTACTCGAAGAATTTGTGCATAATTCACAAAGACCCATTGGTAAGAGGTTACCTGAAAATTCAAATGAACTCCAATCGGTAAGATGTTACCCCAAAAAATAAAAATAAAAATGAAACCACGCAACAACCTGTTATCGATTGGGTCCGAATGATTTAGTAAGAAACTATGGACTTTTTTTGTTTTTTGTTTTGTTACAGCTACTACCTAAGGTTGTAGCGTTGTAGCTGGTTTGGATCTGCCTTAACCCTCCTGTTAACCTTAAAAACAAGAAAAAGGAGGAATGTTTTTTTTTTTTTTTTTGTTGAAGTGGATTGCATCTTGAGAAAATGAGGGCAGTGGCACTTACTGTTCACAAATTATTTGAAAATTTGCTAATTGTCAGCCTAACATAATGAGAATTTATACTGCTACACCAACTTTTACTTAGAGCACCCAATTCATATAACACTTAAGGATTATTCCCAAAACATGCATTTCGAGTGAATTCTTCACTTTTATAATCATTGAATTCGTAAATATTAAAAGTTACGAACTCATGAGTTTGTAGGTTAAAAAAAAATGATGAATGCATATTTTGGGAATCAAAAGGAACAGTGTACCAAACTCAAAATATCATCATATTCAACCCACATAATAGAGATTCATCCTAACACTTAACTATATTTGAATTGAGAGAAGTGAAGAGAAGAGAAACTCAATTTCTCTCCATCATGTTCGGATTGACAGAAGAGAATTTGGGACAACTTTGAAATCTAAAAATATCTTAAAAGAGATATAAGGGTAGAGTTGAAATCATAAAATATTTTAAAAGGATTTCTCTCCATTTTTGGATAGAGAAAATTTACCTTTTTTTTCTTTTATCTTCTCTCCAATTCTTTTCTCTTCTCTCCCCCACTTAACAATTCAAATAAGATAAATGGAGAGAAACTCATTTATTTTCTTTTCTCTTCTCTTCTCTTCTCACAACTCAAACACAGCGTTACACATCTTGGGTGCTCTAAGTAAAAGTTGGCGTGATAATAGAATCTCTCTACATATAAGCCAAAATGGCGCACGTACAACGCACTCCCGCGTATTTAAAACCAAAGTCGGTGTCTTGCGTAATGGCGCACTTTAGCTATAATTGCATGCGTAGTAGCGCATTTTAGATGCAATTGCAGCAATTGGGTTTCTCGTTAACTTTGGATCCGCTTGACCGGGTCTCTCCCTTGTCCGTTCCCTTCTTCGTGTCAAAGCTTCTGAAACAATCTCCTCTTCTCTACTGTCTTCCCCAACAGATTTTCTAACAAAGAGAGAGAGAGAGAGAGATGTGGGTGTTCTATCTGATCTCGCTTCCCCTCACAATGGGCATGGTTATATTCACGTTGAGATACTTCGCAGGTCCAGATGTTCCTCGCTATGTCCTCTTCACCGTTGGATACGCTTGGTTCTGCTCAATCTCCATAATCATCCTCGTCCCTGCCGACATTTGGACGGTACACGATCCTTCCTCAATTCTTAGATCTTTCATTGTTTGTTTCTCTTCTCGTTGATTAAAATAAAATTTAATTTAATTTTTGTTCATATGATGTGTTTGAGATCTTCCTTTTAATATTTGAAGCTCGATTTCGATATTGCATGATAGATGGCGATCCTGGATTTCCTGAATTGTTCTTGATCTGATTGTTATTTTGTTGTGTCCTTTGTTGAATTGGTTGGTTATGTGTAAATTTCAGGGTTTAGTGATTGGTGAGAACTTTTTTTTTTTGGGATTTTTGAAGAAAAATTAGTTGCTTTATTTGTTTTTGGTGATTAAGCTGCAAACATGTTGAATTTGACTTCAATGATACCACTTGTTGGTTTTTAATGCATATGCACATATTTAAAAGGAGCAACGTGACAAAATAATGACCTCGTCGAAGAGAACTTATTTTCATAGGAACACAAACATCAGAATAAATCAATTCCAATAATTTGTTTTCATACGTGATTTCTTACGAAATGGAAACCTTAGCTATTTTCCAATTAAACCTCAGCTAGGTAGGGGTTGCTTCTTGGAGAGAATTCGTAGACCCTTCTCACTAATGTGGCATTGCCGATTGTTTCACAAGCCAACAGATGAATCTTTCACTGTTGTAATTACTTCTCCTCAGCACAACTGTGTTTGCTTCTTATGGAGAGTATAACATTTGTTTTCTTTCCTCTTGCCACCACAAGAAACCCTTTAGCAAGTTTCCAAGTGATTGATGAGCCCTTCTTCCCTCATTTTTCCATCATAGATTAAGTTGAGATGAAGATTTGTAAGATGTCTCACATGTTTGAGAATCAATTTGCAGTGGATATCGGTCTCAATGTAGACATCACCGCGTCCCTATGATTTTTAAGGTACCACTATTATAAATTCTTGCAATACTGAAATTGTCCGGCTTATAAGGTGTTAAGAAATCCTCTTGTGGAGTATTGTGGTAAGAAACACCGGCATCGACAACCCATTCTATATTTGGATAAGTGAGACATTTTTTTTTTTGATAGGCACTAATGCAAGATTTCTCATAGGCTGAGAGAATAATAATATCACCATCTGAAGCAGTGGAAGTGGTATATCCTTATCATCATGTTTTTCTTTCCTTTTCTCTCTTTTGAGCTGTTGACAATCTCTTTTCGCATGTCCCAACTTGCCACAATTGTAGCAAGAAAATATTTTTTGATTTGAATCTTTCTCTCGACTTCTCATGATTGGAAGACCTTTTTCTTTTACTTTTCCCCATTTTTCTGTAATAAAAGTTTTGGATTCTAAATGACTTAATGATTTTCTTCTGGATTCTTCATTCAACATGCTCCCAGGTCTGGTCTGTGGGAAATTTCATGCTCAATATTCAATGAACGATGAAAAAGAATGCAGGTGGGCCGCTATAGGGAGTTCGAGGTTTGGTTCTTTATTGTAATTGCCTAGAACTACATAAGCCGTTACGGAATTGAGATAGACTGGGAGTTCGAGGATCAGACCTTCGTCCCATCCAGAACTCGATCTACGGCAGAATCCCAACCGTCCATAGGCACTTAAGGCAAGGGCCGTGATCAGCAGAAGGGGCAATCATGTTATTTGATTCATTGTGATGATCCCATATGGAGTAGAATTGCTTAGAGACATCACCATCTCCCAACTATTAGGCATGAAATTAGTAGTAGTAGGACATGCAACTCATCATCGAGTACCATTATAGAGGAGAATTGATTTACATTGCTCCTGCACTTCATTCAAGTGTTCTGCAATTGAGCTTCCTTCTTTTGATTTCAGATTCACTAGCTTTCTGATCAAGAAAGCTTTTTCCTTATGTACTTCCTAAGAACATGTGCCGCAGTTTCTGTGGACACACGATGAAAGAAATTGTCATCAAACCACACTACTGGATAAACCCAACAGCTTTTTGGTCAAGCTTCTTCCAATCTTTGAGAGACATCTTTTAGGCTTGGCACCACCTTGTTTTGGTTCAGATCCAAGAAATTGGGTCCTATCATTTCTATTTGAGTGTTGTAAAATCTCATCCCACGATAAAAATTCTGAAGTTAGTTGCACTTTCTTTGAGATATTTTGTTTCTCATAGGACACAATGCAAAACAACAAAAAGAAACTTTTTTGGGAAGTGAGCGCGAGTTTCTCAATCTTGGTCTTCAATTTTTTTCATGTGTCTCTGTGTGTGTTGTGTTGGGGGGGGGGGGGTATGTAGGCAGGTCTACCAAGCATTAACTTTAGTTGATAAAACGGAAAAATTGAAGGCAATCAAATAGATCCCATATTTAAATGAATTTTCATATTGCTTTATTAAATAAAGTTTACATGTTGATGGTATTTTTCAAATTAATCATTTCGAGTCAGGTTGACTTTTTTGTTTTGATAGTAAGGGATAAGCCTCTATTAATAAAGAAGAAGAGAAGTGGCCAAGATAGCCACCCATGTACAAAGAACCCTGAGACCAACAACAAGAATATACAAGAAAAGAGCCAACAACCTAAAGTAACACCTCACAGCTCACATAATGAATCCCATATAAACATAAAATCTTCGATGAAAGTTCCTTTAAACTCTTCAAAAGCTCTACTCCAGTAGAAAATCAGAGCCACTATCTCTCTAACCATAGTCTCTAACTGGAGCTCTTTACCTTTGAAAAGTCTGCTATTCTGCTCAAGCCAAATGCCCCAACACATGGTGAAAGGGGTTAGAGACCAAAGGATCCTTTTCCTGATAGTGCATTCTTTTAGGTATCAACTTTGAAACACCCGAGGGAGAAAAAGTGGGAAGCACCAATAGACTTTAATGAGAGATATAAAGTGGGTTGACTTTTCATATTAACGCGATCCAACTGGCTTTCAATTTGAGTCAAATTCGAAGTTTTTGAACACTGTATGATAAGGTGCAATAAATAGTTGAAATTTCTTTAAAAGTGGGGGTTTTAGGAAGGATTATAATCCATTCTTGGTTTCTTTCAGAAGTTCACTATCCAATAGTTTACATTCAAGTTTATACTTTTTCTTGGAGTTCGTAATAATTTCTGCTTATGGTCCCTTTTTCATGTTTCTGAGATGTTCTCAATACATTATTCCTTGCATTTATCAGTGTATGTCGTTACTTCTAAGGCATCTTTAGTACTCTTTACATATTGAACTTTTTTAATATATGATTAGTAGCTTCTTGGTGTCAACAAATCTTTTTTAATGCTTTCCTCAGGGTAAAAGAAATGTTTTTAGTTAAAAACAAAGTGTCTAATTAGATGCAAAAATATTACATTGATACAAACAGCTGTTTTGAATACAATTATAACCTTTTTTTCCCTTATTTACCAGATTCCAATAGGTTGTCATACCAGCTCTATTGTTGTTTCCTTGAATGGCTATGCAATGGATTAATTCTTGGGATTCTGCTCAATGAATCATTCCTTGGGCATTTCAGTACAGATTTTTGTACGATCTGTTGTCTCTACTAATGATTCAGAAGGTTTACAACTAGAGATAACTAATGTCAGACATGAACTCCTTTATGGGTTTTGGAATATAAAAGCGAATGTTTTGCCTGCATCTTTTTCTTGACTACTTGTTGATGAGCTCCTTTATTCCATTTTTTTAATGAATTTTTATCCATTCTATATTACGTTTCATTCAATGCAAGGATGCTTCTTCTTTTTACCTATGAATGCAGTAAATTGTTTACTTCATTCTTAGATTCTCTGAGGTTTTAGACCTGAAATTATGGTGGTGTCGGATCATTCACTGAACTCAGCTAAGCACTGAATTGGTTTAATGAATTTAACTGAGTTCCTTATGGTGCTACACAGACATTAATTGGTCATGAGAACGGAGGGATTGGTTTCTTTTGGAGCTGGTCATATTGGGGTACATTTGCACTTACTTGGTATGTTACATATGAACTTTGAGACCGATACCTTTATTTCCTTCTTCTTTTGTTATGCGTTGCTCTGTCAATTAGAGTCTGTTTTTGTGAATCTGTGAAACTTTATATATATTAGCTCAGACACTCAGGTTATGAAGTGAACTATAGGCATCAAGGGAATCATTTCATACTGTTTTTTGATATGCACAGACACACACACACACACTTATTCCATTTATGTGCACCTACATTTTCAAAGTTCTAAAGTTCAGGAAAAATCCTGAAATTTGAAATTTGAATATTTTTTAATGTTTGATTAGGATTGAACTTGTTGCTTAAATACCTTGGTCCAACTATGTGGTTCTATACAAGGTTGAGCATTTCCTTGGTGAGGGAAGCACTCCCCATGCATATACACAGACATTTTATTTTGTGTAAAGGGACATAGTTATGCATACAAATCTTAGTTATGCACATAAGTTAACCAGTTGACAGTCTTTTATATATAATGATGCCATGTTTTTATGGAAATTCGGAAACTAATTTAGGTTTTAAAATGATCATGCTTCTCTGTCTATTTACCATTCATTTACCAAGATTTCTTTACCCATGCCTGCATTTGCATCATTTCTTTCCCTCCTCTTTGAGATGTAGCTCTAAGCATTATTCAAAGTTTAGTTTTATTTTATTTCAATGTTTTGACGGAGAAATTCTGGAATTTGAATATTCCAAAATGAAACATTCATAGAATGAATGATCCAAAGGAATGTTTTCGTATGAAACATTCTGAGGCAAACCTAGAAAAATAGACTTTTTATTTTTTCAAGATTCTCGGAAAATAATACTTTCAAAGACTAAAAAGTCCAATGTGTTGGATACATTGAAAAGCCAAAAAAAGAAAGAAAAAAGAATAAGAACTGAAAAAAAAAAAGAAAAGAAAAAGAAGATCTCTGCAAAAAATAGATATCCGAAGGACAATAATGTTTCAATAGTTGTCCTTCGAATACTTGATTATTCCTGAAAAAACCTTTATTGAACTCATTCAAAAAACAAAGAAAAAAAGATAGGGAGAGAAAGGAGAGAAGCTTACCATTCGTTGAAGAAGAATATGAAAGAAAAATGTCGGGGCAATTAAGCTGATGCTGCCCTATCTATACAAGTGAAGGTAAGTTTCTTACTGTCTTTGGTCATTATCTACACAAAATTGATTCTATACTTTGAAGGGTTTGGGTAGTTATACAATTTTAGGTTTATTTTACACCCATATGATTGATTAATGGCCTCATTGATCAATGAATATTGGACCACCCTGAGAACACCAAGATGATATAGGACGATGCAAACTTAGCCTAAAATGTGGAGTCTGATATAACAATTAATTATTAAGAACAAAGAAAAACATAAAAGAAGCTAATTCTACCTTAAATTATAAAGAAAATCTAATATGCAATTAAAAATGATCCTAGGATAAGTTGCAAATTACGATCCCACAGGGCTATTCCAAAATATTAAATCAAGGGATCACGAGGAAGATAGAACTTCCAACTAACTTAGGCTCTTAATCCAATATCTATGAAGATTTTATTGAGCACAATCAAAGGTTTTGAGAAAATATTTTAGACCCAATAGGTTTTATTGGCCACTGAAAAATTCTAAAAGGCCAATTGGGTATGTGAAACGCAAAATTTTGTAATAGGGTTTAAATTAAGCAATTATTATAATTCTCCAGCAGTATTTATCATTTTTTAAATAAAAGGTGAAAAAATAGGGGTGGAGTTGGTTTTCCTTAAGGATTAGGGTTTGGGTTGGTGTATGAAGTGGATAAAGTTGATCCAAAACAGAAAAATTAAAGAAACAGATGAAGGGTAAGAAGAAAATTCTGATCCAAATAATTTTTCTTTGGTTTGTTTTCTTATATTCTTGGAGGACCTCTCATCCTTTTGTTTTGGCTTTCAATAAAATTTATATTTATAAAAAGAGAATTCTGACGATACCTATAAATAAGAAGAGAAGATGTAGAAGAAGATAACTACTTTAGAATTACTCCAAAGATTCTTGGCATCACATCATCCTATCACTGAAGAATTTCTCAAGAGAGGTTGTGAAACTTTCATTGTCTAATCAGATAACCAAACAAAGGTTTATATAGTGTTTTCTAATCCAATGATTAATCTCAACCATCAAATCAAATCTATGACTAAGATTAAAACATAAAACAATGAATACCTATTGGGTCCCCATAAAATAATTAAACAACTAGTAGGTCCTAAACAACTATAACAAATAAGTAAGACTCTTATGTCCCTAATATTCCTCCAATCCGTTAATGGGCTACAAAACCCACTGCATAATGGTTCAATGGGCCCTCTATACTCCTTAAAAGCAATTATAACACATCTACCCAATGTGGGGCTTTCCTAATGCTACAAAATGGAGTCTTCGGCCTTGAAAACTCGAAATCTTGAAGCTGAAACTTGGTTGTCCTCATCTCTAGATCATCTTGATCTATGATTTTTAATTTTCTATCATCACGGGCTTATTGATAGACTCATAGACCTACTAAATATATAGATGCGAACTCAATCCAGCCAAATTCGTGCCTAAGTTAACCCAATAGACGACCAAACCATGCCCAATCCTAGTCCAGGTCCCCAGGCTGACCTGGCTATATGCAGATTTTTCTTGGACAAAAACATTTTTGTGAGGCAAACTTGTGAAATCTTGGCTTATATTAAGACATTGAGAAGTTTTCTCCAATTTTTGTGTACAATATTTGATAGCTTATTGAAACATTAAACAACTTTATAATCTAACTATGTGTATTCTCAGCATATCAATATTTCATGGTGAATATCGACATGAAAAGTGATACATTTAACCGAACTTATTGTAAGATTCATTTTATAAACTAAAACATTTTCTTTTAACTATTTATCACTAAAATACTGGTTTTGATGGATGTTTTGAAATATTTTGGGAATGTTTCAAAAAATTCCAAATGCTTCGTTCCATCTCTTGGAATGCTTGTTTTTTTTCCTTGACAGATATGTAACTTTTAACTGTAGTCCTGAAGCGTGTCTTTGAAATTTTTGGTCCTTTGGTAAATGCTTAGATGTTCTACTAAATTTTTTTGTATCTTAGTGGTGCACATATCCTCATTGCTTCTGTATTACATCATTTTTCTAAGCAGGGCTGTGGTGCCCCTTATTCAGGGTTATGAAGATGCTGGGGATTTTACTGTGACAGAAAGATTGAAAACCAGCGTTCATGGGAACTTACTCTTCTATTTGAGCGTGGGATCTATTGGTCTTATTGGACTTATTCTCCTCATTATTATGCACAAAATTCGGTTTGTTTTGTATTCCGCCTAAATTATTAATGTTTGATATAAATTCTATTTCTTCCTATGCAAGCTTTTGGTTTCTCTCAGTCTATTTTTCTTCCCTTGGTCCTGTTATATGGTTCTATTTTCTAGAATGCTGTCAATACTGCAATTATGAAGTTTCTTTAATGAAATCAAAACCTCCCGACTATTCCTGTTATATGTAACATTTGTGATTTTTTTTTTCTTCTCCCTCCACCCCCCCCCCCCCCCCCCCCCCCCCCCCACACACACACACACAAATATTCAGCATGCAAATTCCCTCACCTGAATAACCTAAATAGCTATTTTTTTGATAGGTGAATATTTATTAATAGCAGCAAAATCGAGATACAAGTGAGCTAAGGAGGTTGAGAAAACCTACCTTGAGCAAACGAAAAAGGGGAAAGATTAACAACCCGTCCCTTTACAATGTGATCTCACTTCAATATAAAATCCCTGGGAAACAATCATCCTCATTCTTTAAATAGCTTAGACAAAAAACCATTTAAAGATTTGATATTTAATCACCATGCCTATGTCCTCTAGCGCATGGTGGACATTTTACAATATGGCTAGCCCAAGTTTGGCGCACCTTAGATGCATACCATGCCCTTACAGATAAATTGGAAATTTAGTACGTTATAAGATGTTTTGGAAATATGTGTGAATGAGACATGAAGAAATTCTGAAGTTATGAGAGGCTGTATTTTGGAAATTCAAAATATAATGGTTTTTTAGTGGATGAGCTATGTCTTTCATTGTGAAACCCAAGATTTTCTTTTTTGAAGTGGTGAGTTTATGAGCCTGGAGAGATGCTTTTAATAGCTGGTCAAAACAAGCTGTGATCAACCCATATTTTCTCTTTAATTAGTATCAATAAGAAAGAATTTGGTGTTCCCAAGGTCTTAGGTTCAAACCCCTTCTTATGCTAACCCCTAACCCCAACAAGCAAAAAAAAAAAAAAAAAAAAAAAGAATTTGGTGTGATATGATGGTTTAAGGATCAATGCTCTCAAAGGCATTGGAGGCTTATGAATTGAATCTTGCTTCAGTTAGAAGCTCTCATAGAACACCTTCAGACTTTAAGGAAAGATTCTTTTCCCCCAAATGCTTTGTCATTACTTAAAGAGGTGTTTTAAAGGTTCTTTCCCCATTCACACCTTTGTGGCACCCTTTAATGTATTGTATCCCCCCTCAAACTTGTATGCTACCAGTCATTGAGGAATACTTAGGCTTAGAGGGTGTTCCCCCTTTCTCGTGTAAAAGCGATCAGAATTTGAACACACCACGATTTACGGGGAAAGATCAAACCCATGGGAACGTATCTATAGGGCTATCACCTTCTTTGGTTAGATCTTCCTGTTTTGTAGTATCATCAATTAACAATATTTATAACTATAAAGTTACCCTTGTTATAACGTCCAATTTATGTATAATCTCTGTCTCTTTTTTTTTCCGCTAGTTTTTGTTACTTCAATCTTCCCTATTTTTGTTTATCTCTACGCTGAACCAGTCCCTCCACTTCTCCTTTTAGTATTAGGAGAACTTATGCATTTTTAGTTGGAATGGCTATTGCACACAAACTGTTGCTTTTTAGTTTTAGGGATGAAAACTTTGAAAGCATGAAATTGTGGATATGGTGTAATTTAATTTTGATTGGTTTTGGACTGTGCAGTTATGAAATTTCTTTAATTTTTTTCCTTTCTTATTAAGATTCCTCCCCCCCCCCCCCCCTCCCCCCCAAATTCTTGTCCTTTACTATATATATTTTTCTATTTATTTTTATGTATATTTAATTGTTTATCAATTTAAAAAAGGCATGCTTGTAAGGCTTTGGCTGGTTAACGTCTCGCCACACCTTAGCATTTAAAGCAACATTAGTGCAAATTCTGTAAAGTATTATAATCTGTTGAATTTTGACAGTTTGATCTTCTTCAACACCTAGACAAACCTTTGACCTCTCACTTTCTCTGTAATGTTGAACTCACTAGGATAGATGTATATGGGTCCTTCAGTTAAATTCACCAATTATAGATTACCCCAGTAATGTGTTAACAACTACCAACTGGTTAAGTAATTAATAGTTCAGTACTCAAAAATTGAGTTTTTAAACAAGCTACGACTCTTGTAGAGTTTAATACATTCCCTTTAATTTATTAGCTGATCTAGATAGAATTCTTCTAGCCATCTCAAATTTTCCTGGTGTATATGGTGGCATCCCCTTTTGTACTTAAAAAAGTTCCTTTGCCTTGCCAACCACTATTATTATGTTTTTTTTTGCTCTGCTAGCTCCTTTTTTTCGATTCTCTTAATTGGTAACTTTATTGCTATATGCATCGACAGCCGTAGTGGTGTTGTGGGTTTAGCTATGGCTTGCTCGAATACTTTCGGACTCCTCACCGGTGCATTTCTTCTTGGCTTTGGTTTGAGTGAAATTCCGAAGAGCATTTGGAGAAATGCGGATTGGAACACCCGTCAAAAAGTTCTTTCTCATAAAGTTGCCAAAATGGCTGTGAGTCTTGATGATGCTCATCAGGAATTTTCAAATGCTATTGTAGTAAGTGTGCTCCCATCCTCAATAAATTTTGTTTTGGTGCCTAAGGTTTTATAGAGACCTTATGAATTCTGTGTTTTCATTTTATATTTTTGGGATCAATGACTACTCTCCCCTGATAAAGAGAGTTACAAAATTTCTGTTCGAACCCGTTACTGTTGGCTTGATTTGCATCCTGCATTAAAGATAACCCACCATCAAAGGGTTTGGACTTCCTTGTGCTATTATTTGACCCTACATGTGGACATAAATTTTTTTATACTGAAATTCAATACAAGAAGAAGAGCGATCAAATTCAATTGCATTGATTGTGCTGAAAAATGAATACAACTTCTTTCTTTTGGTATTTTATACAAGGAAAAGAATGTACTCTGTTTCTACATCTTATTACTGTAATAGGACTGAGCAATGCCTAATCTCAATCTCTACGACTCAAAATTGTTGTATGGTGCTGGTGCTACTTTCGGATGCATAGGATGCTTGGCGAAGCTCGGTCTTTGTAATTCAATGTCTAGAGCTCCGAATGTCTGTTCTTCCTTTTTGGTGCATCAACTTTCTCCAAGAACCACAGACCAGCTCTCAGCTTCACCATCTCACATGCTTTTTTTCTTAGAGTTTTATTAGTATAGGTTCAACCAAAGACGGTGGATTTCTATCTTGGAAGTCAACATGCCTTCATCACAAACTTTCAGTGGAGTTTGAATGGACCAACCTTCCATTCTTATACATTGGTCGCTTTTTACCCATCATTTGGTTTGTAAAATGACGGAGCAGTGTTGTCAAATGCGGTCGCATATGCTATTTTGAAACATAATATCGCATATGCTACCATTGCATATACAAAATTATGTTATCTGACAAATATACGATGGCATAATGTCCAACGGTAAAAAATATGACTGTTGGACACATAATTTAGTTTTTGCTTTAAACTCTTTTTTTTTCTTCTTATAAATACTCCACTTCTACCCCCCATACTTCTTCTACAACATACTCTACTACCTTCTAAGTTCAAATCTCTATTTTTCTTCTTAAATCTCTCTCTCTCCATTCTTTGCTCTCAAGTCTCAAGTGATGAAGTCTCAACTCACTCACTCTCACTCTCAACTCTCAACTCTCAACTCTCAAGATGGGAATGGAAGCAACGACAATCCTAGTGAAGATGTTCCACAATGGATTAGGGATGCTTGTGCAGTGTATCAAACTAACTATTAGAGTTAGTTACTTAGACATTTCTATCACTATTTCATGTATTTGTATGACTATTTGACTTATTGTTTTTTTGATAATTGACTATTTTTAGTCTTTTACTTGCATGTTTTGGTGTATGAACTATGATTTATGAATGAAAATATGAAATTTGGGCATTGCTTAATTATTATGTATTTTACTGAATTTTTTTAAAAGATTTTTTCTGAATTTTTTTAAAAAAAATTTCTGCATGTTTTTTTTTTTTTCCAATTTGTGTGTGTGTGTGTGTGTTGTTGCATATGCCACCGCATATGCAATATATGCGAACAGCCTATGCTGGTCGCAAAGACTCGCATATGTTATTTAACAACATTGTGAGGGAGAAATGTTTTGGCAAGGTTGAGCACGAGATTTGGTGGTCTTTGGCATATTGACATCAACCATCTTTGTTTTGCTCTGTATTTGTTAAACATGATTAGGATCCTATTGAGGTTCCATTTGCATGAATCACATTGCATATAATCTGACTGATTTCAATCATGGATTATTTCTTTAATTTTCTCACATATTTGAGTTAGTGTTTTTCATTAGGTCGCTCAAGCAACTTCAAATCAGATGTCCAGGCGTGATCCTCTGAGACCCTACATGAATATTATTGACAACATGTTGCGTCAGTTGGTACTTTTTCTTCTTCCGTATGATTTCAGACACAACACCACCCAGCATTATAAATTTGGGAAGCTACTATTCATTCTATTCTATTTTCTTAACTTAAATTTCCTTTGTTTAGTTTATAGAAGACCCATCCTTCAAACCGCAAGGTGGCAGATTGGGAGAAAATGATATGGACTATGACACTGACGAGAAATCAATGGCTACTCTTAGACGTCAACTGAGAATAGCGCGAGAGGAATACTATCGTTACAAAAGGTATGCACTAACTGATTAATTGGTGCTTGTTTTTGCCATTCCTTTAAGTTTGACTTTTTGTTTGGTAATACAAATTGATTAAAGGACTAAATGGTCAATCACAAGATTCCTCCGCAAATGAGGAGAGACTAACAAGAGAAACCTACAAAAGAAATTTCAAGTGCAACAAGACATCAAACAAGCACCCTCCCTCCCCCAAAATTCACAATGGTCGTGTTTGTTTCCATCGAAAAGTTGTTTGTTTCACAATTGATAAATAGTAAATAAAGAAAGGCAGGTCATGGGTGGGGTTTACAAACACAGAAAAACCTGGAGAAAGGAATCACTCAAAATATAGAAGATTCTCCCTTCTCGTTTCTCACTCCTGCTCGACTCCATCTCTTTCCTTCTCACAGCACTCCATCTCGTGGTTTCCTCAAAATAATCAGTCCTCTTCTCATAATTTTCTCCCCTTCCTCCTTCCTTCTTTTTGGATTTTCATTCATACAATTGATCAGTAATGGTAACAACCTTCAAACCAAGTTGTAATAATGAGAAGACGAAGAAGATGGAGAAGCAACAACAGCTCAGTTTGCAAACTCTGTTTCAAGCTCACTATGATAGAAAGATCTTGGCAAAGTTGTGGTGACTTGAGATGGATTTTCCAGTGGATGAGGGCCATAACCCCCAATTGACTCTCGATCCTATCTCTTTGTAGTTTGTCAACACTTCCTTCACACTAGAAAATGTTGTTTACTCTTACCGAACTCTCGTCTTGAGATCCCATTTACTAATTGGCTAGCTTTAACGCTTTGAGAAAGAAATCCATAATTAATTATAAAACCCCCCAAAAAGAGAGATTTAAAATCTTCAAATCAGTGAAAAAAAATATGGACACCCAAAATTTTATGTGCTGGGTTGTCTCAGATTGAAGGTCAATTAAAATCAATCTTCAACTTTCAAATTTGCTGAAGCTAGTTGTTTAAATTCCATTTTTGCAGTAGAAAAATGGAACTTAAACAACTGGTGACCAATTAGACCTATGTTCAATTGGCTTGCTATTTATTTTAATTAAGGGTCGTGATTTTCTGATGCCCACTCTGACACACACCCCCTGATGAGGCATGGGCTAGAACCATAGATTTTATCCACTCGGAATACACAGTACATCCCCATAAATATGTGCAGTTGTGTATCCCGAAGAAAATAATCTATGGTTCTGGCAAGTGCCATGCCAGGGGGAGTGTGTCAGAGGGGGGCGTCAGAAAATCATCATTCTTTAATTAATTATACAAACATTTGCTCATAATTTTATTATTTCCTTTCAAAATGTTTATGAGGTGAATATAAGTAGTGTGTTTCAATTTAGATAGGTGGTGCTGTCTCAAATTATTAATATATTTCTTGGTGAAAATTTAATTTATTTATTGATTTATGACACAGAATTAATATTTCAGTTGTCTTACTGTGAATGGTTTCCTGCCCTCAAGATGGTTAATTTTTTATGGGTATGCTGAACTTGAACAGTTCAACCCATGACCTCAAAGTTGCTTTGCAATGTGTCAAACTGACTGAGCTATGGGTCTAAGCCCTAAAAGATGACTATATTATGAAAGATAACCTAAATGTGCTGCTGACTTGGTGTTTATTCGGGCGGTTCATTGTATTGGATTAATATCTTTACTTATTTGCAGTGAGTATAGGAGCTATGTCACGGAGGCCCTTGAGCTGGAAGATACTATAAAAAACTATGAGCGTCGCAGTGCAACTGGATGGTTTGCTCTTAACCCTTGTGTTAATATTTTACTTCTCATTATGCTCTTGGATGCCTTTCCTCATCATACTACTTTGTCCTGTATAATCCTGCATATTAAAATCAATTTGTTGGTGGGTGGGTGTGTCAAAGTTAGGTTATAATGTCATGACCATAGTGACTGAGGTGGGTTGGGGAATAATTCGGGAAGGGAAAAAATTGGAAAAAAAAGGAGCAAAGTTCCACCAAGTCAGGAAAACTAAAAAAATATTATTAATCCCGGAAAATATAAAAATGTATCATTCATATTTACACAAAATATAATATCAAACAAAATCACAAAGTTCCATATTATAAAAAGATTTCATATTAAATATAATATAAAAAATTTACTTTCTGAAACTTTGCTAATGATTCATTAATTAATTCAACAATTGAAAGAATTCCGAATTAAAACGACTTTTTCAAAAGATCATCAATTTTTGTCACTATGGTCATGATAGGTAATTGAATATTCAAGATCCCACATCCAATCAGGCCTACTAGTTCTTTGAACTTTTGGCTTTTCGTCAGCCTGATATTTTTTATTTCTACCCATTGGATTTTGGTCAGTGGACCCAAAGGAGTGTGTCACATATCACTTTTAGGACTTGAGGTCATTTTGTTTTCATTGAACCTTGGGCTTAATGTTAAGAATTGACCTTTTTTTTTTGGTCTAACTAAGTTGAATAACATAATGCATGCTACACCGTATTGTAGTATTGGAACTTACATTTATTTCTATATTGTTTTCTGATTAGTCTCATTCATTTCATGGCTAAGAGATATAATCTGTGTTTGATTATTTTGTTGAATGTGGAGTGCATAAATTTTGACATCTGAATATACTCATTTATTTAAATCATTTACAACCTGTAGTACCTGAAACACGTACTTCACATTATTATAGCTTTCATTTCATTTAATAACAAAATAATGGTTTTTCTACGTCATCATTATGCTCGACTAGTTTTCATCGGGATTTAACTGGACTTGTTCAATAACTTTAATGAGTTTTTATTATCTTGACTATAGGCATTCATATATCATTGAATATAAATTTTTTAAAATCTTATTTTTGCAGGAAATATGTTTCAAGCTTCAAACCTGGTCGGACTGGCTCGCTAGGATCCCTTTTTGATACAATAGGTGATTTTTTGGACATCATTTTGCATATATTTCCTTTGCGACAATATCACCATCAAAGCCTTTTCCCAAAGATCTGGGGTTGATTAAATGAATCTTGTTCCTCCATTCCACTCTATCTAAAGCCACGTCCTTTTTTTTTTTTTTCAATTAAAAATGTTTTTATATTTACTTTCATCATCTCCATCCATTTTCTTTTGGATCTTCCTCTCGTTTGTTTAGGACCTTCAACTTGAATATTTCTTCTTATTGGGGTTATAATCGGCCTTTGTAGAATGTGCCCAAACCATCTGAGTCGGTTATTTCTTAGTTTATTGCCTATTGTAGCTACTCCTACAATTTTCTTGAATGCATTCATTCTAGTATGGTCTCTTTAATATATTTCTAGACCAACATTCCTCGTAGGTGCCAATGCTAAATTCATACTTTTCTTACTTAGTCTGGTTCTATTTATTTTAAAGCCCTTGGACTTCTACACCTCTCTAGTTTTGTCAACTAATTCTACATCATCCGCAAATAACATGCACTGCGGTACGTGCTATTGGATATGAACAATTACTTTATCAATAACTAGAACGAACAAATGCAAACTCAAAGGCGATCCATGATGTAAATCAGTTGTAACTGGGAACCCGTTTGAGTCCCCTCCGTTTGCTTTTACATTAGTCACAACCCTCTCATACATGTAGTTAATTATGTCAATGTGTCCGTTGGGGGCTCATTTCTTTTACAATACTTATCACCTTAGCTCTCTCGGTACTTTATCATATGTTTTCCGTATGTCATCCAAAATTCCAAATTACTGTTGGTGCTTAAGATTTTTTCTGCTTGAAGCAATGAATAGCTTCAAATGGTTGAATTTCATATTTCATTGAGGGCCTGTTTGGATATCCATCAACAATAATTTAAATATATACTCAGGAGTAGCTTCTAAAATTTAATTCTGAAATAATCGATGGGTCTTGCAGAGTTGGTCTGGCGATGTATTCTCAGGAAGCAACTTGAGAAACTTCTGGCTATCGTATTTGGTTGCATGTCCGCTGCAATTCTTTTAGCAGAGGCTACTATACTGCCAAGTGGTGTTGATTTATCCCTTTTCTCCGTTCTCATAAATTCTGTAGGAAAGCAAGAGATGCTTGTGCAGGTAAGTTTAAATCCATGTAGAATTGTAGTCTTTTGGATTGTGCGGCATTAGGGAAACATCTTTCCATTTGCCTTTTGGGAGTGAATAACACCCATTCTCATATCAGGATTCCAAAGTTCAATTAAGAAAAATCATAACTAATAGTGAGTATTTTTTTTTTTCTTTTGGATTGCTACTAGTGACTACTGATTAGGGTTTGGGGCTTAAAAGTTAGGAGTGTACTTTCTGTGAGACAAGTATATGTTCTTTCTCACTCTTCCACTACCTTGGGTAGATAGATGGTGCGGTTCTATTCAAATTCCTAAACTGGAAACATTGTCCGAGTAACAATAGATTATTCACTTTAATTAACCTAGTAAGTATGAAAATTCATGACGATCGAATCAACTTCTTGAAAGAACCCGTTTGTTTATCTTTTTGTTTTTTACCTTTCCCTTGTTGGATGGGTTATAAAATATGAACTTCCCACGAGTCACTGGTACCAAGTATTAATAATGAATGAATATTAACTCAGTAAGTATTAATAATGTATAACTAGGATATCCTTTTTTCATTATTTGTCTTACTAAAAGTAAGTCGCTGGTGGTCAAAAAGTGGCATATGAGAGCTGGGGTATACTGAGAGAGATTTTGATATTGGCAGAATCAAGAAGATGCCTTTATGTGAATTCATACTAGGATTTGCTTATCTGATTTGTGAGGAGGGTTGTGCTTTTCTTGTTTGAAAACTATTGTCCCTGTAATTATACTCCTATGAGTGTTCTTCTCTGGTCTATTTTTCTCGTTTTGTGATATTGCCTACTTTTTTAAGTGACAATTTCTTGTTTATGTTCATCTTATGCTCTAACCATACACCCTTTTCCAA
This sequence comes from Akebia trifoliata, assembly GCF_017979445.1. Taxonomy (NCBI): domain Eukaryota; kingdom Viridiplantae; phylum Streptophyta; class Magnoliopsida; order Ranunculales; family Lardizabalaceae; genus Akebia; species Akebia trifoliata. Next base: position 10,710,756 of record NC_141376.1, on the reverse strand, counting down.
CTTTTCTGTTGATTAACTGTAAACTCACGGTATCGTTTATTTTACAGGTAGTTGCTTTTGTTCCTCTGATGTACATGTGCATGTGCACATATTATTCCTTGTTCAAAATTGGAAGACTAATGTTTTATTCACTAACACCAAGACAAACAAGCTCAGTCAGCTTGCTTATGATATGCTCGTAAGTTTTTCTTCCTTCTGCTTGTTGGACACTGACATAAGCCTTCTCCTTATAGATATTATGTTCAAGTAAAATTTGGTAATTAAGTATCATTCTAATATTTCTTGCTAGGATGGTTGCACGATATGCACCACCCATTTCATACAACTTTCTGAATCTCATTCGTCTTGTTGGGAGTGGTAAAACTATATTTGAAAAGGTGAGTCTACTGTCAAATCATGTTATTTTGTTTACAGATTTTTCTATTGTGAATGTCATCCTAGAAGAAACTAAAACAAATAAATAAATTACATTTCAATATAATGCTGAAACTTGATGTTATTAACATCTACTCGTATATCAGAGACACGTTGATTTAGGAATGGGGTGCAGACCTAGTCAACACAGATGCTATGATAGTTGTGTTTAGGTAGACTTATAGGCATCAGTAAGATACTGAACCTTGCTCAGTTAATTGGATTTCATTACAGGAATCTTAATTCCATGTGATAAGTTCTCTAAAAATTTGCAATTGCAGGTAAGTGTAGAAAATCGGTGTCAAACGTGGGAAAATGCATCAATATTGTAAGAAATGATAGAACAAGCATGATGACAACCCACACAACTCATTACATCACAAAAACATCATTTGCAGTAGAATGTGCAAGATGAATAGCATGCCCCACTGTACACAAATATGTGAAAGGATAAGAATCTAATAAGCAAAAGCTACAATTAATAATTAAGATAATGTTATTTAAGGCAATGTCTGGTCGCCTAATTAATTTTTTCCAAACTCATTTTTTTTTGGAAAAAATTTCGTATAAAAATATATCATCAAAATGTATTACTGTATTGTTGGCAACATAGAGAAGGTCAGAAATAATTTTATAAGATATTTTTTGCTTTTGTGTGATATTTTTTGTTGAAACTTTTTTGGGTTCAACTATGGTTCGAAATCTTATTCTGTTTTATGATGTTTCAATCAACTTAACATGACAAGCACTGTAACAGTTCAAAAACATACCGAAACATTTCACATATTTATTGTACTAAATTTATTTGCTCGGTGCTGTCTTTTTTGATACAGCCTCTTGGGCTGTTTCCCGTATTTATTGATAGTTGTATACTGAAATCTTCCATACTAATGTTATTCTAGCTGAACCAAGCTCTCAGCTAGACCCACCACAGCCGCCCTTGATAGCTTCAATGTCTTGCCTTCCCCAGCCAAGAATACTTGGGAATTGACTACCATGGATCAACCAATTGGTTGTAATAGAACGGAGAAGGGGAATTTGCCTAAACTTTCTCTTCCTGAGTGCGTAAATATATCACAGATTCATAGATCTATCATAGTTAAAACATTTTGCATCTACTGCATTAACATATTTGTTGTACTAATTTCACTTATACATATAAAAAATTATAGTGGAAAATATTTTTTACCTAAGAACAACATCAAAATACTCAATATAATGGGCATTTGATCTTGATTTTGATCTCTACAAGTTATTAATTACTGGATAATTGATTGTTTTTCAGTAAACAACCTCTCAAAAGAAAAAAAAAATGCGAAAATTTGGGGATAGAAAAGCTTTTGAACACCTTTAATCAATTTATTTACTGTCATAACTGTAAGACTTATTAAAGGTAAACCTTGCTTTGCCATGTTAAGAATCGACAATAATTTCTTGAATTCGACGAAGTTCTTCAAATTTTAATACCAATAGATATACAATAGACTAAGATGTGAAAATTTAGCTGCATGCAAGATGTGTGTAATTTCATTTCTGTTTTATAGAAATATCAATTGTTACGCGCTCCTTTTTAGGTACATTTTGGTATGGAAAGACCGTTAAGAATGTGTACGTTTACATGTTCTATTCCCACCCCCTATTATCTTCATGGTGATTTATTTGCTTTAATTTCCCTAGCAGTAACTTACTCTTGGACATAATTTCACTTTTGTTATGTTGTATGTGGTATCTTTTTAAGTTTTTAGCGACAGTAACAAATAACTAGCTGTGACATCCTTGTTTCTTTCCAATATGACTAAGATAGATTCTTCTGCTTGGGAATGTGACAAAACTCTGATTTGATGAGGCAGAGAATGGGAAAGATCGACGATTTTTTGTCTTTCTTCGGAAAAGGGTTTAATAATATATATCCACTCATTATGGTCATCTACACCCTGTTGGTGGCAAGCAACTTCTTTGACCGGGTAATTGATTTTTTCGGAAGCTGGAAAAGATTCAGGTTCCAAAATGAAGCCGACGATATGAATGGGTTCAACCCATCCGGTATAATTATCCTGCAGAAAGGTAATATAACCTTGATCTTCTAGTTTGTACGTAGTACATATTATCCAATAGTAATTAACAATTTTTTTGGGCTGGGAAGGAGGGTTCGGTAGACACCTATCATATTCCATTAATTTGCTTAAATTTACAATCTTCAGCATCCTCATAGATTATTAACATTGAATTCTTTATATTGGATTGCTTCCTTTTTTGAAGAACGATCTTGGCTTGAACAAGGGCGTAACGTGGGTGAACATGTTATTCCATTGGCAAGGAATTTCAACAATATGGGTATGGATGTTGAGTCTGGCAGCAGTACTATGGTACATAACCTTCCGTTTGCACTGTTACTGAAATTCCATGGAAGCACCATTACGTCAATCTTTTTACCACTTATGTTCTCTCTCTCTCTTTTAAATTTTTTTATGCCATTATACAACCTCATAACTAGTGCAATCTTTCTGCTGTTGAATCAGGATAAGGCTGGTGTTGAAATGAAAGCAACAACCAGCATAGCCAGAGAGGTTGAAAAGGGTAATCAATCAAAACCTCTAAGAGAAGAAACACGCAAGTACAGCACAAACAGAGAAGAAATTGGGAAAAAATATGCCGCCGTAAGAGAACAGCTAGGTAGACAAGCATCCAATACCAAGTCGACAGAGAAGAATATAGCCTCTGCAACAGTCTCTTTGCTCAATGCAGGCGACTCTCAGAACCACAGCACTAGTAACGCAACATCTGGGCCATCTTCGGGATTAGTCTCTACTTGGACATCAATGAAGACAGGTTTCCAAAATTTCAAGGCCAACATTGGGGCCAAGAAGTTTCTTCCCTTACGTCAGGTGGAGGAAACAAAGCTCGTCTCTCGGGTCTCCTCATCTGAGTCTCTCGATGAAATATTCCAGAGACTAAAACAACGCCCTACTGTAGACTACAGGAATAACAGCGATGAAGATGATGATGATGACAACCGCGAAATCAGAAGTTCTGGGCTGCCCAGATGATTAAACAAAATTACTCCTAGTTGTGTACTAATTCAACATGTGTCAACTTCGGATTCTTGAACCCTACAAGAAATGTACAGGCTCCAGAGAAGGGTTGAATGCTTACGACTCACCAAATTCTTTCTTGATTGGATCTGTTGTAGCTGTAGAGGTTAAATACATTTGTGAGTAGCTGTAGAGTACAATAGCGAGGACAACGAGAATGGGAAGCAAAATGGCATTTTGTAAACGTGCCAGTGAAGCAGCTATTCAACCTTCATTCTGTCTTGAATTGAATGAATGTAAAGTTTATCTTCTGAAAATGAATTGTTTCCAGTGATGTAATCCTTTCTGGAATTGTACTATTATTATTTAAAAAAAAAAAACGATAATGAAATTGCAAAGTTTTTTATTTCTTAAGCTGCCCTGAAGTAAGTGTTTTGAAGATGGGGAGCGGGAATCGACTGAAGGCCTGGCCTTGGTTCGTGCTGTTTCAAAATGTTTGGCAGAGATTGGAATGAAACCGTTGAATTTTAATATTAAATGATTCGAATCTTAGTTTTTCGAAGAAATCTTGAAGGCTGTGGGATGTTCGTTTGCCAATGTGACAATTCATGTGGGCTCAACGACTCTTAGTAGGATTTGAAATCCAAGTAATGTTAGTCTGGTTCTTCAAACGTTGTATCTTACAAATTCGATTGTAAAAGAGTTGGTCTTATTTGCACACACCGAAATGTCCCTTTCACCCACTTAAGTGACTTTTGCTATAATAATAAAAAAAAGCGATAGTTTTTGCTAGTTGTACACTCCTCCACTAACCAAAAGGGTGTGTGTAAAAAATTCCGCCGATTAGGAACAACCCTTTATCTCACTGATTAAAACCCATAAATTTCTATCAAATTACAAATTAATTTGCGTGGATAAAGGTATAACGGCCATTACACTTGGGTATTTTCACGTCTTTGGAGTTCATTGAGAGATTTGAAACAATGAAGGTAAGTTTTATAGGGTTTTTACGATTGATCTTTGTTGTTGACAATTTTTTGATAGTGTCATCTCATACGGACAGACCAAGGAACAAAATCACATGGAATTTCTATAATTTCAAGTATTATTAAAATTTGAAACAAATGTTAAAAAAAAAAAAAAAAAAAAAAGGATTGATTTTTTAATTTTTTTGATGCCATTCGTTAGGTTCAAACTCGGTTTCTCATATTGCGTGTTCCATGAAATGGTCGGTGCAGGGGTACCGAATAAAACTATATACAAAACTTTAAAATCTTGTCAGAGTTCGTTTGGTACCACAATACTGCTTGTTGTGAAACAGATTCGATATGTACATATAGAACAAAACTAATTTTATTTTATTTTAATTCTTTAACTTTTTTTTTTTTTAGTTCCGTTAATTGTTTATTGTTTATTAATTGTTAAACTTCATCAACAACTTCAATGTAGTTACCTAATGTAATCGATCATACGAGATATTTTGAATCGGATAAGATTTTTTATAGCTGAGATAACATATGTAGATGGGTCATAGAAACTGGTAGGAATAACCTAATAGTTGCAAGATTCTGATCATCAAAATGGTTAAAGCCCCAGAATTTTTTTCGGTTGTGAGAGGGGTGACACTTACAGAGGATTGAAAAAGGATGGTGATGAAAAATATGTTGGGCGGTTAGGTACCAAGAGGTGCAGATACCATTTTACTTTGAGAGGTTAAAACTATCTGAAGATGATTAGTAGAAGATAAATGTGATATGTGGTTCTCACAATCATGATATTGCCGAGCATAATGAGGGGCATTCATTTGATAAAAAGCTATTACCAAGCGAGAAACAATTATTGTTTGAAATGACAATGTCAAGTCTTAAGCCAAAATAAATTCTCCAACCAATCAAGGAGAGAGATTGATTCAATGTTACAAAAATAAAGTCCATTTACAACGAATGGTTCAAATTGAAAAAAAAAAAATGACCATCTAAATAAATCTTAGTTCAAAGTCAAACCCTCAAACCCCATCAACAAGAAAGACTATTTACAACAAGTAATCAAAGATGGAGAAAAATAATATGTCGGGTAGTGACATATCAATGATAAATCCACTTAAGGTTTGTTCAGTTGAAAGTGAAGCATCAAATCCACCAAAGGTTTCCTTCTTTCAAAATGAAGCATCACCTTCTTCTAGGTGTAGTACGAATAAGCTATCGGTCAAGAAGCATCTACTTTGTTGTATAAGGTCATTTTATCGTGAAAGATATATCTAGCATTTTTCAGTTGAGGTATCAAGTACACTGTAGATGTAAACGATATAACTGGGGATGGAAATTGTGCTTTTAGAGGGGTTGCTGAACTTTTGGGGATGATGGATGACAATTCTTAGAGTCAAGTAAGATGTGATTTGGGGGATGAGTTGATCTTATTTCGGGCTCATTATGTTAAAATATTCGAGAGTGAGCCACGGGTTGATAATCTGGACAAAACACTAAATTTTGTTGACAATATTTTGTATCGGTCAATATTAGATGACTATACCAGATATGGGTCATCTCATTGGTTCTCGCAACCACATTGTTGTACTTTACATATCAAGGAACAATGCTTGACATTTTTGCCGCTACGAACAACAACACTAACAACTGAGGTGCCAAAAATCACTGCAGTCGGATTCCTAGATGGTCATTTTATTCAACTTTCGTGTCTGATATCTCCTATTACTGAGGTTTGGAGAATTAAGCATTACCCATTGGCTTCAAATGGGTGAGTATGTTCTCAAATAGGAACAATTTAGAAAAATGGTTGGATTAGATGTTGCACTACGTGAAGGTTTAATAATCCTCGACAACAACAATCATTGAGATATGTTATTCTTTGAGGCCTGCGAGCCAATTTGATATGAATGTTTTGAGGTCTGCAAGCCAATTTTTTGAGGCTTGTGAGCCATCATATTTATGTTATGTCTGTATACTTGTAACTATATGGTATAATTGTTGTCGTTACTTTTAAACAATGAGTAAATGCAAAGTGAAGAAAAATTTTATAGAATTTTTTAAAAAAGAAGTTTGCTCTTTGTTTGGTACCACAAGACCGAATTAAACAACTCATACTCGGTAGGTACATATCAAGTATGCCATTAGATTTTTGGTATAGGTTATCGGAAAGAAACTTTTGAATTTTAAGTGTTTAGTTTTTGTTCGGTACCTATACACCGAAATTTTTATTAGGTTCTTGGTAGGTACATATCGAATTCGTTGTACAAAATTCGATACGGGATTATTGAACAAACCTAAAAATTTAAAACAATACGACTTACAGAAACATAAAAATTATGTTTATATAGAGCAAATGAAGTTAATTGGCATGTCTTACACACCACATGCAATAAGAAATCCTCGAGTTTTTTCAAAGAAAAAAAATATAATTATGTGCCTAAATCATACAATGATAAATGATTAAAACACAATGAAAATTTCATTTTAGGTGTAACCCTTCAGCTTGTATTAGCATTGGAGATGAGAATGACAAATTGGGTTTAGGTGTTTGTTCTGTACCCACCAGGTGTGTGTAATTAGTTATTTTAAAGACATCAGAAAATATGTGTATGTAGATGGTTATTTTAAAGTTGAGGTGGGTATTGGAAGAAAGTGGGGGCAAGAGGACCCAGCCATTCAAAAATGCACTACTCCATAAAGTAATAAAAATTAAAAGCCTAATCATCTTTTGAAGATTTAAAGAAATTAAAACTTCTTTGGTCAATGTTTCAACATCAGTAATAGAAAAGAAAATGTTGTAAGAAGTTAGTGGGCTGTGGCACGTGTTTAGAATTATAAGACACGGCAGTACTTCATATTTATTATATAATTTAAGGTGATTTAGTCATGCCCTTCCATGTTTTGGTGAATATTTGGGATAACTTCTTGTATTTTTAAACTGATGACATGACCCTAATCACTGTCTCCTCTATAAAATTTTATGCAATGACCTAAATGCCCTCATCTTCAACTTCTAGTAAAAAATTAGTTTTACCTATCCAACCTCGTCTTTGATCCATCATCCTTAACTTTGTTTTTCAACTTCGCCTTCATATTCTTTAGAAAACCCTGATTTTTCTATCCAGCAATTCGTCTTTGAATCCTCTAAAATTCCATCAATGCCCAAATCAACTTTTAGTCTGAAATGTATGTTTAAATGGAAGAAAATTATTTACTTAGACCTTCATTTCTCCTCCATTTATTGTTGATTGGGGATGAAGGTGTTGTCATCTCTAGCCGCTTTGTCTGTCTATTACGTTAACAATCTCTAGGAGCCATACTATTCCTAATAGGATTTGGGTTTGGTTAGTTGGCACCACCTTTTGTGTGATTCCTAGGATTTTTCAGAATCTCTTTCCCACATACTTGGTTTGAGATTCTTCTTGTTAGAATCACGTATGCCATGAGCATGTGTTGCATGTTTCCCGAGCCCAAGGATCTCCCGATTTTGACCCTGGAACATTTATATTAAGGGTGCAACTTGGCCTATATCAAATTGAGAACCAAACTAAACCATTAACTTTGTGTTGGTTTGATTCGATTTGAAACAAGTTGTAGTTCAGTTTTAGGTTAAGAAATTATAGAATTGATCAATCAAATTCGATTATCGATTCTCTATACAAGGCTTGTATAAAATCAAACCAAATTGAGACTAAACTCTTATGAAATAAATAAATAAATATTAATTTATTATGGATTAGAGTATGAAGGGAGGTGTTGGATGAATGATTAATTTATTATTATTATTATGCTTACTTCTTAGGAGTTAGGACTTAGATTAATGACTTATTATATTTCATATTTCATATTACTTATTTGTTTTTCATTAAAACATATCTTGCTTCCAAATAGGTTTATAGGATATTGGCAACCCATAGAATTCAACTGAACCAAATTGACCTTGGTTCTATCGGGAATTTGATTCAATTTTGATTCTTATTTAGTAGAACCAACTTAGGTCGGTTCGGTTTAGATTTGGCCCCACCATTGATGTAGAAAATCCTTATGAATATCACAATTTTAATACATATCTTAGGGATATTTATCCTGAGAATAAATCCCAATCGTTTGATTTCATGTTCACATGATTGAGGTCAGGAGTTTTTCTTTTTACATGAGTCATTTTCATGATTCATTGGAATCACATATCTATATAATAAAATATAACAATTGTCTTCCCCCAATGTTTATCCCCCATAACGAGCAATTCAGATTCAATCTCACATGCATCTCAAAAAATAATTTCAACTTATTCTCTTTTCTCTCATCATTTTTCAAGAAAACCTCTTCAACTTTATTACATTTTCTTTTCTAAGTTCTTAACCCTTTCAAATAATACCCCTTTAAATTTATTTTTTTTCCTCTTCTCTATTTTCAATAATACCCCCAACTTTATTATCTTACTTTTTTACCCCTTTTTCAATAATATCTCTATAACTTTATTTTCTTTCCTCTTTTTCCTACTTAGCCCCAAAGAAGATGATCGTGTCATAGCAATGCGACAAACTTAATTTAGTCTATATAATTAAATACATCAGTTATCTTCCCATTGTTTATCCCCTAATATAAATAAGTTTTCAAATTCAATCCTGCACATATTTTGAGTATAACTTTCAACTATGTTTTTATTTTTTTCTCTTCTTTCTAAGAATATCCTTTTAATTTTATTGCTTTTACTCTTCTACCTTCTTTCCAAGAATACCCCTTCAACTTCAACTTTATATTTCCCTTTTCTTTTTCTTCCCTTTTTTCAATAATATCACTCCAATTTTATTGCTTTTACTTTTTATCTCTTGACCCCAAAGATGATGCCTGTATCAATGGGAGAAAGATAAAAAAAAGTTGGAGAGATATATATTTTGGAAAAGGGAGGTAAAGAAGGAAAGAGAAAAATGTTTGAAATACTTTCTTAAAAAGAAAAAAAAATGAGAGATGATAAAATTTAAAGTTATCATCGAGATTCATAGGGAGATTAAATTCCAACCCCTTTTTATATAATGGATAAAGGAAATGGGGTCCGTAGTTGACATTAAGGGGGTAAAAGAGGGAAATAATAAAGTTGGCGAGGGGGGGAGTATTATTAAAAATAATAATGTTGGAGAGATATTATTAATAAAAGGGAGCGAAGAGGAAAGATAATAAAGTTGATGGAGTAATATTGGAAAAGGGTATAAGAAGAAAGATAATAAAGTTAATTGTATATTTGAAAAGAGGAAGAAGATAAAAGGTAAAAAAATAATACTTCGAGATACATTGTTTATGGGGTATAAATCTTGATTAGAAGAAAGAATGAGATCGACACTTATTTTATTATATATATTACGTGTTCGTGGGATATCTAAAACTAACAATTATGTTTACCCAATCACCCAGATGTTGTCTATTTTTTCAATGTTTTCCACAACACATGTCTTTGGATCTTGTAAAATGGATGGCATATGAGAGATGAAAAAATAGTTGTCACTTGTAAATGTCCCCCAAACACAATCACAAAAATCAGGACCTAGAATGGTTGGGTTTGTAAATTGGTTAGTATGATTTCACTGAAACCCATGAACCCAATATGAACCATACCAAAAATTGATTCGCTTCATGCCAATTTGCTATTTGGTCTAATAGAACAAATTTGGTAACATAGGCCCCACATGGGAATCGCTCAACAATCAAATTTCATCATTATCATCATCAAAGGCATATCCCAAGGATCTTGTTCCCCATAATCAATCTCCAAGATAAATTTCTTGAAAGAAAAAGTAAATCCTTCAAATTAGATGGCTTAGATAATGATCTGATATATTTTGGTATTTTGGACAAAACAATTTTTTTAGATGAATCCATGATCTAATGGTTCCCAAAAGTTAAGAGTGCTGATAATCTTAACTCAATTGACTTACGTGACGTGATAGGTTCGAGGACCTTAGATGTGCTCTCCTCGGGATACAGAACTATGATTTCCTATAAAAAGTATAGTTTTATATCTCGAGAAAAGCAGATCTACAGTTTCCGAGTCTGCCAAGTCAGGTAAGCGGATTGAATATGCCCCGTGCTTAAGTTAGCATGTGCCACGTGTCCAATATTTGTATATATTAGACCATCATCATCATTTGTGATGGTCAAAAGTCAAGAAAAACTCAGAATAAAGAAACAATGAAGAAAAAGTAAAATTTTACGAGTAATCTATACAATTACAATCAAATGACTCATGTTTCTCTTCTCTCCTTTTTATTTTTTCTTTATTTCTCTCATAAATGTACATAAATAAATATAAAAAAAAAAGGAAATACATAACCTCCGTTAAAACAACCGTTTAGTCCGTACTTCCCTCACTGTCTTGGAATGCATGAACATATCCTTCTTGCTCTTATTACTCGACTGAATCAACTTGGACCAAAACCCACCTTTCTTCTTCCTTTCCGATCCGATAACCGAGTCTTTGACTCGCTTTGTTGCGACAAACGCCATAGATCTGCTCCTCATAAGCCCATTTTTACCACTTAACAAGAAAGAAAATGAGCTTTTTTTGGCTGAGTAGACTCGGTGTCGAATCGGAGATGAACAAGAAGAAGAAGAAACAGAAGAATAAAGAGAAGAAGAAAAAGAAGAAGAAAAAGAAGAAGAAGAGAAATATGAAGTTGCATTAATTTTGTTATTTGATGAAGTAGAAAGCTGAGAGAGTCTCTCTCTAAGACAGAAGGAACAAACACCAGGTGATTGCCTGTGTTTCGGGTGCTTCTTGCACCGTACTCCTGATTCAGATCTCCCCATTTGATTTTTTTTATTATTATTGATGTTTGATCTGATATCTCTTTGTTCTTCTTATCTATAACTGATATTTATAGAGAGAAGATGGGTTACGGGTAACAGGTAGGTGTGTTTCTACGATAGTTCATGAGCTTGACTTCGCATTTAATGTCAAATATGGCCAACAGATATGGGCGACGGTGTAGATGCACGGAAGGTGATGTGGGCCCACTCCGTATTGACTACGTGTCAAACTAGAAAAAAGGAAGAGCTTTTGTTCCAGGGGGAGGTGCACGTGGAAAGAATATCTGCCAAGCCACACTCCAAAGTCTTCGCATGAGCGTTCATTGAAGTTTCTTGGGGTGATTTAGCAAATGTGAATATTTGATGTACCCCTATGTTTTCAAACTTATATAAACATGACCCCTAACCTATTCTCTTCTAATAGACTGATAAAATGACCTAAATATCCACTTCTTCAACTTATAACAAACAAAAAAAAATCTATTTATTATTATTATTATTTATTTTCTAGAACCAATCATCTTCTATCTCTTGTATAAAAATTTCACACTTTCACCCTTAGTATGGTTGGTGGGGATCCTATGCACTGCATTAGTAACCAAATAACACTTTAGTCCTCTAGAGTTCATGATTAAGAACAAATTGAAAAAAAAAACTTTTTTTTTTTTTTTTAATTTATCGGGTAAGGTGTCAATGGGTACACCTTTAATCAGAATCATATCAGAACCAAAATTGAAAATCCCAATTTTGAATTTTTTTATTTTTATTTTTATTTTTATATTTTCAATACCTAAGTAGAGACGGTTCTAAAAGGAACCAATTGAATAGGAATTGGAACTGATCATTACTTCTACCCGATGGATACGCAAAATCGATTTATTTTACTATTTATTCCTTTTTTTTCATATTATAAATGATTGAATGTTTTCCTACCTATTAAAGTTAATAGATATTATGTAAAATTTTTCATGTTTTCATATAAATTATGTATTCTTATTTAAAATGTCCATCTTAACTATATGTGTAATACTTGTCAAAAAAGATGGATTTTAATTTTTGAAAAGAAAAAAAAAAGGTTAAGTCATATATTTATGTCATTGATGTTTTTATAGTTAATGTGTTATATTCTTGAAAGACGGTACCACTTAGAATAATGGTAAAGGCTTGAGGAGAGTAATACAATGACCTAGATATAAATTTTGTCGCCTTCACCTCCATTACTCCTATAACCCTTGATTACTTTGCAAAACAAAAATGTTTCTTTGTGCAATAATTTATAAATGATATTTTTGTTTCATATTTTATGATAAAAATATACTTATATAGAAAGAAAATAGAATAACATCATCACTCAAGATTTATTTGGTCTTATCTATTTATTAAGAATTGAAACTGATGGATACCCACGATGTTTGACAATTTCAATTTTGATTCCATTAATTTCAGAATTGGAATAGGAATCAACAAGAACCAAAACCAACAAAATATGATGGTTTCGATTTTAAAAACCTTAGGAACCAAACCAAAATCAACACATTGATAATTCTAATCCAAGGCTTAAAATATGGACGATGATTGAATTTTCAATTCTAATACTAAAATCTAACAATGAAAAATTATTATTTTTATTTTTCATTTTAAAAAATAGTTCTCTGAATTTTGTTCTCAACATCCATATGGCATCCCATCATGTTTTTATAAGATACATGGAGGCATTCAAACAACTTTTTTTTTTAGCTAGTAAAATAAGTGTTTTTCAAAATTTTACCTACTCTTCAACCCTAAGAAAAATAATTATTGTTATCTTCAATTTTAAAATTCTTTCTAGCTACTTCAAACCTCAAGAAGAAGATAGAAATTTTCAAGTAAAAGATAAGAAGTTTTGGATAGAAAAATCAGATATTAGAGATGATGGATTAAAGATAGGGTTAGATGGATTAAAAATAATTTACCAAATAGGTAGAAGAACTTGTAGATAACGCTAGAACTTGAAGATCGAGGGTATTTATGTTATTTTCCATTAAATTATAAGAGGGGGAATATTATAAATTTAAAAACATGTGGGTATCTCAAATATTTACTAAAATATGGAGGGGTGCGTCTAAATAACCCAAGTTTCTTCTCATTTGTGGGATTGGATCCGCTTGAATGGAAACACTATCGTACATTCCGCCTTAACAAAATATAATAAAGAAAAGATATTGGACGCACGTGATGTTGTCTTTTAAACTGCAGACCGAATTCAATGGAGTTGATGAAGTGGACTACAGTTGTTTGATGAGATCTTATATGATTTAACTGAATTTACGTGTACTTGTCGAAATGTCGGCATCCTCGGGATGAGTGTTGGATGAAATAATTAATCAATTAAGGTTGATTATTAATTTATTATTATACATTAGAAATGGATATTTTGATAATTTGTAAAACACGTGGCACCTAATAATCAGGATTAAGGGTCCGTTATTAAAAGGGTCCTTTCTTAGACGTGTGTCACGTGTCATCCTAGACAGACTTTCTTGGACACTGCCCTGACGTAGTAGGGAGAAAAATAGATTTCTTTCCTCGAGATTTAAAGAAATTAATCTACGATTCTCAATGCACTGTCACGTAAGTGCCTTGTTAGCTTTCTCTCCTTCAATCTTGAAAAATTCATGATTTCTTTTTTATATAAGTATTACTGTCAAAATTATTGAACTATTACGAATAATTCATGCATTTTAAGAAAAAAAAGAATAAAACGCATTTATGTGAATTTTACAAATTTTTATAAAATTTAGTAGAAGAAAAATGCACTTAATTTGTTGTATGTTGTAAAGTGTAAACTTGTAAGTTCTGAAGTGTAACGCAAATTAAAGTGATCATGTTTACAAAATTTTGGAGGAATCCATCTTTTTACGTGACAAATGTCTATTTTATTTTTATAAAAAAGAAACATGGCACTCCACATTTATTTGAGATTATACCTTAATTTTTCAAATGATAATTTATCCCTTGACTTTGGTCTTTTTTTTATTATAAACCAATGGAACAATAATTTCAATGCTCTCATTATCACCATCATCATTACCATCATTATACAATGTGAAAAAAACCTAAATTCAACAAACCAAGAGGTCGAATTAGTGTTGAATTTTTTATTGTCAATTTTTTTTCTTCGACGGAATGAAACTATCAAATTAATGAAGGATGGGAGAAATTTGATAGTTTTAAGCCGTTAAATATGGGAACATCAAGATTTTCGATGGTCCTAGACCGTCAAAATTCATTTTCTAAAATTCGTTAGTCTTGGCCCGTCAATTTTTTTTGTCGAATTTTTTTGTTTTCACGTAGTATTATTACCATCAACAATATATCGTCACCTTCATAATCACCAATTTCATCATCACCATCACTATCATGTTACCGAATTTTTGAAATGAGACGGATAATACACACACAAAGCATATGCTACAGCTTTTCTATTTATCGAATTTTAACTGAATTTTAGATCGGGTTTTTGCAATCCAAATTTGAGTAAAACTCGAATTTTTCACGAATCAAATTTTTGCTGTATTCCGAATTGCTAACAAGGCGTCAGTACAGTGTTGAGCACAGTCTCCAATAAAGTCAGTTCAGCATTTTACTTATTTTAAGATATCTCATCTCAAATGTGGAAAAGTCAGCATGTTAGTACGATGGTCACCAATCACCATCCACTAGTCTCAACTTATTGACAGATCTTGCATGGAGATGGAGCTAGCCTAGAGATTTGCAGTAAGGAATAAAAGAAATTTGGATATCTAGAAAGCATGTATTGATGTTAAGAAGCCAGTATTCCTCTTTAGGAAGCCAGTGTTCTTTTTTAATATCTAATCTTAACCCTATGATATGGAGATTGGAGAGCCACAAACCTCATTCGAGGTTAAAAAAGACCAACATACTTCGCGATAGGGCTGCAACTTGGGTGGGCCAAACTGAAACTTGATGTGTTCAATCCGATCTTGGATTGGGTTTCGGCACAATTAACTAAGATTAGGGGTCGGGGAAAGTTTGGGTGAAATTTTTTTTTTTCACCGAACAAAACTAAACTGGTATATATATATATAGAGGGAGCGGTTCGGCAGCCCTAAAGTTTGCCTAGTTTGGTGCCAAACATTTTTTGTAAATCACTTTTGATGGGGTTAAAATTTTTGGAATAGGCTGATTTTTTGTGAGGATGATCTCTACGATGAAAAGAGCATCCTCACAAAAAATCAGCTCATTTTGAAACTTCTAACTCTAGTTTACAAGTTGAAGAATCGTGGACCATCCAATTTTTGTAAATCACTTTTGATGGGGTTAAAAGTTTTGGAATATGCTGATTTTTGGTGAGGATGATCTCCTCATCATAGAGATCATCCTCACAAAAAATCAGCTCATTCCAAAGCTTCTAACCCATATATTGAAAAATGCTTGCCACCAAACTTGACAAACTTTAGGGCTGCTGAACCGTCTCCATATATATATATATATATATATGGAGCGGTTCGACAGCCCTAAAGTTTGTCAAGTTTCATGTCAAACATTTTTTTGTAAATCACTTTTGATGGTGTTAGAAGTTTTGGAATAGGCTGATTTTTTGTGAGGATGATCTCTACACCAAAGAGATCATCCTCACAAAAAATCAGCCTATTCCAAAACTTCTAACCCTAATTTACAAGTTGAAGAATCGTGGACCATCCAATTTTTGTAAATCACTTTTGATGGGGTTAGAAGTTTTGGAATAGGATGATTTTTGGTGAGGGTGATCTCCTCATCATAGAGATTATCCTCACAAAAAATCAGCTCATTCCAAAGCTTCTAACCCATATTTTGAAAAATGTTTGGCACCAAACTTGGCAAACTTTAAGGCTGTTGAATTGTCCCGATATATATATATATATATATATATATATATATATATATATATATATATATATATATATATATATATATATATATATATTTTCTCATTCATAATTCATGTTTTAAACTTTAGTTAATCACCATCATCTTTTTCTTAGCATTATTAATAATTTCATATGTGTGAACTTTGAAATACATTTTTAAGATAAATAATTGTAAATTTTAGATTTCTTTTACATACCACTTATCTTTATATAAGTCGCATTATCGTTATTAAACTATTTAGTATTGCAACCCTACTTCGTTACCCTAGGCATTTTATTTATTGGATTTATTTATTTACTAATATTTTTTTAAGAATCATGTGACTCATATCACGAAACGGTTATTTAAGTGTAATGCTTTAATTTTATGAGCAACAATTTTAAATTTTCTTTAGGATTGTTAGCTAGGTTAAATTCATGGTCAAAACAACCATTAATTTTATGGAGGAAAATAAGGACAATATTAGTTGCGGGCAAGGTTCAAAATATTGTATCGTATTCGAATGTATCGGCCGATGCATATCGATTTTTCAACATTCCGATATGATACCAACAAAGAATTGAAACATTCATTGTTTCGAGCCCTAACTCTCGATTTTGGTGAGAAATCCATGAGAGAGAGAGAGAGAGACTAGTCGGTTTCAATTAAATGATAAAAAAGTAAATGGTTTTCATGAAGAAAATAACCCCATTTTGTACTAAGGACTAGCTTGTTAAGTTGGTATGGTTTGAGAGTGAGTCCCACCACTGGTTGGCCCTTTGCCACATAATTTAGGCTTAGAATTGTTCTTCTTTTATCCTCCGAACAAAGTAACAAATGAGATTCAGTAGATCTCCCGTGTTAAGCACCTTGAGTTATACAATTGTTTTTTTTTTTTTTTAATGTATATTTTATTTTATTTCATTGCCATTATCTCAAGTAGGGGTCAATTGGTACCCATTTAATCCGTTCGGGACAAAATGGTGAACCCAAATGGCTAAACCCAAACCTATTTGGGCCTGATGGAGGTTAGGGCTGGTGCCCACCTCTTTCGGACTAGGTTGGGGCTCATACAAGCCCAGCCCGGGTGTCAATTGAACCCTCCAGGCCTGCCCATCCTGCCAGAGAAAACAAGGGTTGGGGCCTTCATATTGAGCCGCAAAGGTGGGCTGGGTTCAATAATTTTTTGCCCGTCAAATACAGGTTGGGCTATCTTATAAAATTATTTGGAATATATTAAATTAGATGAGTATTTTTAAGTAAAAGTAAAATATATTGTCTAATTACATTATAACTGTATAGGTTAATAGGATTTTAATTTAAATACGGTTGGGTAATCTTTAAACACATACAAAAAATAAAAAAATTAAATGAATTCTAGTCATTTTTCGGCCTGAACCCGGCCCGAGTAAGCCTGAACACATTAGGGCCGGGCTAGGAGTCAACTTAGGCCCGGCATCGTATTAAGGCTAGTGTAGGTGAGCCGACCTCTTTAGGGCTGGGTCAGGGCTCAACCAAGCCTGGCCCGAACCAGTCCGTTGACACCTTTATTGACTGCCCTATATATTAGGGGTGCACATGGTTCGGATTGGTTCGGATTTTGACAAAATTGGAACCGAATCAAACATGATCGGTTCTACAAATTTGAAACCAAACCAATCCAATTACCCTATAGAACCGAACCAATCCAATCCAATCTTGGTTCGGATCGGTTCTCGGTTCTTATACTTATTGAAGATAGATACCTTCTTCCTCAATCCAAATATTCTATCTCCTCCAATCTTCAAACCTTAAAAACAAGTAGGATTTTTTTTAAACATGGACTTTGGGGTAATAAAAAAATTAAAAAAATTCTATATTTCATTTAAGAAATTTGATGTAGATGAGGTTCAATAAGTAGAAAACAGTATATTTTATAGAAGATGAGATAGAGGATGAGTTCAATAAGTTGAAAATGAAAAAAACTCTCAAAGAAAAATGAAGGTGTTTTGACTTGATGTTTAAAATAATGGCATTTAAGCCATTTTATGTTATTCTCCTAAACAAATAAGAAATGTATTGAAGATCCATTCGAGAAGAATTTAAATTTGTTTACCGTTAATTGAAGGCGTCTGAGAGATCAATAGCTCAGAGATTTATCGAAGCTTTTTGAATCAAAGAGAGACAGAGAGAGTTCAATCTTCGTTTTCCGATAAGTTGGCGATGCGTTGAGGTGAGGTGAGTGAGAGAGACGACTGAGATTGAGAACGACGGCGGCTAGGATTCTGTTTTTAGAATTCTTCGAATAGGAAGAAGAAAAAAGAAATAAAAAATCGAAAATTTTATTTTTTAAATATATATATATATATATATATATATATAATTGGTTCGGTTTTCGGATTGGTTCGGTTCTATTATATCCTAATCCGGAACCGAACCAAATTAATCGGATTTTTTTTTCTTCGATCCGTACCCAAACCGTGGGTGTGTTTAATCCGAACCAATCCAATCCAAAGGTTTCGGATTGGTTCGGATCTCGGATTTATCCAATCCAATGTGCACCCCTACTATATATGATGCCTTTTTCATATGTTTTTCTAATTCATCAAATTAAATAAATAAATAAAATGGTAATTTGGATATAGTGAATATTTGATATACCCATGATTTTCAAACTAAGGATACACCCCTTGACCATCGTTAATCTCTTGCCAAAAATAATATTTTTGTTTTTCTATAAAAGATCGTCAATCTCCTCACTAAACAGTTCAATTTATTTTCCAAAAATAAAACAGTTTGATCTTTCAATCAAGAAATTTCACTTATTTTCTTCTCAATATAGGATAAGACAATAGAGAAATTCCAATAATTAATTAAATTGCACATATAACAAGTAGCTATCTTTTCACCAAATCCCAATGTTGAAAATAGAGTCTTAGAGGGAAAAATAAAAAATAAAAAAAAAAAGCAAGGATTGTCTTCAAGAAATTGAAGACAATGGCAATTTGATCATTCTCTATTAGTCTCTCAAAGAAGACCAAAGTCTAGTACATAGTAGTATGTCATCAGCTTGAAAACTCAAGGGTATCTCAATTAATATTCACCAAACTCGGAGAAATATGTCTAAATCACCCAAATAATAACACGAAATTGATTCTTCTAGTTGTTACAACCAAGGACAATCGGTTCGATTGGTTCAAATTCATTGATTATGGAGTATTAAATTGAATCACCGAAAAAGAATCAAATAGGGATGACTAACAAGTTTAAAAAATTATGTGGGGCCAAATATTTTTATAAATTAAATTTGATGTCTGGATATCACTATATCTAGCTACATGAAGACGACATTCCACCAATGGCATTCAATGAGTTGTTCTGGATCCGATGTTAGGTTTTAGACACCTTCCTCTTTTTCATGCGACATACTATTTGGAATAACAAATTCAAGGTATGATTAAGTTAATTGATTAGATTCTAGGAGGACATTTGGTGTGACATTTCTTATAGTTCAATCTATTTTTGAACTAGGATTGATTGGAATGGAGTCGAACAATGGTATCTGATTTTCGATGAAATAATTATTTAGGGAGTTATCAAGGAATCCTACCCATTTATTCACAAGCTGATTTGGAAAATCTTCATGAATGGTATTTTCAGTTTCATTTGTCCTTTGTGTTACGTTGGTGCTGAGCTCTAGTTGTCAAAAATTAGTGTCATTTGACTTAATGATTACATTCCAACAATCAAGTCAATCTGAATTTTTAAAAATTAACGATGTATCAAGGTGAAAATTATGTATTTTTATCTTCATTGTTTTTTTTTTTTATATAAATTTTTTAATGACATTGGTTGCATCATATGATTTGTCATACGTGTTGGAAATTGCAATATGAGGTCCTTTCTAGACTTAGTGGAAGTTCCTTTGGGTATGGTAGGTACATGTCTAACGCTTGGCTATGGGGTATTCAAACTCAACAAATCATCAGACCACATGTTGCTTCATAACATCATTATTCATTATGTGGAACGGGCGCCACTATCATTTTGACCTTTGGATCGCAACGTTTAATTTATTAGGACAATCCCGAGGATTGTACATGAGCAATGATAGGGATTTCACATTCCTAATTCCAGAATATTGGATTTGAGTTTTCTCAAGGTGTAGCAGGTTAGAGAGGCCTCAAATCCCTACAATAATTAACCTAAATTACTCTATCAATACTAAAATGCCATCCCTAATAGTTATACATCATTAGTAAGTGCCAACTAACTTAGTTGGTGGAGTCTTTGGGTGATGATAAAAAGACTTTGGGTTCAAATCTCAGGTTAGTGAGCTCAGGCCTAATGGTCAGGTTTAGGGTTTTACCACTTGGGTTCAGCCTGGGTTTACCCTCGAACCCACCAAGATTGCAGCCCTATCATAACCCCTGAACCAAAACCTTATATGTAAAATGATTGTACGTATGCCTCTCAAACACGTGTGTGATCTGACATTGAACGGATAGGCTTGTATGCCAGGCTAACGAGGCTTGTCAATGGATAGTCGAAAATCCGAATCCCATTGCAATTCATATTCAAAATTTTGAATATTAAATCCGAATTTGAATATTATTTTGAGATTGGAACATGCTTTGAGTACGGATTCAGGTGTAGATACATATGATTCGATAAAATTCGATTTTGATAATATATAAGTGTATAAAACAATTAGTATTATTTTGTTATTTGTTTATTTTTCATTATCTTCCTTGTTCCCTCTCAATCAACTTAAAAGCAAGGATTGCGAGGGACTGACCACCTTCTCCAACACGACATCATCTTCTTCATCAACTCCAGGTAAATCCTCTCTCATCTTCAACGTTAAACCAAAAAATCCTTGACTTTTCTCCTTAAGATCCTTCATCTTCAACCTCAACCTAGAAAATTATTGATTTTTCTTACCCAAATCCAAATCTTTAAACCTTTAATTGCTCCCCCCCCCCCAACCAAAAAAAAAAAATTTCTCCATCTTCAACCTCAAACCAATAAATCCTTGATTTTTCTCCTCAAGACAAGAAACGTTGCATTTTCTCCCCAAATCCATCATCTTTAAGCTCTAGGATTTTGAAAAAAAAAAAATAATAAATCAAGGGTTTTTGGTATAGATTAAGGATGAAGATAAATATTTTTTCCATGGCTTTTTTAATGAATAAGATATTGTCGGATATCGAAACAATTAATCGAATTTGAATTTGGATATAATAAAAAAATGGATTCGGATTTGGGTAGTACCATATTTGATCTGATTAATATCCGTTGATAGCCCTAAGACTAACCATGACACTACCTACAAATAGCTTCCTTGTAAGATGATGGTATCAAAGATTCGAGGGATTGACTTGTGTCAACATCTATGGGAATATTATGATTTGGACGCCATCTGTTAAAACTCAGGTTTTGAGAACCTATAAATAAGTAATCAAGGCAAATGTACATGATCTTAACTAAAATAATCTTTATATTCTATTGAATTTGTGACTAACTTGATTATCTGAGTGTATTTGCACAAGAAACCATATAATCATATTGTCAGAGATTTTAAACAGCATCAACTGAGAGACAGACCAAGGAGTAGTTATTGAGCAAGATCAATAACCCACAAATATTAATTTTTCTTAATTCATGTTGAACCCATGGAATCCACTACTTAACTCTAGCATAAAAACAAATTATTGTCATTCATATTTCATGTAAACACACATGTAGGGCATAAAATGCGTCAGAATTTATGTAAAATTCAAGTGATCCAAAATTAGAATGACCACTTAACTAAGTGGTAAGACCTTGAGGAGGTTATTCCCAAGGTCTTAGGTTCAAGCCCCTCTTATACTAAAGTTAACTATTAACTACTAATCCCACCAAGAAAATAAAATAAAATAATAATAATAATAAAAGAAGGAAGAAACTATATAATCAGAGTTCTTAATAACATCATCTGCTGAGATAGACCAAGGAGTAGGAATTGAGCAAAATCAATAACCCACAAATATTATTTTTTCTTAATTCATGATGAACTCATGGAATCCACTACTTAACTCTTGCATAAACACACATGTAGGGCATAAAATTGGTTAGATTTTCTCTGAAATTCGAGTGATCCAAAATTTGAATTCATTGGGTTTGGGTCCTTAGAGTAGATTTGAATTTAAAAAATGGGTCGAATACAATTTGATGTCCCATGATCCAAGTTAGATATGAGCCAAATACAGATCCATCCATATATATATATCTGCCTAGATCCAAACTATGTATTGCTTTCAAAATGGGTCGAATACAGTTTGATGTCCCATGATCCAAGTTAGATATGGGCCAAATACAGATCCATCCATATATATCTGCCTAGAGCCAAACTATGTATTGCTTTCAAAATTATATTTTTAGTTTTTCCAAAATATCATTCATACTAATATAACATAATTTTTTATAAAATAAGATGATTATAATGGTAAAATATAATAGTATAGTAACTACAAACAAGTGTGGAAGAAAATAATGTTAAACTATTCAAAATTATTCTACCCAAATCAAATAATTCGGTCAATTCAAATCCAGATCCAGATTATGTGAAATCAAAATGATTCAATCATGGTTTATCTAAATAAGATCCAAGCCAGATTGAATATGAATTTGAATCAAGATTTAAAAAAAAATCGGATATGACCCATTTTAAGCCGTAGCACATGCCACCCAATGGCATAGACAAGTGTGCATTCTCTTGAAATTGATGTAGATAATCATTTTACAAAACCTTAAATAGTGACTACCTATATTTATATATATTAAAGTTTGCCCCTGCATACGACACGAACATCCTCTTTCGAGTTAAGAGGTAAAAGCGTAAAAAAAAGTTTGAGTGGCATTATTGAAATTTTTTAAAATTAAATGGGTAAACGATGAAAAATAATAAAGTGAATCATAGGGGTAAAAAAGAAAATAAAATAAAGTTATACAGAGTGAGGTGCAAAGTAAATATTAAGGAATAAAAATGAAAAAAATAAAGTTGGAAATGCATCATTAAATAACTTTGAGGTTAAAGGGGTGAAAGATTAAAAACAATAAAGTGGATTAAAAGGGCAAAAGAGAAAAAATAGTAAAATTAGAGGAGATGAAAAATAAATAAAATAAAATGAGTCCCATGAAACTATAGTTTGATGGGAAGTTTATCCTAATTGGATTTATCTCCCACAAATGTAAGTTCTACTATTATTATGAAAATTTTATGAGATTAATAGATAAAAAATAAAAAATAATAAGATGGGTTAAAAAAAAGATATAATAAACTTAGAGTAAGTGTAGAGAAAAGACAAAAAAAAAAAAAAAATGTGGTGTATGTTGATGAGAAGTTTATCCTAGTTAGATTTGTCTCCCACAAAAGTGGGATCTACCATTGTTATTAAATTTTTATGAGATTAAGAAATAAAAAATAAAAAATAATAAGATGAGTTAAAAAAGAAATCAGAGAAAGTGAAGAGGGAAAATAAAAATGTGGTGTAGGTCGATAAGATATTTATCTAACCACAAAATTGTAGTAGAGGGGGTCATCTTATTATTTTTTATTATATGAAAAAATAAGATAGATTAAAAAAGAGATATAACAACTTAATAGTATTTTATTATATGAAATTTGTGGAAGTAACATTGAAATTGACATCATTTCACACATTGTTGACATGAATGTGTATACATAATCATAGATGCTCTTCATCGAGATACAAGTGAGAAGCATCCATTGTTTTATGCACACCAATGTGCGAAACGATGCGAATTTCAATGTTACTGTAGCACGACTCTTCTTTTATATATATATATATGGGTCCCGTTCAACACCCTAAGCTTTACCACACACTTTAACAAACGTGTTTTGTCTTACATGGGTTAGAAGTTTTGGAATGGGCTCATTTTTGGTGAGGATGATCTCTATGGTGAGGAGATCATCCTCACCAAAAATCAGCTCATTCCAAAACATCTAACCCCATCAAAAATGATTTACAAAAAATGGACAGTCCACGATTTTTCAACGTGTAAACATGGGGCTAAACATTTCGGAATGACCTGATTTTTGAGGAGGATGATCTTCTAATCATAGAGATCATCCTCACCAAAAATCAGCCCATTCCAAAACTTCTAACCCATGTAGGATAAAAAACGTTTGTTAAACTGTGTGGTAAAACTTATAGAAGATCATCCTCACCAAAAATCAGCCCATTCCAAAACTTCTAACCCATGTAGGATAAAAAACGTTTGTTAAAGTGTGTGATAAAACTTAGGGTGCTGAATATATATATATATATATATATATATATATATATATATATATATATATATATATTACGTATGTGATCAACTAGACGTAGACTCTATGATTCCAAATATTAAATATTTGGTACCTATGTGATCAACTAAACGTAGACCCTATGATTCCAAATATTAAATATTTGGTTGGGTAAAGAAGTTACAACGTATATCGTCAAACCTCATTGGTGGTGGGACCCACACAAAGGAGAGGACTGGAACTTGTATGTGTGTATAAACTATAACTGCAAATGTAGTAATGAGAACTAATGACCTGGAAAAACGTGAAGAGCGCGTTGACTCCTCGGCTCCAGCCGTATGCGTATCGGCGCAAAGATGGAGAGAACATGTATAAGATATATTACTTCTACTAAGTTGGGCAAAGTAGGGAGTGGATCCTGTAATTCTCTGTAGTGATCTCTCCATCAAAGCTATCACTTCTGCCATCTAAAGATCATAGTTCAGACTTTTATTTATTTATTTAATAATGTTGAAGTTACCTCAAGATTGGACTTCACATCGCACACCTTTTGACATAAAAAGGTATGAAAACCATATATATTCTTTTTCTCAAGATACGAGTGAAAAATCATTTATGGGTTTTATTCACCATCATGTCAAAATGTGTGATATAATGTCTTAAGCTAGATTTTTTTTTTTTTACATATAAAAGAATTATTTTAATCTGACCTAAGGATTTGAAAATGGAAAATCATTAAACTCTCAATCTTAAACAACGGAATTTCGATGTCCCGTTCATGTGGTACTCTATCAACCCTACAAAGATATTACAAGAAAAAAAAAATGGTATTAGAGATGAGCCACACCCAATAGAGCATTTTTAGACGACAATCCAATCCAAATTTAATGGATTGGAAGGTTTTGAATCCAACCTTACCTTTGTGGATTCAAAATCGAAATACTAATTCTTTATTCTTTTGTTGGCCCAATTGCTACCCCAACTCCCGATCTACAATTTTATTTTTATTTTTAATTTTATTTTTTCTAGGTCCAACTAATGGCTGAGATGAGAAGAGAAGTACTAGGTCCATACATGTTTTCTAAGGGTAAGTTGCTTTAAGAGATTGAGATGGGAAGTATAATAAAGTTTTGGCAAGGATCAGGAAATGTTTCCTAGGGATCAGTTCTATTAAAGATATCTTCCCATATCAGCCCTTCGTTGGATACTTTCGGTCCAATAAAGAACAAGTAAAGAGACGTTGGGGGGATATTACCGAATACAGACGAAGCCATGGGCTATTGGGTGGATCCAAACGCCAGCTCCCTAATTTTTATCCTTTTTCAGGACTGATTTGATTTCACATGAACCCAAGGGGGCCCACAAATCACAATCGGTCTACACTTTGTAACCATGTGGGCCCAGTATTCAGGTGATTTATATTGAAAGAAATATTAAAATAATATATAATTAATACAAAACATAAAGTGAAGACACCAGGGTCACGGAAAAAGGTGGATCGTGATAGCCCATTTGTGGGGCCCTTTCTCCTGGATCGAGCTGGCCATAAGGGATTGGGGTCCAACCATATAAATGTCGCACTGGGTGTTGAGTGCTTTGTTGTGTGGGCCAAGGCCTGGCCCACAGTGAGGATTCGGTATATCTTTATTAAACACTTTTCCTAAAATGAAATATTATTTCTATCCATAAAACAAACATCATGGTACAATTAAAAAAAAGAGGAGTGACATCAAAATTGACATACTTTCACACATTGCTGACTTGGATGTGTGCACATAACCATTGACGCTTTTCACTCGTGTATCTCGATGAAAAACATCTATGGTTCCATACACATTCACATCAATAACGTGTGGAATGATATGAATTGTAATGTCACTCCAACATTTTCCTAAAAAAAAAAATTCACTTGTCACCCCCACAACTGTTTGTGTTTCTTAAAACACTTTAAACATAGAAATAAAAAAGAAAAATGCTAAACTGACTTCTTATAACATTGCTTTCAAGACTCTGTTGTTGTGGTATTGTCAATGGAACCATAAATGTTTTTCACTCGTATCTCGAGGAAAGCATCTATGGTTCTATGCATACCTCTATGCCAACGCAGTGATGTAGGATGTCAGTATATAACGACTCAAATGAAAAATGTTATACTGACTTCCTACAACACTATGCGTTGCTTTTTCAAGAGAGCGACAGTGAGAACGAGAGCGAGAGAGATGGTTTTCAAAGAAGATGGGTGAGTGGCAGGGATGGAGCCAAGATTTTTTGTAGTGGGGCAAACTATGGTTATAGTTGTATAGTTGAAGAACTGGAAGATGAATGATTTTAAGGAGAAATTCAAAAGTCATTTCCAATTAGTATATGAGAAGGCCCGATCAAGAGGCAATGTTATCAACAAAAAATTGAAACGAGGGGGGGGGGGGGGGGGGGATTGGAGGGAGGTGAGGCTGTGGGGACAAATGGGGCATGTAATTAGTTGAAAATATAAGGGTGTCTCAAAGTTTTGTGGGGGAAATTGCCCCCACCAGCTCCGCCCGTGGTGAGTGATTATAAGAGTTCAGCTTAGAAATGTAATATTCTACTCTCAAAATTCTAATGAATGAAGAGAGAGGTACTCTGCATATTGACATGTTGTAGGATTTCGGGTGATATCCTTCTCCATCCAATGGCCTCTTTTGTCTTTATTTCCCACTCATTCTTTTTTTTCTCCCTCTTTTCGTGTTCCTTCCATCTCTCACTTTCTCTTTTCTTTTATCTTTGGAACAATAATGCTAAAGACCTATATTTTAAAAATGGGTCCCGTTCAGTATCAAACATTTTGGCAAAACATTTTTCAAAACATGAGTTAGAGGTTTTGGAATGAGCTGATTTTTAGTGAGGATGATCTCTACGGTGAGGAGATCATCCTCACCAAAAATCAGCCCATTCCAAAACTTCTAGCCCCAGTTTACATGTTGAAAAATTGTGGACCGTCCATTTTTTGTAAATCATTTTTGATGGGGTTAGAAGTTTTGGAATGAGCTGATTTTTGGTGATGATGATCTCCTCACAGTAGAGATCGTCCTCACCAAAAATCAGCCCATTCCAAAACCTCTAACCCATGTTTTGAAAAATGTTTGTTGCTGAACATTTCCCTTTAAAAATAGATACCAAAAAGTCTCCTAAAAAATAAAACTCTTTTAGTACTTATTTTATCACATATTAGTCCAAGAAGGTTTTTTAAAGTAAAAATAGCTTAATGATCCTTTTAACGAATTTAGAAGTTTAAATAAAAGTGCTTATTGTTTTGATGAATATTTGAGGTACCCCTATTGTAGGAACTAAAAATATCATTTTCCTACGGATTAACAAAATTGCTAAATCAAGACAATTGGATCCGCTTCAATCTATTCCAACTGGTAAACCTAGTTCGAAAATATAGGCAAATAGGTATCTTTGGCCAACCCCTTCCCCTCTACTACTTCCCTTAAGGTGGTTCGACCTCCTTGGCCGACCCCTCTCATTTTCATGTTACATCAAGGTGATTCGACTACTATAGTCAACCTCAAGGAGTCGAGCCCTTACTATTTTCATCCAAGGGAGGTTCGGGCTCTTTAAGGAGCCAACCCCTTGTTATTTTTGTCCAAAAAAGGTTCAGCCTCCTCAATGAGTCGGCCCCTTACTATTACGTCTCAAGGAGGTTCAACCTCCTCAAAGAGTGTTACGCCCCCAATTTAAGATTTAGATTTTCCCAAATCTCGAGGGTGGAGTCAAAAGTAATTTAAAAAATCCAAATGAAGATTTTCAATGCTTAAATATAATATGGATTTCTTCCAAATAATTTCGATAGAGTTTTTCTTAAAAAGTGGATTTATGAAAAAAATTTCAACCGTACAAAATATACCTATATAATCAAAATTTATATATCCACTACATTTCAACTACCATATTATAATGAATATACATAACTTCAAAAACATACAATAATTATAATTCAAAAGTACACATAAATCAACTACACATATCATATCTATCAACAGTTGTCCACGTCATAAACATTAACTCTCGCTCTCTAGACATATACATACAAAAACACACAATACACATGATGTTAATATATACAAGAAAGTACAAAACTATATAAAATAGTTTCACCAAACTCAAATCTCAGATCAAATATAACAAAAATAATGTTCAAAATTTCCCAACAATTAAAATGGGCCCTTAAAGTCCAAACCTTCAAAATTTTCTTTCTTTTTCAATAAATGGCCGAAAGCCCTACTTACGTGGCCTATGGACCAAAGACTCCTCACCACTCATCCCAACCCTAATCCAAATCCATAACTATTCAACTCACAACCTATTACTATACCCAAACCTAACCTATCACCTAAGTCTATTGGACTTAAAATTCAAACACCATACCCACTCAACCCACTATCCAAACATTATATCCAAACCTAACCAATCTACCCAAACCCAATTCTCAATCTAAGCCAAACATCACAACCAATCACCCAAGATCATTAAGGTAGGACACATGTTACTACCCCAACTCACCTTCCTCATCCAACTACTAACCCCCATCACCTTTATCTAAAAAATCATCTATTCACATTTCAACCAATACCCTTATTTAACTTACCATTATTATTCCTTATAAACCCACATTCACAAGTCAAACCCACACCTCTCCTTTCCAATCAAGCACTCATTCTCTTTAATCAACTCATTTAAACATCTAATCTCCACACATCTTGACACATGTCATCACTTCCTTCATTCTCCTAAAATCTAATCAACCACTCTCTTACATCCTCATTCTCTTAAATCAAACACCACTTCTCTTCACCCTACTAAATGTTCAACCAACAAATCACTCTCTTACACCTCCATTCTCTCAACCAAACATCATTTATTTCACTTCACCTAACACTTAACCCAAAAGAATTGAAAGATCCAACCCATTTGGATCACAAATAACCCATTTAAACTTCATTTCTCAAATACCCTTCCATCTTCCTTAATTTACAAATACCCTATCTCACAATCCTTAAATCATTTTACTCTATTTTATTATTTCACCCAACTCTACCTCTAATAATTACTCTCAAATTCCTATAAAATCTCCTCATTCTCAACATAATTCCACCAATGAAAAAATACCACCTAATGCAAAAATACTAAAAAAAATACACAACTCCCTCTCAACATTCTACTCACTACTTACTTTCAATTCTCCCAACTTATTAACTTAATCCTTTACTCACTCTCAAGTAAACCAAGATCAAATCAAGGAAGCACATATTTTGAAGGTCAAGAAGATCAATGTGGGTTTTTGATAAACAATTCCCCTTCTCTTCTCTCCAATTTTCCTCTTCTACTTCTCTCTTTTCTTTACACTTATGCACACACCATAAAGGGTTTGAACCATAGAAGGGTTCCTTTATTAATAAGGAGACCCACAACGGTTTGAACCCAAATCAAAGTCCCTTGCACTCGATGGCACAAATCGGATTTTTCTGATTTTTTCTTTTTATTTTCAAATTGATCGAATCCGAGGTTATCACCAATGGTAGAGGGAGTAAGGTACCTAACACATTTTCTACTTCCTAATATGGACCTCCTTACCTATTTCTAAGGTTAGACCAATGAGCCATATCCATACGAGAGTTAGTAGATGCTAAAAAAAATACGTCATGAGTAACAACCATTTACACATTTTTACAAAAAGAATGGTGGCGACTCCAAACCCAAAGTGGTTGAGATATTTGGAAATGAAAAATCTCGTGTCTACACCTATGATATTAAAATGATTTTTCTAGCTAATTCTTTTGACGATTCAACCAAATAATTCGATGACTAAGTAAATCTCGAAGTCATAGATATATTCTTCTTTAGTACCGGATCTTAATTCTCATCATAAATATGTTTAAATCTCGATTGAACGCAACCTGTGCGAATCCACTTTCAAACTCATTTGGTCTTTGTTTCGATTTTAATATCATAAGTATAATGAACATTGACTTATTCTTTATTTTATAATGATATAAAATTTTATATTATAATATATAAACTAAAATAATTGTTGTATCACATATTTTAATACATTTTACTTATAATATAATAATATTTATATTTATTTTAATTACATTCTACTATTTTACATTTCAATAATTTCAAATCTAATCTTTTTATATAAATAATTATAATTAAACTCAATTTTAATTAAATAATTTATTTTAATATTTTTATAATATAAAAATAATTAAATATTATTATTTTATATATATGTATATTTTTTTCGTTATGTTCGTTACAGTAGACCAATTCGAACAGTGTATCTCAGATTTTTGAAATTCCTCACCGATTTTTCTCTATTAACCAAAATACCCCTTACACCCAAATTTTTTTTTATAATAAAATTGATATTTTCATAATCTATCATATTAAACTTGAATTTAAGTATGTTGATATTCTAAACTATGTTTTTCAATGTTTTTGCATTTAACGGTAATGTCTGTTTGATCAAAAGAGCTTTCTATAAAATTTTGAGTTTTATCTACTTCGACTAAATGTTCTAAATCTTCGATAATAATCATGATAAGATTCTTCGAATTATACATTACATTTAGCAAATTTTCTTTCTAAAAATTACTATTTTATATCAATAATATAATGATTTATTTTTAATAATTTTTTTTAAATAGGAAAATAGGTCAATATAGTTGACTTAATTCCTCAATATACGTAATAAATTTTATGGCGTTACAAGGAGCCAACCCTTTGTTATCTCATACAAAGGAGGTCTGGCCTCCTCAAGGAGCCTTCTTGTTATTACATTTCAAAAAGGTTCTACCTCCTCAAGGAGTCGACCCCTTGCTATTTCATCCAAAGGTAATTCGATCCCTCTAAGGATTCGACTCCTTACATCATCCAAAAGAGGTTCGGCCCTTCTAAGAAACTGATCCCTTGATACGTCATCCGAATAAGGTCTGGTCCCTCTAGGGAACTAATCCCTTATTGTAACGTCCAAACAAGGTTTGGCGTTTTTAGGGAACTAATCCCTTATTATAACATCCAAACAAGGTTCGATCCCCCTACGAATCCAATCTTTCTCTCAAACACTTAAGTGATTTGACCAAGTTTTATTAGCAACAACAACAGCTATTTTTGTTTCTTTTCCTTATCTTACTTCTATTCAGTAGCTTATGTTACTACTTCTACTCATTCTCATATTCCTACTTAGTAGCTGATGTTATTATTATTTTTCCTTCTCTTACTATTGTTTAGTAGCTTATACTAATATTGTGGCTACTATTACTATTACTACTAGTCTTCCTCCTACTTTTGGAATTGCTTTAAGAAGATTGATACAATAAGAAAATTGTGTAAAACTACCCGAATAACAACATATCAAAGTATTATAATTAGTCACTATAAAAGTACCCAAGTAGCAAAGGTCATTACAACATGTCTACCAACAAGGTAAAATATAGGGGTGCACATTGAATTGGGTAAATCCAAGAACCGAACCAATCTAAAGCATTTTGGATTGAATTGGTACGTATTAAGCATGGTTTGGTTTGGGTGCGGATTGTAAAAGAAAAAATCTGATTGATTTGATTCGATTTCGGATTAGGGGTGTAATAGAATCGAACCAATTTGAAGTATCTATTATAATATATATAATCTTAGTTTCGTTCTTTTATTATCTATTTCTCTTTTCTTTAAGTTCGAAGAAAATCTAACTGGCATTTGTTTCCCTCACCTCGTCATTCGCCACCTCGTCGAAAAACAAAGAGGTAACCCATCTATTTCTCTCTCTCTCTCCCTCTCTCAATTGTGTTAGTATGTTACAAAGAGATAACTCATCAAAATCATCAACTTCATCTCCTCTATTTTTTTTCTAACAAAAACTCATAAAAAATGTACACAAATCTCTCTCTCAACTCTTAAATGGATCTACCCATTTAAGGAAAAACTTTCTCAAAGAGTTTGAATCCTTATTTTTTTATGAAAACCTTATGTTGTGTTTGTTAGATGAAATATACTATACGAACTTAGACTTGGATTCGTTAATCTATCATTTATAGATTAGTTTCCTTACTAATCCATCCAAAATATCAATTTTAAAATTGTAATTTTTTTTAGTCTCATTGAGCTTCCTCTAATTTTTAATTTATATAGATTTCAGTCAAAATTTAATCATTAAATCATTTTCATTTTTAAAATAGGCATTATTTATAATCTGATCCAAAGGGTTCTTCTTTTGAAAGAAAAAATACTAGTTTTTCTATTTTGAAAGTATGAAAATCGAGAACTGATCCGAACCAAGGTTGGTTTGGATTGATTCGATTTTATAGGGTAATTAGATTGGTTTGTTTTCAAATTTGTAAAATCAATCATGTTTGGTTCGGTTCCAATTTTGCCAAAATCCGAACCATGTGCACCCCTTGTAAAACATACATAGTTTCCGAAAGATTTACATACACATAACTTGACTGTCAACTCGGGGAATTGAGTAATCACCAAATTGAAGCAGTTACACATTTAAAGTCACTCTGAGGAGTAGGTTATAAGAACCATGAAAAATGAGTCTTCATTATCATCAAAGCATCATGGACTTTTATTACCATAATGTTAGACAACATTGGGGAATAGTTACAAATATGTTTACTACCCTAATTAAAGAATACTCTATAAATACAATGTTTTCTCCCACTCAAACCAAGGCACAAGTCACACATAATTCTAGTGCTCATATTTCTTATTACTCTGTACTTTTCATTAAGTACTAACTTGATCATCGAATGCTTTTTAATCGATATCATACCGATGTCTTTTCAAGTAAAGACGAACGAAGAAGATAATTCAAAAAAGGAAAATTTCCCAAAGAAGACGATCGAAAATTCAGAGGATTATCGAAAAAGAAGATTAGAGAGTCGCATTAATTGTGTACGGATCTCAAGAAGTGGGAGATCCAAAAAAATACCCTACACCTATGTTTTAAAATCATTGACATGGCCCTTGATTACAATGATTTAGATTAATGAAAAAAAAGATCTAAATGAACCAAAAAAAAAAAAAAAACCTTCTTTGCTCTTACAAAAGTTAGTCATCTTCAACCCATTTAGATAACAACGATGACTACAACCATGATGATGAGGACCATCATCAAACTGATTTGGTATATATATTAGATTTATTAAAATATATAATAATAATTTTAAATATTTAAAATATAATTTCAAAAAGTTACTTGAATGTCCATTGAATTGAATCAACTCAAGAACTCGCAAATCCACTCAACTGAGTCAAATAAAATTATATTAAATTTATGAATATTTCAAAAAAATTAAAAAATATTTAGTAGACCTCTCAATCAAAGCACGATTCCCTGAACTCCTAAAGTAGTTAACGGGGTATTTTTGATATTTTTTTTATTTTAAAATCTTTAAAAGATTCTTAGTAAACTAATATTTTATTAAATGGGTCTCTAGTAGATCGTATTCTTTGGTAGGAGCCTTTTTTTTCTTAAACACATTCTCAATAAAGAGGTTTTTACCATCATTTTCCCTTTATATTTCTTAGACGTCATATTATACGAATTTTTATTCAAAGAGGAAGATTTTACAAGATAGATACTTAGTACGTGTTTATCTTTATTTAATGTTTTAATTATTATAAAAATTGATGTACCAATAAAATATAATTTAATTAATGAAAATATTTAAAAAATGGCGTATAATATTAAAAAAAATTACGAAAAGAGAATAGAGAAAAAGGGAGACAAGATGATTAAAAAAAAAAAACAGGAGAAAACTATTAAATTTTATCGATTTTGGTTCATATCATTCTAGTAATCAAATTAATGGAATCGTAAAAAAATTCTCCTTAATAATTCTAATTCTTGACTCCTAATAATTTTTATCGAAGTTTTTAGTTCCAATTAAATGGGTACTCATTGACACCTCTATTTGAAGTAGCTATGAAGAAATGAACTTTCAACTCTCATGGGAAATTGGTACCCAAGCAACTCAAAAAGTGCTTTCAAGCTTTTATCTTCCTATTTGAGGTGCAAGCTAGTGTCAGAGCTAATCCAAATGCAGTCTTAGTGACTTAAGTTGTTTTTGAATTGATAGAAATAGAGAAAAGATAAGAGAAGAGGAGGGAAGAGAAAATAAATAAGTTTCTTGGCATTTCTCTTGTTTGGATTGTTAAGTGGGGGAGAGAAGAGAAAAGAATTGGAGAGAAAAAAATGTGAGTTTTCTTTCTCTCCAAAAGTGGAGAGAAACCCTTTTAAAATTTCAAAGTTGTCCAGAGTTCTCTCTTGTCAATTCGAACATGGTGGAGAGAAATTGAATTTCTCTTTTCTTCCCTTCGCTTCTCTTCTCTTCTCTTAATGAATTTCTCTCAATCATATTTGCATTGCATGGAGAGAACTTGGGACAACTTTAAAATTTTAAAATATTATAAAAGAGATCTAGGAAGCAAAGATGAAATTATAAAATATTTTATAAGGGTTTCTCGCCATTTCTCTCATCTTCTCTTTATTTGAGAGAAACAAAATTAACATTTTTTCTATCATTTTCTCTCCAATTCTTTTCTTTTTTCTTCCTACTTAACAATTCAAACAAGAGAAATGGAGAGAAACTCATTTAACTTCTCTTCTCTCCATTTCTCTCAATGTGGCATTAAATACATTTTTTAGAAGTATTGGTATGGAACTGATTTGTATGTGATGGGTAGCTTGTAAGCTAGGATAACTTAGAAGCTTATTAATTGGATGGATTTATATTTTTTCTACCCACCAAAGAAAGAAGAAAACAAAAGAAAATATTTATTATTATATTATTGAAAGTTTTATTGATTCAATCAGTAAACTAATTACAGAGTTTTATTATATTTTATTAAAAAAATGAGATTATTTTTTTCATATTCAATCGCTTTCTTTGTTATCAAACATAAAAAATATTATTTGTGTGAGTAATTTTGTCCTATTCAATCACATATCACAGTGGTGCATTGCACCACAGAATCAGACCCTTCTTTGTCGTGGACTAATCCTCACCGTTCAATAACTGGCCTCTGGCAGTTCAGACGAAGTCACGAACATCACGTGGTGGCTTCTATATTGTCTTAATGTTGACGTGGAGGTGCACAGATAACCGTAGATGCCTTCCACTCATATCTTAAGGAAACGCATCTATAGTTATGTTATGCCCCACGTTAGAAATGTGAGAATCATTGTAAATCCCAATGTCACCACTGTGATTCTCATATTTCTGACGTGGAGGTGCACACATTATTGTCGATGTTTTTTTACTCATATCTCGAGGAAATACATCTATGATTATGTGCACACCTCATGTCAGAAATATGAGAATCGCAATAAATCCAAAAGTCACTCCAGTACTACTCTTTTTCACTAATGCTGGGGTGATATTGGATTTATTGTGATTCTCACATTTCTGACGTGGAGGTGCACACATTATCGTAGATGCTTTTTACTCGTATCTCAAGGAAATACATCTACAGTTATGTGCACACCCCACGTCAGAAATATAAGAATCGTAATAAATCCCATAGTCACCCCAGCACGACTCTTTTTCACTAATGCTAGGGTGACATTGGATTTACTATGATTCTCACATTTCTTATACGTGGTGATGCACACATAACTGTAAATGTTTCTACTCGTCTTTCGAAGGAACGCATCTACGGTTATGCGCACTCTACATTTCAAAAATGCAAGGATGGGAGTAAATCGCAATGTCACCCCAACACAACTCTTTGATATTTAGAGTAGCAATCCTCTCTTCCGAGAGTTGGTCAACAAGGGTTGTCAATAGATCGGATCAGAGTCGAATATTGATCTGGTAACTACATGGCAAGTTAAAGGATTCAGATTCCAGTAAGGACTCAACCTGATAAGAGTCCTAACTTACCGAATTAGTTTTGGTACAACCATCCTTTGCTCCAATGGACCCATTCGAATAATATATATATATCAAATATAGTATATATACTTTATTAAATTGAATTTGATAGGATTTGGATTGATAAAAAAAATATTTGATTTTTGGATGAATCCTAACAATACACGTAATATTTAAAGGGGTCCGGATTTAAAAATGGCAAATTGATCCGAGTTTAGATCTAATAACTTTTTTTATTGGATTAGTATTAATTTGATTCATTTACAATCCTAAATGATGGACTAACACACTCAAAATCAATTTGATGGATAAATTCATAGGAAAGTCAATTTAGGGTTTCACAAAATCCAAAATATACCAATCATACGACACTATGTGTATTGATGATTTCCTTGATGTGGATATTTTTGTAAATTGGGGATGCCCTCAATGCTCGTGATGTTCTTCAATTGGTCAACACGAAGTTTGTAAAATTTCAAATTGACTTTTTTTGTGCACAAAAAATTTCTCCAAGAGCATATTAATAATGTTCTTGAAGAAAATGCTCAAATAAAATATTACAATTTAGTCATACAACTAGTGGAAAAGAGATTAATTGGAATCTCATTATGAAAATGAGAGTGTAATCTTCATAAAAAATAAACTCTAAATCTAATTAATACCATCTTAATCGATCCTAATTAAAAGACGATCCAGTGTGTCAATATTTATCTTATTGCAATACATCATTTCTAATAACCTATTATCCTCCCATAATCATATATGTTTCTTTAAATAAAAAATATGCATTTTGTTATATTTAATATCAACCATTAATCTTAACAATTACATAATTGATGTCATTGAAAAAATCCATTTTATTGTAGGTGATTATTATTACAGAGGAAGATGCATTATGTTAAGGTGCATAAGATACATTGTAACAACATTGTCAGTGTATCTCATCACAAATAAAAGATTGAGATGAGGGTATTCTAAAATATTTATAGATATTTAAGTTGCTGATGGAGGATATTCTAGAATAAGATGTATTGTATTAAGGTTTGTGAGATACACTGTAACATTCTCATGGTATCTCCTCACAAATGAAAGGTGGGATGATTTTTACAAAAACCCTAATAAGGTATTTATAGAGATTACATTAACCATGATATACGGAAACTAGCCTAATATAATATTTTATAATATTCTAATTGATATATTATAAATATTAATAAATATTTTAGAATATCTTGCACGACAACCT
Organism: Akebia trifoliata; assembly: GCF_017979445.1. Lineage (NCBI taxonomy): Eukaryota > Viridiplantae > Streptophyta > Magnoliopsida > Ranunculales > Lardizabalaceae > Akebia > Akebia trifoliata. The sequence continues at coordinate 10,673,167 of NC_141376.1, read as the reverse complement.
TCCATTTGTGATGAGATACACTAACAATATTACAGTGTATCTCATGCACCTTAATACAATACATCTTATTCTCTAACAATTGTTTTCGTCTGTAAAACTCATTACTTTCGCATCCCACTCAGTAGGGCTTAGGCTTTGATTCCATGAAAAATGAATAAGTTTTACTGATAATTTAAAACTCATTACAACGACCTTGATAAGGTTCACGTCAAATATATATGGAAAGAAAACAAGTCAAACATAAATCGAACTGTAGTTAATCTGATCCTATCATCTATCCTTTTTATTGTTATCATTTTATTTTTTTTTTAATTTATTTTGGGAGGAGTCGAGGTCAAATTACATTTGTATTGTCACTAGGTAAGCATATTTTTAATGGGATCAATAACTCAATTGAGGCTATATATTTGAACCTAAGTCTTTAGTATCAACACCCACAGTTGGATTGAGTATTCCCCAATTCGATTATTTCTCTTTTCTTTGGGTGGACCCATAATATTTTCTCTAATATGAAAAGACACTTGGGTTATTATTCCCTTTGCGATTTGTTAGGAGATTTAAAAATATAGAAATAGAAGGGTGTTGCAGGGAGAGTAGATGATTACTTCAGAGTTGATTCGGGACATTTTGGACTTATTATTTTTTAAGAGCAAGTTGAGCAAAGACTTAGAAGATGTGTTTTTTGAAGATTTTGTCTTCAAGTAGGATGCACTATGTTGTGACTGATTTAATAGAGGATTGGTTTGTGGGTTGTTTGGCTTTGTTGGTTTTTTTTTTCTCTTGCTTATATTGTATATGAGGTTCACCCTCGACCTCTTGTCTCTTTTTTTATATCAAAAGATTCTCATACTTATAAAAAAAAATAAAGTATCAACACTCATAAGCTTTACCAACAAAGCCAACACCTTTATATAGACTCTTGTATCTTATTTAATTTATACACTTCACGGGTGAAAAATCTACACGAAAAGTTTTTAATATTTATATATGTGAAATTTGAGGCAAATTTTATAAAATGTTATAATAAAAATTTGTGACCGTGAAGGAATTATCCCTCCGAAGCCATATCTCCTTTTAATGAAAATACATGTGCTCTTAGGGCACACGTTAACAGAACCCCATTGACTCATTCAGAGATGTAAAACTTATCGTGGTCACTAAATTCTTTTAATTTTGACAAAAATTCAAAAAATAATAATAATAATAATCGTTGGAAGAAATCTAACTGAAAAATCGATGATCAATCGTTCGATCGAGAAATAATCAACAATTTTATTAATACAAAGCAGATATTTTAAATAATTGCTGAATCCAAACTTGGTTTCTATGGTTTAGATTATCACGGGTTGTTAAGGTCTTTAAAACAGTTATTGATTTGGTCCAGTGAAGTAGGTGAGAGACAAGATAGTCCAATCAAGGATAGAAACAAGTCAGAAGGTATTTCAAGGCCCACTAATTTATCCTTAATAGAGAAATTATGAGAAACTGATATTCAACAAATCCTGGGCCCGCCCATTTGATGTTTATCACAATTTAGAGCTACTACACATTCAAACAGTTGACACGTACGTCGACGTCCCCTCAGCCCACTTGTGGTTTAGGTTTCAAAGTTGGCTTCTTCTTTCTAAGGGCACGCATGTTTCCCTTTCAAACTTTAACTATCCTGTCTGTAACAAAATTGTGATGGAACCCAAGTGCACACCCATACTACACCCTTCTCTCATTTAAGGTCACGTTTAAAGACTTGAAAAATAAATTTAATATAATAAAATATACTTAATGTAGATACAATATGCAACTCTTACCTTGATGTTAATAGTTACGGGAGGAGCCTACAATGCAACCTCTCCGACGATTTAGTCAGAAATTCAGTATTAAAATGTGCAAAATTTCCCCTTTATCCCCTTCCACCCCCCCGAAAAAAAAACAAAAAAACATACCTTTTGTTTGCTGCTCCCCTCTTATCTATCTATAGAGATTTCTCCATAATCTTATTTGGATCTCTTTTGATATTGTCTTCCTTAAAATTTGGTATATTAGTTGAAATGTATTTTCTCCTTTTCAGGTCTAGGTTCACGGAACTATATTTAGTAATGACTTTCTTAAATCTAGGAAAATTCTTATTTTTACGCCTCATTGATTTCGTGTATTTCGGGGTCCGATTTTACATTCCACTTCTTTAATTCTGTGTTCCGACCCAGGGCTTGTCTCTTCGATATCTCTCGAACTCGTCAGATTGTATCTCTCAGACTTGGATACATGCGGATCTTCTCATATTATTGGGATTTGACTTGTATTTGTATTCATGCCACATTACATGGTCTTGAGTTATTACTATAATGACTATCCACACTTCTAAGTCGGAAACAAATAAGAATTTTTTTTTTTGTAATCTTCAAAGATTTATATAGAAATAATGTTGAAAAGAAAAATCAATCTTCTTGATTTAAGGTAAATTAATTGTTATATTAATTTGAATATTTTTATTTATTTAAAGATCTATACTCTAATATGAGTAAAATGAAGAAAAACTTGCAGAAAAAGATTTGTAATAGGAAGAGGGAATGTTGTATTACAAGAAAAATTAGTTCATTATGAGCTCCAAGAGATAGTCTTTTTTGTTCTCCAAAATTTTCATATCCCCTTTATTATTAATACATCCATATCTCTTTCTTTGATTTCATTTTTAATCATTATGATCATTATTTCTTAATGAATCAATTATGTAGATACTCAAGGTTCAATGGATTTTGACATTATTTACGTGGGTTTATGAGTCACCACCATTTAAAGAGTTAAGGTGTGAATGAATATTATAAAAGATATTTTGAATTCATTTTTTTCAAGTAAATAGTGACTCAAATTTGATCTTTACCTAAAGGTAAAAAGTAAGGAGATTCGATTGTCAGAAAGAAAGATGTTATGCATATTGTCTCACCCACCAAATTGGTGATTATCAAAGGTTTATCAAACGTGAAGTAAAAAATCGATTTTTTAATTTTTTAAAGTTAAAAAATCTAATAGGAACTTAAGAATTAAACAAAGTATAATTCGGTCTCTAGACTTGTAAATGACATCAATGAGCAAGTCATAGAAGAAATTTTATACTTGTTGAATTTTTTTGTAAGCTTGAGATTTTAATGTAAATCTAATTAGATTTCATCATTTTCTTAAGCATGAATTACATGAATATGTACTCTTTTAGAAGTGTAATTTTTGTTGGTGGAATTCTAAAGACATGTCCATTAGTTTGACAAATAAAAGAAGTGGTGTTTGCTAATGTATATGCATGTCAATGTTCCTTTGAAACTTATTCATGGACTTAGAAATGTAGGGTTTAAAATGGGTTGGATTCGAGCCAGATATGTGCCTACCCATATTCGAATTTGATTTTTTAAATTTGGGTCCAAATTTGGATCCTACTAGTTCAAACCATATCCTTTTTTTTTTTTTTTTTACTTTCATTAAACTCATATCTGGATCCAATCCAATCGAATTAATTGATTCAAGTTGATCAAGCCAGATAATTTCAAATCATTATAAAGTAATTTATTAAAAAATGTGGCTTAAATGTAATTTGAACTCAAGATCTCTGCCCTTTTGAAAAGAAACTTTAACTACACTTAATACTTATTTGTTGATGAATGATAGACTAAAAAAATATAAAAATATAACATAAAACATACAAAATAATATTGCATTCGAATATAGGGATGGGTCCGTATCCGACTAGGGTCAAGGGATATCAACCCATATTTTAATTTAGATATACTTAAAGAAATCAAATCCACTAAAAATTAGATTGAATCACTCGGATTTTGGATAAAATCAAACCAATTTTAAGCCCTATAGAAATGGGAAATTACTTCACATGATTAAATTTTACTCTCTTGCTCCTTACCTCATTAAAAAAAAAAAAAAAAACTAAAATTTAAAATTGAAATTACTTAAAAATTAAAGGAAATAAAGACAACATGTTATGTAATTAATACTTTTTGAAAAATTTATTATGGACTTAAAAAAAGGAAGATCACTTCACATAATGTAGATTTATTCTTTCTCACTTTATGTCATTAAAAATAAAATAACTACACTACATTGCAAGAATTAAAATGTGCATACAAGTAAAGAAAGGATTAGATAGGAAGGAAAAATAAAAAATAAAAGTGTCATCCCCACCTTGGACTTATTTTTCTCGCTTTTTCTTTTGCTCTAAGCTTCTAGGATGAGTAAGAACTTAACTACACATAATTTTGTAACTTAAGAAGGCTTCAAGAAAGAATTTTGATAGAATTTTTGAACTCTAACATGCCTCCATTTTTCTTGAATGGGTCTTTTATTTATAGGTTCAAAAGAGACCTTTAGGGATATAACTGCTTAATTTTATTAACTTTAAAAGATTTCCAAGAAAATCTAAACAAATAACTTCAAATACCCTTAATCAAATTGTCCTTGATTGTCTTTTCATTTCCTGAAGTATTACTAATCATGATTATCAAAGAGTTGAGGTGTTACAACACTCAAAATTCTATTTGAGGGATGGAAGTGTCAAAGTCCCTTCAATTTGGTCAAACTTTAAAGAACGTAGGAGCAATGACATGTAATTTGCAATAAAAAATTAAGATTTTTTTGACAATTGCATTAGTTGGGTTCTTACCAACTTTATGGTATAAGAGTAAAAGTCCTAGAAGTTTTAGAGACTTCTTATGAGTGAGTAAAAAGGTTAAGAGCATTTGAATTTAGTCAATTGGCATAAAATTTAGGAGAGTAGACCTTGAATTATGAGAAAAAGTAATAGAGAGAAAGGTCAATTATCCTAATTGAGTCTCAACAAATTAATGATAAAATGAAAATTCACTCTTTGTGGGGATCAAAGGTTGACCATGAGTCAAGACTGGAAGAGCTAGAGAATTTTAAAAAAACTAAGGTTGTCAAATTAGTGAAGGATTAATGCATGGGTAAAGTGGGAAAATGGTAGAATTTTCTTAAAAAATAAGCAATTAAGAGAGGTGATTAGGAAGTAATTTTCCTAAGAAAATCTAGAGCACTAGAGCACTCAACTGCACTCATTTTAAGCACAATTGTCTAACCGAACTTCGTCTTAGGTAAGCAAATGCCAAAGCAAATTTTAACCTGTACATTAGGTGAGCAAATGCTAACATGAAATTCCTTTTAGTCATTAGGTGACAAACAACCAAAGTAAATTTAAGCTTGGGCGTTGGTCACTGAAAGCAAGGCTTAAATCCTTCAAAACCTTTTTTTTTTGTTATGCTTAGAATGGGTCTCACTTGATTGATTAAAATTCTCTTGGGTTTACCCCTCTTCATTGAATTTTGATTGAACTCTCAAATTTTATTCGGACAAATTAAGGTGTCTACAAGTTACATATAGATGCAATACTCCTGCTCTAACTTCTCTAAATTCCAATCTAATATATATCCACATATAATCGAGATAGGATCCCTTCATGGTGATGGGCACCGTCTCGTCTCTTAACTACTTGAGATAGGATCCCATTCTTCTTTATTGAGATCAAACTCCTAATCAAGCATTAAAGACCTTACAAAAGAGTGTTCCTCGTAAGTGTGAGTCATTGCCATCTATCACATTGAAGTGTTTCCTATTGCCATCGATCACATTGAAGATCTCTAGCGGTTTCATCTAAAGTGGTGACATATTTATACTTTTGCTTCACATATGTAGGTACTAAAATGGGCTTTTGTTTTTTTACCTTATTTCCTCCAAAGTGCACTTTTACTTTTCACTTATCGCAATGCTTTAATATAGTTTTATATTTATTGATGGAACCTCTATAATCATCCGTTAAGTAATTTAAATTTACAATACCGTCAAGTTGCAACCTACCATATATATTCTTTATTTCCTACAACTTAAGCTATCTTTGTTTTCAAATTGGTAAATTTGTCTACAGTCAAATAATAACCAATGTAAATATTAAATTATTATAAAAATATATTATAATCTTGTTAGATACTTAACTTTTTATGACTTTCAAAGAGGTATACAAAAGCAATATAGTTATGTTACGCACATATTTTCTTTCTGAGATATTTTTTATTATTTTTATCTAAGAATTTTTATTTTTGAAAATCTTAATAATAATTTCGTTAGCATTGAGTTATTAAACTTATTAAAAATAAATTTATTAATTTCAAGTTGAGATTCATTGACCCTTAAGAATGATTCATGAAAAAAACACATGATTCCAACCTTTAAACACAAAATCCAATATTGAGATTTATGAGTATCTCAATAATAAAAAATATCGAGATTTATGTATTTTTTTTCATTAGTCATTTTTAGTAGTCGACGGATCCTGACCCTAATAATAATAGTCAATATGGCTTACTTAAGTATAATAGCATTCCACCTATCACTTGTAAGAAAAGTAAAAAAAAAAAAATTCTAAATTTCTTTTTATTCCAAGAATTGGATGTTAAGAATCTATTTTGACCAATTTTTTCTCTTTTAAAGTTAAATTTCCCTTATATTTTAAACTCTCGAATTATACCAAACATTAAAATACTTGTTATTAATATAAATTTATTAAAATTACTATAATATCCTTATAAATTTGGGATTTTACTGTTACAATAATAATTGATAAAAATAAAAAGAGTACCGTACTTTTGATACTTTTGAGACACCTGTTTTTCCAAGTTCTATTATTCTTTTTCTTTAGAGCTAGTAATTAGGGCGTATATGAGACTAGACGATCAATCCTTATCAGCTAATTTCAACCATAGAAATACTGCAATGCAGAGTTGAAGTTTGGACTGTAGCACCAGAAAAAGTTTTAGCATCATTTTTCTATACGAATGGGAACAAATGTACGATACAAAGTAAATTGTGTGGAAAAAGTTGAACATGCCACCTATGTGGTGCCAGCCTCTTCTATAGAAAAAAATATCCTGAAAATTAATATGTGAGAACCAATAAAGGGTAAAATGGGAATTGCAATTTCCAAATTTGGAATATTCTCAACCCATCCCTATCATGACTTGATGATACACTATGGACCACACACCACTTACCACTTATATAAAAGATAGATGATGGGACCAGCAAAATTGTACATATCCATCATGTCACACCAGTCAAAGAAGATAGTAAGGGAATCCCTCTTTTTACTGTCATGAACCCACACATGTGGCTTGCACGTGTAAAGTGGGACCTTATCACTTGATATGGGTTGATTATCATTTGTCCCACAGATATTCATTTCTGACCGTTAAAACAAATTTGGAGATCAGATTGTTTACGTCTACTTGAGATTGGAGATATTCCTTGTGGGACCTACAAAAGTTTAAACACGTGTAAAGATCGACGTATGGGAACAAACAAACACATTGGGGAAAACGCCGAGTCCCATGTGCGCCTCTGTGAAAGTTTCAACTTTGTTGAAAAACTGGACGTACTTAAAAAACACGTGTGACGTTCCCGTACGCGTTGGGTAACTCTATTGGTTCAGGGTCGATTCGGTACGGATCTGATAAGACCCAGGACTGATCCGATAACCACCCGATTGGACTCTCATAGGATCAAAATATTAAGACCCAATAACAATCGAATCAGGTTTAAATTGGGAAAATTCCTGTTTGATATACCAAATCTAATTAAATTTCATCTATTAAAAAAATATATATAATTTTATAAATTTAATCACACTAACCTGAATCAGAGTCAAATCTCCTTAACCCAAGCAATTGAGAACCATAATTAATAGAACCGAGAAATAAAATTCTTTAAAGAGATTTTTTTTTTTTTTTTTTGGACATATTCTAATTTAATCACGATTTCTCAATGTCCCGTTCCTTTAGAATAGGGACGGTTTGTCTTCATGGAAAGAATTATTTGGCATTTAAAACATATCGACACGTAATCCCATGTGTTTTAAATACAATCAAAACATGTCCAATAAGCATCATATATTGCTATAGGAACGAGACATCATTTTAGATCGCGACTCATTATAATTTGAATCATGATAAAATGATGCTTCCCTCTGATAAAGGCCCCCATCATAGAATTATAGATTAAATACCTTGAGATACATAAGAAAAAGATTTATAAATCTATATATTCCGAAATAAATGATTTACGATTTTGTAATGGGAGTGTTTGTTAGGAGGGTGCGTCATATTATCACAATTCTTATAACTTTATTACGAGTTATGATAATATGACTCGCCAGGTGGCATACTTAATCGACTTCATAACGTGAAAAGTTCAGGTACTATAGATCTGTATGCCTTAGGAAACACGATTACATTTCCCCATCAAAAGTGTATCCCAAGGCGTACAAATTTATGATTCTCGAACTTGTCTATGTCATGGAGTCATTTGAGTATGCCACCTGGCGAGTCATATTATCAAGACTCTTTTATTAATTCTAAAAATTAACTATTCTAATTTTGATGAGTGATTGTTTGCTCAGCAACCAACACCATTTTGATATGTAGGGTTAGTGACATAAGTAATAAAAAGGAAATTTCTCTCTCCTACCCAGAAATCTTTATTTTTAGATTTCAAATCTTAAAAAATATTGTGGGATCCACATGGATTATTATAGTAGTAATCTAACATTACAACCTTCTAGATTTCATGATATATAAAAAAAAAAAATCGAACTTAATCAATGGTGTTGAAAATGAATGGCTTTCAAGCATTCAAATTTAAAATTAAAATATAACAGTAATTTTTTTTTTGAATTATTTTTTAAAATTCATAGAATTTCATCATCTACACACTTTTATATTGGATCATATTTTTGAATGCGACAAGATGATTATATTAGAAAATTTCGATATTTTACCAAGGATAATAAAGAGAAAAAATCTCTTATTATTGCTTATGTCATCAATACCACATATCAAAATAGTATTGGTCTGTGAGCAAACAATCACTCTAGGTCAAATTCTTTAATTTTATGATCTGAATTTAAACGGACCCATTGACATCCCCTACATTGGACCATCAAATTGCACACTTTTTTTTTTCGTGTGTGATACTGTGGAATCATATGTGTTTTAACGTGGCGAGAAGGAAAATATGAAGTTGGATGATGTTTCTCAAGCTAAGTAGCACAAGATCTCATTTTTTTTATTTACTTTTGCCCTTTAGGCGGACCCTTGTAGGTGGAACTGTGCTTCTTTAGGTAGCTTTATCGAAGAAAGTTAGAAGCAAAAGCTGTGGAATTTACAGACACATATTTTGGCATCCAATCATGTGGCGCGTCAATTTACACAGTTCTTTTGCTTTATATTTTCGTTTTCAGTCGCACAGAGGATAGACAAACAACTTGTGGATGATAGGTACGTGAAAGAGACTTTATAAAGAGACTTTCGTGGTCTCGTCATGGACAGTTACTGCTCTCTACTGATAAGGACAGGTGGGATTGTTTTATTTAACCTTTTGAGTTCTGATCCTATGCAACTAGCGTGGAGGATTGAAACCTCCTCCCACACCTCAACATATGCCACATAGACTACAATCCAACGGATTACTTTCTAGAATCTCTCTTTTTATAAATTTCCTCGGATTATAACATACGTGGCATGTGTTGAGGTGTGGGAGGAGGGTTTCAATCCTATACCCTGTTGCCTATGATCAGGATTCTAAACCATTTACCTCGAACTCCTGTAAAACTTTTAACAGGAAAAAATAAATTACTAAGATTTCATGAAAAACTGTTAATGGATAAATTCACAGAATTTTAAGACTTTTGTTGAGGTAATTGTCATGACATCGTGAGCCCAACGGTGGCTCAAACTTTCGTAATGTTTTCTAGGTAGCGTTGGAAGGTGGAAACTTTCGAGTTTAATATACCTAATTTTTTTTATATCTAAAATTGATGTTTATTTAAGGAGTTGTGATAAATGCACATGAGAAAAAGTGGGAAGGATGTAGAGTCATAGATTTTTTTTTTTTTTTCTCGAAATACACAAAGAAAAAGACCTATGATTTTGTGTCATAACCACATCAATCGTGTATAGACCACATATGATTTATCGCGTGTCTTCATCATTATTCTTATTTAAAAATAAAATGATGCCTAAGTTGGTAGTAGTAAAGAATGTAGGGATTGGAATAGTTCATGGATGTCCCCACTTGCATCGATCTATGCATCTCTGCCCTTGAAAATATTTATAATTATGAGGATTCCATAGAGTTCTTGAATAGCATTTTTCAATCTCTTGTCGTGTTTCATAAAAGGTCGATGATCGAGCTAAAAGATTCTCACTGTGGACATTAACCGATTGTTTTTCATATATATTTTTTTTTTTGGACCTATATTTATTTTCCATGGATATGATGGCTTTGATTATGTTGATATTATTTGATTATATTTCTACTTATATTTGAATTGTTATATTCTATTCCCTTTTGTACATATGATGAACCTTTTATATTATGTTATTATTTCAATGGGTTAATTTAATTGTGAGCAATGCATAAGAGGATGAGTATTATCCTGGGTCTTGTTAACATGTGTCCTAAAGTGCAATAAAAACAATTCGAAAATGCCTTTAAATTTTTTTCAAATTGTATTTATTGCACTTTAACGTGTGCCTTCATTAAGAAAACCCTTTTATCCTATGTGTAATGTATGGGAACAAACAAGCCACTACTGCGAGGCTAGTATAAGATGACAATTTTTAAGTAGTGAGCGAGAAAAGTAATTCCTATATATGGATGAATTTTATTCATGGTTATTTTTGTCAATTGATATTCTCTTTTGTCCCTTTTATTTCTTAGAACTCAGTTACTACGTCCCTTTCATCCCTTACCACAAAACTCAAAACCTTTGCTTTTAATTGCTTGGCTTATAATTATGTATTTGGTTCATTGATTTATGTATAAAATTTGAACAATGAGTTGATTTAGTTGAAATCTTAAAGGATAGCTTATCTGGACCGTCGGGAAAAATACAACGTGTCTTTTCAATCAAATGAAAAATTGGGATTGTCACTTATAGTGAGTTAATTCATGTCGATTGATTCATTTGGTTGGATTTTAGTAAATTGAGAAAAGTTATGTTATCTCTTGAAATTACTAAATAATAATACAATATTTTTTAATGAAATAATATCATCTATACTTTTATCAAAATATATATATATATACAACAAAACAACATAGTTGTCTCCTTCTGTCTTGTTTGTCTCAATCTTTAGAGTTTTAATTTTGTTACGAATCTTAAAGTTAAAGTTCAACTTTATTCACTATTTTTTTCCCCCTTTTTAAAAATACCCCTCCAAATTTATTATCTTTTATCTTTTGCCACCAGCCTCTTTCAAGAATACCCCTTCAACTTTATATTGTCTTTCATCTTCTCAATTTTTTTCTAATAATATCCCTCCAATAATTTTTTCAATAATATCCTTCCAACTTTATTGTCTTTTATCAATTCTATCCCTTACCCCCAAAGAAAATGCATATATTGGTCGACATGGATAACCTCTAATATCTATATAATAAAACAAAACTATGGATCCATTCTTTTATCACAAGATTTATACTTAATAAATAACGATTCTCGATGAAGATTGTCCCTTCTTCTTTGTCTTCTCTTTTTTTCCCTTCCCAAGAATACTCACAACTTTCTTGTTACCATTGAAATATTATAAATTAATTACTCCAAGTACATGATGTATAGCAAAGTAATAAAAACACGAGAGTCTGAGGTTGATCTAAGGGATTGTGTAAAACGTGAACAAGAAACATATGAAATAAAATTGACCTAAATTTTGGATACCATTGACTTTTCCACACTTTTGTATGGAGGCAAAAAGAATGGATTTAGAAAAAGAAATTAAAATTTTCTAAGGCATCGAAGATCCACTAAAAATTCCATAATTTTATTTTGAATTTTTTTTTTCTTTTATCCTTTCTTGTATTTGTTTAATAATTATTCTTTCCCCCGTGTAACTTTTCTTCACTAATTTTTTTATAGCATTTTTCTCACTTTTTGGCCTTTGACACACATAAAATAAAAATTAAATCAATTAATTCTAATTAATCAAACTAACATTATAAAATCATCAAAAATTAGGGATAAATATCATCAATTTTTATGATTATCATTTATTATTTTTTATCTTATACTCTTTTCAAAAATACTCCTACAACTTTCTTTATTGCATTTTCCTTTTTTCCACTAATACCATTCCAAATTTATTATTTTTCTTCTTTCACCTCCTAAACCCCAAAAGCAAATACGACATGGGTAAACTCAAGTATATATAAAAACAAGATTGTTGTCCTCTCGAAAAAAAACGTATCTTAAGAACAATTTTATTGTACTTTTTTTCAAGGACACCCTTGTCTTTATTTCCTTTCCCCTTCTACCTCATTTCCAAACATATCCTTTTAGCTCTATATAATATCGTCTTCTCTTTTCCCAATTTTTTAACAATAGCCCTTGTAACTTTATTGTCATCTTTGACTCCCTTAACCCCAAAGATGATGTATACGACGCAATATGAAAAAACTCTAATATCCATCTAATAAAATACAATAATCGATTTAGATGATTATGACATGTTCAACAAAAATCGATCATAATCTTAGTAGAAATTATGCAAGTTGAAAATTCCAAAAGAACAAAATAAAGATCTAAAACATGGATTGAGATAGTTAAAAGCACATATGAACACACTTTCAACACGAAATGTGGCTTTGGATAGAATTGAATTAAAGGATGAGATTTGCTCACAAGACTCCATATGTTTGGAATAAGAATGTGACACCCATGATGAAGAAATGTAAAATAGTAATGTTGGATTATTCTTTGATTCTTGATTGATTACAATAACCCTAATAGGATTTATATATAAAACGTATGAAAACTATAACGATGACGACGACAGAGAGGACTCTAAAAAATTGATCATACTTGCAAGGGTTGTACTAAGAAAAAAAAAAACACAACTTTTAGGTTTTAATTGATACTCCACTCCATTGCATCATAAGAATTGATCCTAAAATGGGAAAGATTTACTAGAGGTGAATTATATTTGGTTCACGCATCACATACTCATCATCCATATTTCTCCTTTCTCATCCGTGAACACAGGCTGTAAACAACTTAGTAGTACTGTAGCAAAATCTGATTTAAATTTTTAACGAGATATTGCCAATATTCTAAGGAGATTTTGAGAAACAAACGAGAATTTTACAATCTCGCCAATGTTTTTATTTGTTTTAATTAACTTTTTACATAACGGCCCACAAACGAGAATTCTCCTTCTCTGCTTTTTCTCTTTCTTGAATTATTTTTGTCTTGATTGAGATTTCTCTTCTTGCATCTAAAGCTCTGCCACTCTGCAACTCTGCATCTTAATTTGTACAAAAAACCCTTCAGAACTTATCTTTCCACAGTACCACCTCAAATTTCCATTTTTTCTTCCTCATTTTCATGTTTTCTGAAATGGGTTTCTCCTAATTCCACTCATCAGGAGAGTACCAATGAAGGGTTGGAGCTTGTTCATCAGAGAAGAAATTACAGGGCTCCTCTGAACCAAAGAAATTGTGTTCCTCCATTCTCACGAACTGATGATGCTGAAAAGCTTTATGGGTATTAGCTGAAATCTCTGTTGAATCCAAGAATTTGAAGCAATTGATCGAAGAAGGAGAAGAACCATCTTTAATTGTTGATGGAGGTATCAGAATATGGTGTTCTTGAAGAACCCCAGATGAAGAATTCGCCCCATCTTCGTTTAAAATCGCGCTTGAATCACTATCAGATGATCCATCTTTAAATTCCCCATAAACTTTGTTATTGTAGCAATCTTGATTGGGATCTTTGGTCGCAGAGATCTTACTTTCATCAACAACTTTGCTTTCGGATTCTGACATAAAGATCTCTTCTTTAACTGTTATATTGCTTTCTGTGTTCTCTTCTTGAAGCTTTGATTTCAACTCTCTTAGCTATCCAAAACCAGAGGAAGCAATTAAACAAAATCCACATTCAAATTTAATTAAATTAGTAAAAAAAAAATTACTATTTGGGTATTCTTTTTTATCTATCGATCTACCTCTGCATTTAGAGCGTCTTTGTCGTGTTGGAGAGTTTCGAAATTTTGTTTGAGAGAATCATAATTGGCTTTAAGAACTCCGTAATCTCTCTCCAATTGTTTGGTCTTCCATCGAGCTCTTCGGTTCTGAAACCAAACAGCAACTTGTCTTGGTTGCAAGCCTAGTTCTTGGGCTAATTTTATTTTTCGTTCTGGTTCGAGTTTGTTTTCGACCTCGAAATTCTTCTCCAAGGCCTTCACTTGATCAACACTTAGTCTTCTTTTTTTCTCAGAGATCTGACTTGATTCCTCAATAGAGTCTTCTTCATCTAAACCTTCTAACATGGACTGAAATCCCCTATTGTGGTGGACAAGGTGGTGGTTGTTCTTCCCTCCTGAGCTCTTATCCTCTAAAAGTCAAAGTCAGAGAGATAAAAAGAGTAAGAATTGATGCCTAGTCTCAGTTTCAGAGATACCCAATTGCTTAAATCAGAAATGATAGAGAAAAAAACATATATATATATATAAAAAAAAAAAAAAAAGAGAGGCAATAACAACAATTGGGTATCTCTGAAATTTACAAATAAATACATTGAATGTGATAACCATGGCAAAACAATAAATGGGTATCTCTGAAATTTACAAATAAATCCATTAAAACTGACGGGTTTATTATTATTATAAAAATTATGTATTATACCTGTAGGTGGGCAGATGGAGATCAAACCACCAAGTGAATCTGAGCTACCAAGCCTCTTCATGACTGAAAGAAAGTAGAAGATCTAAAACAGATTGTATTATATGAGAGAAAGAGAGAGACCCTTTTAAGTTTGTTTTTTCAGCTTTTAAAGCTAAAATAAGGGAAGTTTAAAGAAGCTCTTTTTAATCATAACTCCCCATGCTAAGAAAAAGCCAAAAATGGACAAAACTGTGTTGAAGAAATTGAGCTTCTGAACAACCAACAATCTCTCTTAGCTACTACAACCCTATCTTTCTCCTTTTTTACTACTTCTTCTCCCTCTGAACCCATCTAATAAACAAAAAGGAAAAACAAACCCAAAAACCAAAATCACCCCCCCACAAAGTATTAAACAATAAACACAAGAAGCAAACACAAGAATAATAATCAAAATATCTTTATATACTTCATCATTACTCACTCAATCTAAAAATGCTAATTTTAAGGTCCAATTCACTGATTGGTGTTCATCTGCAAATGAAAACACGCAGAGAGAGAGAGAGAGAGAGAGAGAGGTCTGCAGTTCCCAGTTCACGGCCCGCTGGCCACTCTCTCTTATTCTTTAAATAAAAACCCTCTAGGGTTAGATACTGACTATGGTTAGGTAAACTAAACTGAAATGAAATGAAATGAATCCAAATTCGTCTAAAATGCAATCCAGGTGGACCGGCTGTAGCCGGTCGACTCAATTTTTTTGAACGTTTGAGAGAGAGATTGGCTGGAATTGAAAAAGATGTTACAGTATGGCTGGTTGACTCACTTCGGCTTAAACTAAGCCGAAGTAGATTCGGCTGGTGTCAGCAAATCCTTCGCGTCATAATGAAGAAATCGCGATTAGTATTTTATACGTACATTTGAGTGTTACAGTATTGGTCACTGTTATTGGGCTGCCCGCCCAAGCCCATTGAACTATTGGATGTGGCGTAACGAGGGTAGTTTTGTAATTGAGTCGTGATTTATCACTCGTTCTGTACTTGGCTGACGTGGTAAGGGTATAAGATCATAGATCGCTTTCTTCGGGATACACAAAGAAAATGATATATGATTAAATGCCTTTGCCATGTCAGCCGAGTACAGACCCAGTGAAAAAATATCGAGTCAGTAATTATTAGTCTTTATAATTTGAGGATGTTCTCAATGCACACAGTTCCCTTGGCCAGTCTGAAATTATGTGAAATCTCATGTTGATTTTTATGTTACTAAATTTTTTTTATCACTAAATCTATGAAATTTTAGAAAAAAAAAAAAAACTATGATCCAAATCCCATAGATGACTCATTTTACATATCGAACGAGCCCCCATTACGATGGTTTTTATTGATGGCGAGGTTTTAGACCCCGTAGGTCCTGTTAGTGGGGGCAAACGTGCCCCAATTATTTATTTACCTCTCCCCCAATGGGAATTTTAGACTTGCTATTCTGGTTTTTGGTGAACATTTGAGATATCTTGTATTTTCAAAGTGATATATATCTCTTGACCTCAATCACATACGATAAACTAATAAAAAATGACCCAAACACCCTCATCTTTAACCTTTAATGGAGAATCATTGATATTTGAAGCATAAATTCATTGTTTTAACTTTTCCCAAAATCCTATCTGATAAGAATAATTTTATCTATGAGGATGAAAATGACAAATTTTGAGGGAAAAAATTAATGATTTTTTATTAGAGATTGAAGAAGGGGGTCATTTATATTAGGGTTAGGATCCCATTGACTCACGAGAAAACACATGATCCATAAGGTGACTTTTATGCCCATATTGAGAACACATAGCTCAAAGATATTTATCCGGAGGATAGATCTCAACCATTAGATTTTGTATTTAAATGATTGTGATCATGTGTTTTTTCCATGATTCAAGGGATGTTGATCCTTTAGATTACCTCTTGTTGGTCTCAAAGGGCAAGGGATATATCATCAAATTTGAAGAAAATGGCCAATCTCAAATATTCACCAAAGTAAAGGCATCTTTCAAATCTTTGCTACTTTTAATTTATAGCCATTGGATAACGAAATTAACATGTATGTTTGTTGCCAATAAAATAAAAAAATGAAAAAAAAAACCTTGAATGTTTGCTGGTCCTCAAGAGAAATAGGGTAAAACATATAATGTTGGTATTATGGACCCCAGGGATCCATGTGCAGATTTGGTAGGCCTGAGAATTGGGATGCCTGGTACTGTATTACAGGCACTACTAGACAAGTTTCAAATCTTTCCACCTAAACCCAATTGATTTGCCATAACCATCTACTGCTAGGTACACATCCTCCCTAGCATTTTTTCTCTATAGCCCAGCGAAGTGCAACAACACAAGACACTTGTATTGTTATCTTTCTTGAATATGAGCCTCTCTCTCTCTTCTGTATCTCTCTCGTCTGTAGAGAGTGCTGTAGGAAAGAAGAGCTACAGAGGATCTGCTCACGTAAATGTGTCGCCTCAACACATTTTATTCCTTGTTAAAGAATTTTAAAAATTAAATATTTTATTTTTTTTCTTATTAGATTATAGATTATTTTTTTAATTCATTAATTGATTTGTATGAAGTTACTTTTGAAAATTTAAAAACGTGTTTAATGTGGATTTTGATCAGTAAAACTCAGCCTTTTGTCATTATTAAGCCCAATATTAAAGCTATTCAACCATTTAACTTGGGCGTCCATGTATTTTTGAAAAATCAAATTTTTGCTAAAGTGGGGATCAAATTTTGGCACCCACACATTTTTTTATTTTTATTTTTTAATTTGTCTAATGTCGATAGGACCCCCTTGACATGACTTTATTGGTGTCGAAATAGGATCTTATCGACCTTGTCAAAATAGGATTTTTTTTTTTTTAATATTTAAATTTGCTAGTGTCAACAGGGTCTTGTCGACATGGACTTTATGGTGTCAACAGGATCCTATCAACACTGTAAAGGATTAAATTAGTAAGATATTTGGACTCTACACGTGTCTAGAAGTTAGACTAGAAGGAGATCAGAACTATATGATTTTCTCTTAAGTGATACCTATGACACTCAACTCGTTTAAAGAGCAAAACTCGAATGTCAACTCTACCTAGTGGAATCGAGTAGGGTAGACTTATGGGTTGTTTCCGAATCAACCTAAATCCCTTGATTTCAGGGAAGATCCTAGGTATCAAAGGAATGGATAACGGAGTCCAAATGAATCTTTCCCTTCTCAGTATCCTCCCTTAAAGGAAAGGAATCCTTGCTAGAGATCCCTAAAGATCAAGGATCTCGAGGAGATTCCTTATTTGAAGAGATTTCTAAGAGAAAACTAGAAATAGAGGAGGAGTTTAAGAGGGAGGAGGTTCAAAAAGTCAGAAAATCCATTACTGATAAATTTGAAAACTAACTTTATCATCAAAGGATTCTTAGTAGGTGCCACACCGGTATCACCACTGATCGGAGGGAGCGAGGAACATGGGGTGAACAAGAGGAGCTAAGTTGTAAGAGATAACACGAAATCACCTCTATAGACATTGCCTAAAAAACCTTTCTGATTAATGATGCCCATTTAATTTCATTTTAAGGGTAACCATCCTTGGATGTGATAAAGTGAGAAAATCTTGCAATTTCACTTTTAAGGGTAATGTTGTAATATGTTTGAATTATTGTGCTAACAAGACAAAGCAAATTAATTAATCATTCTTAGAGTTGCCTTAGTTTTGCAAAAAAATATTATTTACTTTGTTGCAATCAAACACACCTTCCCAATCGACCATATATCAACCATATGGTTCTCTAAAATGTAACTTATATTTATTGTTCAGAATGCTTTTTATTTGAATATAAAATTATCATAAAAATTAGTAAAGTCATACACCTAATGTTTTATAAATCATAGAAGCAAATTAACGCTAAGTAGATGTAGAGTAAAACTGTTTAAGGGAGATTAATGACATGGGGGTGTGCTAGTTAAAACATGTAGGGCCACGAGGTATGGTTTGGTCGTAGATTTGTGGTGATAGTTCCAAACTAGAGGGTATGAATTTCTACTTGTACTTGTGGGGCATATATAGATACAATTTTCAACATCAATACAATCGTACACTGATTTCCATACAATGATTTTCAAAATTTTAATTGATTTTGACATACCTAATCTCAAAATCATGCGAAGCAAGATCTCCTTGTCGACATTTTGCTTCAATGATAGGGCTCCATTTGCATGGATTGCTCTTCATTCAAGTCTTTTCATGTCATGGAGTCCTTGAGGTGGAGGGCTACTTTGCCAATAATAAGAAACACCTACATGTACAACCAGCCTTTGAAAACATTAGGAGTAAGGGTTGCATAATGTAGTGTGGATGCATTTTTCCCAATCCTTGACTTATAAACGCACCACTTCTCTATGTAAACCGCTTATGTAGTATTTCCTTTACACTATGTTACCACTCCCAAGCTCGAATAAAAGAGGAAGGTTGTCATATTTTAGCACTCAATGGCAAATCAGCCATCTCTTCACATGAATTCTAATCACGCATTTCTTTTAGTTCCTACTTCCTACCGAGTCATTCCTCGGAAGCGACACATTATTACACTGAATCAATAACATAAGACATAGATTTGGATAAAATTAAAATGGAGAAACATAATTCATTTAATTGATCCAAATGTTTGGATTAGATGTTGATGATTATATTAATAGCAATCTATTGAAGTGGCCAACTTAATTAAGTTGGTAAGGATTTTGAAGATTAATGGTGGTCTTTCTAACCCCCCATTAATCTTTAAATATATATATATATGTCGGATCAAGATCCGTATACACATAAAGTTATTCATAAAGCTACAACTTGTTTTGTCTTATATGGGCAAAAATGTTTGGAATGGGCTGATTTTTTGTGAGGATGATCTCTATGGTGAGTAGATAATCTTTGCCAAAAATCAGTCGATTATGAAACTTTTAACCCCATGTTTACAAATTGAAAATTTTTAGACCGTCCAATTTTTGTAAATCACTTTTGATGGGGTTAGAAGTTTTGGAATGTAATGATTTTTTGTAAGAATGATCCTCTCACCACAGAGATCATCCTCACAAAAAATCAACCCATTCCGAACCTTTTTAACCATATAAGACAAAAATGTTGTAGCTTTATGAGTAGTTTTATGTGTCTACGGAACCCCACCTATTTATATATATATATATATATATATATATATATATATATATATATATATATATATATATATATATATATATGGGAACGGTTCGGCAGCCCTAAAGTTTGTCAAGTTTTGTGCCAAACATTTTTTGTAAATCACTTTTGATGGGGTTAGAAGTTTTAGAATAGGCTGATTTTTTGTGAGGATGATCTCTACGGTGAAGAGATCATCCTCACAAAAAATCAGCTCATTTTGAAACTTCTAACCCTAGTTTACAAGTTGAAGAATTGTGGACCGTCCAATTTTTGTAAATCACTTTTGATGGGGTTAGAAGTTTTGAAATAGGCTGATTTTTGGTGAGGATGATCTCCTCATCATAGAGATCATCCTCACAAAAAATCAGCTCATTCCAAAGCTTCTAACCCATATTTTGAAAAATGTTTGGCACCAAACTTGGCAAACTTTAGGGCTGCTGAACCGTCCCCTATATATATATATATATATAGAGGGTCCCGTTCAGCACCCTAAGCTTTACCACATACTTTAAACAAACGTATTTTGTCCTACATGGGTTAGAAGTTTTGGAATGGGCTGATTTTTGGTGAGGATGATCTCTATGGTGAGGAGATCATCCTCACCAAAAATCAGCTCATTCCAAAACTTCTAACCCCATCAAAAATGGTTTACAAAAAATGGACGGACCACGATTTTTCAACGTGTAACATGGGGCTAAACATTTCGGAATGGGCTGATTTTTGGGGAGGATGATCTTCTAATTATAGAGATCATCCTCACCAAAAATCAGCCCATTCCAAAACTTCTAACCCATGTAGGACAAAAAACGTTTGTTAAAGTGTGTGGTAAAACTTAGGGTGCTGAACATTTCCCATATATATATGGGTCCCGTTCGGCACCCTAAGTTTTACCACACACTTTAACAAACGCATTTTGTCCTACATGGGTTAGAAGTTTCGGAATGGGCTGATTTTTGGTGAGGATGATCTCTATGGTGAGGAGATCATCCTCACCAAAAATCAGCTCATTCCAAAACTTCTAACCCCATCAAAAATGTTTTACCAAAAATGGATGGTCCACGATTTTTCAACTTGTAAACATGGGGCTAAACATTTTGGAATGAACTGATTTTTGGGGAATGATCTTCTAATCATAGAGATCATCCTCACCAAAAAGCAGCCCATTCCAAACTTTTAACCCATTCCCTATATATATATTTTTATAGATAGGGAAATGTTCAGCACCCTAAGTTTTCCACAACTTTAACAAACGTTTTTTGTCCTACATGGGTTAAAAGTTTTGGAATGGGCTGATTTTTGGTGAGGATGATCTCTATGATTAGAAGATCATCCTCCCCAAAAATCAGTCCATTCCGAAATGTTTAGCCCCATGTTTACAAGTTGAAAAATCGTGGACCGTCCATTTTTTGTAAACCATTTTTGATGGGATTAGAAGTTTTGGAATGAGCTGATTTTTGGTGAGGATGATCTCCTCACCGTAGAGATCATCCTCACCAAAAATCAGCCCATTCCAAAACTTCTAGTCCCATGTTTACAAGTTGAAAAATCGTGAACCGTCTATTTTTGTAAACCATTTTTCATGGGGTTAGAAGTTTTGGAATGGGTTGATTTTTGATGATGATGATCTCCTCACCGTAGAGATCATTCTCACCAAAAATCAACCCATTCCAAAACTTCTAACCCATGTTTGGAAAAATGTTTGGTGTTGAACATTTCCCACACACACATATATATATATATATATATATATATATATATATATATATTAACAGAGTTTTAGTTCTAAATAAATCCCTCAAACTATTCTCTATTTTCTTTCTTTCTTTATTTATTTATAACCAGGTATCCCTATAGACAGTGGACCGGACTTGTATCTAGGCTTTGTCCAGTTCATAGACCATGGTCTTGTCCAAGGACTAGTCCCGGATCACATGTAACACCCGCACATCACATGCACAAGGTAAGTGAGGGAGGAATTAATGCTCTTACTGGGTCATGACCAACGGACATTAATTGTTTATCGGTTTGAAATTGCCATTGAACCAACCCCTCGGGGTTTCTCGCAAAAAATTGTCATACATAATGTTTAGATACAAATCTCTAATGTTATAAAGGTAAATAGTAGTAGAAGAAGTAGCAGTGAGATTGGCCTTGGCATTTGTATCTCGAGAATCACAAGATGTTGTCAACTGTTTGGATGTAGGGACTAATTTTGGGGATAATGTCAAGACTTGGTAATCTTTATCAAAAATCAAGATCTGATAGTTGTGCATTGTGGGCATCAACAAAAAAAATTTCAGGCTTTAACGTATAATGGGGAAAAAGTCTTTCAACTTTTTGCCAAGAACCATATAAAATGGGCCCCATTGGGTTGGATTCTCAAGTATCCAAGTAAAAAATGATTTCAGTTTGAATTTGTCGTTGTTCATCTGCCACACAGTTCTTTGACAGTAGAAACTGTTTGGTATCACCAAGGGCACACAAAATTTGGTCCTTTTCAAATCTAAACCATTTAATTACTGGGCAATTTCACTGATCAGAGATCATAGAAATTATGAAAAATCGAACAATAGAAAGACTGGTCTTAACCATCAATTTGTGTTTACTTCTCCTCAATACCCTTAAGCACTAATGGTGCAAAAGGTGGTTCATAGAAGAAATGTTGATCGATACATAGGCCATGTGTACGGTATAGCTTGAAATATATCGAACTTATATGTTATGTGTGGGCACTAAAGGATATATGGTATAGGGAGGGAGGTTCTTCCACATTATGATAAGAGTATGGGACACATTCATTTGTGTCTCTGACATAAAACATGGCTGATGCACTTTTAAATACTTCAACTTTCTCTGGAGCCATAATGCACGCATCTTCACGCAAACGTGGCTTCTTGATTTGTAAATGATGCTGTCTGAGAAACCCTAGGAATAAGACTACTAAAGCTAATGATTCATCTCCAACAAAAGTGCTTTAAGGATTTGGATCGAATCTTGGATGGTGCACATAGCTAAAAAAAATCAATTGGAGATAAAAAAAAAAAAAAAAAATAAAAAAAAAAAAGAAGACTAAACCATCTAATATTTGACAGATTTCCGTTCTAATTTGGTCCAAGTAAATGACTTCTTGTGATAAGGTTTAAAAATCTCATTTCTAGGCAATATTTTGATTTGGACGTAATCTTTCATTTCAAGCAATCTTTGTCATAATTCAAATATTCTATCAAAATATTTTCAAATCGAACAAAATTTTGAATTATGATTGTAATGCCTACAATATTGACTACGCTAATTTTGTTTTCTCTCTTATGGCTGGTAATGTTCCAAAATTCCCGCTTCTTATCGTTCATCAAACTTCAGATCCCACATTGTTGTCTAATCGCAAATGTTCAAGTCTATTAATCACTGATTATATTGTTGTCTTATAAATTTTTCTATTTTTATTATAAATCATTCACATGGTACTTGAATAAATTACTAGGGCAGTGCAATTTCAAAGTAATTACCATTTTTTTTACCATTTAATTGGCAATTGAATATTAATTATGAAATACAATAATTACCCTTATTCATAAAAAGAAAGGATACTTCAAGTTTTTTTTGTCTAGGATTTACTTTCTGATCTAAACAATACGTCTTCAAATTTGGAAATCCAACTACCAAATGCGTACCTCCAAAAAACAACGCAAGTTTTTACATCCAAGATAGCCAAACTTGATGATCCATTGCTTCTTCTTTCTCTTCCTTATCCTCTTCTATTGCAATTATTTTGTCCAATTTGTCTTCGACGATGAAGTACACCCTTCGACGCCTACCACGTGTTCTTTGTCATCTTTCCTATGTTGTCTTAAGAGTTTGGTTGGTGGTAGTAGTGGTCCATGCACGATTTTCTTTATGTCATGCATGCATGTGTTTCTAATCCTTAATTCCTTCAAACCTTGAAATGAATCATGTGGACAATGCTTATTAGATACTCTAGCTCATCACATCTATATCAACTCCAAGCCAATCTAAGTTATTGAAATCCTCTTCTACAATAGTTTTCACCCTTTCAAGGAAATTATCTTGATTTATTAAGGAAAGAATGAAATAAAAGAAGAGAAGAATTATCTATATAAATATATATATATATATTTGATAAGGAATGAATTAGGCAATAAGGATATTTCACTATTATGATTTGTAGCAACTTACTTGTTCTAAAAATTATATTTAAATATTACAAAATAAGGGGAAAAAAATATTATTTGATCATTGTTTTGGAAAGGTTACTATCCATAATTTTTAATTTTTAATTTTTTTTTAATACAGTGGTATTCCCGTAGATAGCGGGCCCGTACTGTGTTTGGACTTGTACCGAGTTCCATAGACCATTGGGCCTTATCCAACAGACATGTCCACTTGACATTGTTCTGACCCATAGAACCTTTTGCTAGGTAAGTCATGAGGCTTTGGAGGTTCGAACACATGATCAGGGGCAAGTCCTTGCTACTGTCTTACCATCTCGCCACACCCCTGGTGGTCCTGTTCAAAAATTTTGAACAGGATTTGGTCTCTTCACTTTGAGTCCCTAAAACAATAAATTTTCTTGTACTTTATATTTAGTCAAAATTCTGCTCTATCTTGTATTGGTCCACAATTTCCAAATGGGGCAAGTACAAGACAAATTTGATACGTGAAAAAATTGAATTCTATTTGATTTTGGGTTGCAAAAATCTGGTCACTAGGCATATGCTTTATACTTGTATTATTCTCCTCATTTCAAAAATTCGGTAACATGATAGTGATAAGGAGCGGAACAAGGATTTTCTTGTAGTGAGGGCAAACTATGGTTAGTTGTATAGTTGAAGAACTTGAAGATGAATGATTTTAGGGAGAAATTCAGAGGTTTTTGATTAGAAATTGAAGAAAATGATATTTAGGTCATTTCCAATTAGTATATGACAAGACCCGGTCAAGACGGCAATGTCATCAACAAAAAATTGAAAAGCAAATGTGTGTGCGTGGGTGATGGGGGTGAGGAGGATAGGGGTGTCTCAAAGTTCTGTGGGGACAATTGCCAGCTCATAATGATGTTAACAGTGATGGTGAAGGTGATGGTAATAGTGATGCTGGTGATAATGAGAGCGTTGAGCTTATTGTTCCATTTATATGAATATAAAACACAATGGGATCCGTTTATAGGAGATAAACATCTCATCTAGGCCAAGTTATAGTGACCCCACTTTTCTAACTTTATTATATATCTTTCCTCTTTTAATTTCAATTTTTTTTAATCATTCCCTTTTAATTTTATTATTTTTCCTTTTTAACTCCCTTTATCCCTCAGAGAGAATGATTGTGACATAAACACTATGGTTTACAAAAAAAGACCAAAGTCAAGGGATAAATAATCAGTTTGGAAAAGATGAAAAGGACATTTGTCAATTAAAAAGATGGATTCCACCAAAAATTTGAAGGATACATGTTACAATTTACAAGTTTACACTTTACAACATAAAACAAGTTTGACGTAAAATTCGTAAAAAAAAAATGCATTTTATTCTTTTTTAACTTAAAATATGAGAATTATTCAAAATAATTCAATAATCCAGAGAATGATACTTACATTGAAAAAAAACCCCAAAAAATTTGTGAATTTTTCACGAATTAAATGGGAGATTGCTAACAAGGGGACTGACTAGTTGCAAACCACCAGTTTTCGGTTGCACTCCAACCTAAAAAATATCCCTTTTTTTTGTTGTATAATCTATATCTTAAGCTTTTAATTGCACTTCATGTGTTTGCATATACTTCTACTAGACCTCGGACGACCAGTCTATTGGGAAGAGGTCTCAAGGTCTCAATCCCCCACCTTTTTAATTGTTTAAGATCATTTCCATTGTTGTTTCTGTCGTTAATTTTGATCATGGATACCAAAATGTTCAAGTTCATGCTCTACATTTCATTAAAAATATTAGTTCCGAAGGACTTTTTCAAAATTTAAAATTAGCTACTCTATAAAATAGATTTTCAACCTCTCTTCCAATGGCTTCGCCTACAGATAAGTTTAGACTGAAGCATTAGAGCATATAGGCAGAGAGAAAAACATTTTTTGTGGGCAGGTTTGAGGAAGAGCAAAAAACAATACTGAGTGCCACTTTTTTTTTTTTTTGTTGAATATTTTGAAGTGTAATCATAAAAATGTAGTGCAAATTTTTTTTTTTTTTACATGACGGAGTGCAAGTAATGGGTGATCTGCAACTAGTCCCTCCTTATTCAAACAACTAATAAAACCCCATCATTTTACTTAATGAAACAAATTGGTTAAGCTATAAGCCAAACATGCCTACTAAGCTGGGAACATCTCTCTAATTGCTTTTTTTTTTTTTCCATTTCGATTAACCTACTTCCTCTAGATCCATGACCAAAGCCATAACTACATTCATTATGAGCTGTCTTACTTCCTTCTAGTAGTGTCTGTGGGTGGATTTTGGTTCTATTTCATATAAAACCCAAAATCCAAATTCGAATAAAATATCTATTCCCGTTCTTATTGGTTTCAGTTTTGAGTATGATATCTTGAAATCAGAATCGATCTTACAAATATCCGATACCCATTGGGCATCCATATGATACTCAATGAAATAGATAATTTATTTATTGACTGTCTATTAATTGCGAGTTACGTTCTAATCTAAAAATTGATAAACAATTATTTTTTATTGGAAGAAAGAATACTAATTAGTAATTTATCAATTTGTTTCAACAATGGATTCTTAAAGCAAACGAAAATTTTGAAAAACAAAAAAACAAATAGTACTCCATATTCTCTTTAGGTTGTAATTTTATTTAAATTACATTTACATCTAAATATGTTCATTGACTAATATTTACTTATAATAGTTAGTGACCTTAAAATTAAGTTACTAAGTAAAACAAATACCTGTCGGGCATAAGAAAGAGACCTGATTCTCAATGGGTTCCTAAGATGACTTACCTCGCTACTTTGAATCAAATTGAAAAGTGGTCATGTTTATGATGATAGACTCAAAATCGACTAATCATCTACTAATACATGAGGTAATTGAGCATCCATTAAAACCTTTAGGTATTCTGACAACCATCCAATAGAGTTTCTTTGCAAAATTTCTATCATTGACATCAAAGTTTCATACCAAAAATTTGAGATCAGGTATACAAATCATATTTCATTATCATGATATATCGACCGTAACAATCTGTGTAAAAACGAAACAACAAAGAGACAAAAATGCACACAAGGATTTACGTGGTTCGGCAGTGTGTTAATGTCCATGGATTAAAACAAGAACAATCATTATTTTCTCGTAAGTGTTATAATCTTAGAGATCTCTATTTATAAAGTCGGGAATTACTAAAACACACCAATTCCCAAAAATAGAGAAAACCCTTAAGTAAATATTGGATGATTGCCCTTTTCATAACCCTAAAAAACCCCTAAAGGGGACCTCTCTAGCTATAAGATTTTATTAAGCCTATCTATAAAACTTTCCAAGAAAACAACCTATGAATATGTGGTGGTTGTGTATGGGGCAGGTTGTCAAAAGAGCTTAGCCACATAAAAGGAAAGGAAAAACCATCACACTAGTTAGTAGTCAAATAAAAAGAATCAAGGCAAGGACAAGGATCACATGATTTTTACTGAGAATTCTCTATTTTCCATAAGGGTGCGATGGATAGCTATTTGTGATTTAGATTCCTTAAAAGTGATGGAAAGCAACAAACTACCAAATAACATCCATGAGCCTAGAGTGGGAAAGAGATGAACTAGTCCACCAAAAACTGTCTTAGCTTTTGGTGGAAAAGTGATCCAAAAGCTGAGGTAGTAAGTAAAGTAGGACATTGTTTGGGTTTGTTGCCTAGGAGAGGAGTTAAAGTGTTGTTAAAAGAAGTTTGAGAAGTGTGTTTTGGACTAAATTGGTATATGTTTGTATGTAGAAACAGGGATTATTGTTTGATAAAAATAATGTCCAATTGTTGGTTTCTGTCAAAATGATGAGAATGCCCTTATGTCCAAAATTAAGCCTCCAGTTGATAATTAAGATAAGTACACTATGTGAACCTCACTTAGGACATAGAATTAAAAATATTATTATACATAAAAATTAAGAATTATAAGAAAAAGATAACTGATCATTGATTGATTGATTTTTTTTTAAAATATCAATTATCATCGATCATTGGTAGGGTGCAAATGGGTTGGTTTACGTTGGACTGGACTCGATAACGGAGTGGCCTTTAAGTTGGGCCCTGATACCACATCAAGCCCGAGCCCCATCCGTGACACCACCCCTCCCTGGAGGTCTTCGGGCTAGACTTATTTTTGGTAAATAGTCAACTTACCCTCTATTTTCAATGTCTGGTGACATGACCCCTTGACGTTTGGTCATCACATAGTTTAATGAAAAGAGTCCGACTTAGGATTGTAGGGGACAAAATTCTATGAAGAAAAAAACAAAATAAAACAAAAATCCAAAAATAGTTATCTTTCACTGTTGAATATCAATTTTAAGTTTGAGAAATATATGGAAGTTTGGTAGCTATCAATTTTCAAAGCCTTGGATCAAACTCAAAATAAATTATATTTTTGGATCTGGGTTTTTTCGAAGAAATTTTGAGGGCTGTGGTGTTGGATTACCGATGTGGTAATCAATTTCAGCAAAACCACCCTTAATAAGACTTAAATTCTTACTATCTTAGTCTTAGTAAGGAAAATATTTCTCTAATGAAAAAAGAGGCTAAAAGCACGGCTTCACATTCAATCTTTAAGTCTGTGGCCAAAAATATAATTTCTTCCCACCCTTAATAAGACTTGTTGCACACACATGGACTGCGACATTGGCCAAATAACAAAACCCTCTAAAGTTCATGGCCCAGATTAGATTTTAAAACAAAAATTGCTTAATGAAAAGCTTTTAAAATTGACAATCATTAGATTCCCAGCTTCAAAATTGAAATCCCAAAATCTTAGATTGAATAAAAAAACCCATTTTTTGTATTAAAAAAAAAAAACCAGACCTAGTCTAAGCCCTTAATTGTTGAGAGCAGAGGTGTCATTTGGACCTATGTTGTAGTCCACATACCCAAATTAGAGGCTCGGTCCATGCAACAAATGTGGTTGAAATCGATGGATTGAAGCTATGGTTAATTGATTAAAAATAATTTATGACAGCAGTCGAAGAGCTTGAAGGTGAATAGTTTTGGGAAAAAAAAAATCAAGTATTCTTAAACATGACTAGGAATATTTTTGAAATTGATGATCATATATAGCTATTCACAATGATTGAAAGATCATCTTAGGGTATCTATCACTCCCACCATCATCATTAAGCAAACCATTCGACAAATTTAAGCCTACTTAATCTTTGATACTGCTGCTGTGCACCCTCACATTAAAGCAATTATAACAAGAAACTGGGCTTCAATCTGATGCAATACTTTGTGATGCACTTGCAAAAGTACTAAAACTTAATAAAGACCCAAAAATTTCCACCAGAAGGTCCCAACTCCTCCCCAGATCACAATATTGATTATGGCCATTATAATGCCCAGTCTGAAACAGTCAGCGGCATCGACATAACCAGCTATAGAAGAAAAAGGAAAAGAAAGATTATTAGTTTTTAATGCCACTATGACATGAATGAAAATTATCCAACAAGCTATAAGATTCTGAGATATGACAAAAGAATGTGTTGCAACTGTTATTAAATACTAGGAGACTGAAAATAGAGAAATTAATTTGAAAACAAGCAAATTAAAAAAAAAAAAAAAAAACCAAATATTTTATAGATAAAAGGCTGTACCTCCATAATAAGCTGCAGCCTGAGCACTACTGTAAGGTGTAATTGCACCAAAAAGACATGAATTGAACGCCAGTGTTAGTGCTGCCAATACACCAGGCACACCAGAAGCCATGTGCATGGCAAGAAATGAAGAGTACAAGGCTCCAATATGAGCTGCCTGACTAGCAAATATATAGTGGATGAAGAAATAAACTGCGTGAAGAACAACAAATGCTGCTGGCCAGCTCAATGAGAAAGATTGGAGGCCCTTGGCCACACAGTTAGACATCCATGCTACAATACCAAGATTTGTAAGTTGGCCTGCCATGCCCACGACAATTGCAAACCATCCTAAGGTATCCCATGCCGATTTTTCATTTAAGCAATCATCCCAGTCCACCACTCCCAATAGTAGAAGTACGGAAAGACCAAGCATTGCAACAAGAACACTTGAAATACCAATAGCCTCTCTGCACGCTCACACACCAAGCTCTATCAGTGTTTCAAGGCCTTAACAAAGCAAAAATGTAGTCGATGATTCACATATACAGATGTATAAACTGTCATAATAGCATTTCAAAAATGGAAAAGAAAATATCTAGATGATCATTGCAACAACAAAAAAAAAAAAAAAAGAAGCTTTAAACAACCATCCAAGACAACCGAAGACAGAATGGGGAGACCTAAGATGTAGATCATAACATAAACGATTTGATGGGACCAGGAGGAAAAAAACATGAAACTAGGAGGCATTCTTAGAACCATGGATTTTAGAAAAAGTGGAACTGAATAAAAAAAGCGATGCAACTTAAGCATTGACAGTCACAAGGAGACAGTTATGATTGATGAGCAGGAAATACTCCAAAGTGACCATTTTCATTATTTGGCTTTTGTTATCCATAAAGGAGAATGTTACACAACTAGAATTCTAAGTGATCTAATCTTACCAATCAAACTATAGGGAAAATTTTATATAACAGAAATTATGAATAACGCTTTATTTTCTCTCATTTTGTCTAGGTTTTGCACGCCCCCTTTTCCATTGTTTTAGCAGTGTTTCATCCGGTTTTACATTTTTCAGCTGACCAAGAAAACCCCAAAACCAAAATTTTAAAGCTTGTCATTCATCATTTATTCATGATATTACACACACCTCTATCACCAAGATAGGAAGGTATATGTTTTCAAATCACAAATCAATAATTAGCATGAAATTGGAGACATCATTGTTCATGGCATTAAAGAAGTAAATAGTTTTCAACCTAAGGAGTCACAGAAAGATGATATAGGTTATCTTTTCCCTGTATTCCTGTTTAAAGAAATACAAGCCCCCTATAGGAATTACAAATTGGTATACTGGAAAATCCTACAATGCATCATAAATTAGGCACTCGATGCTTACCCAAAGACCCACAACGAGACCGCAAGAAGCATTGTAACAATCATCACCCATTCATCCTTTGTGATTGGACCCATCTGTTCCAGCTTCCTTGATGCTATAGCTGGGACATCAAGTGTGTCTTTGGTTTCGGGCGGAAAGATCTTATATAAGACATATGGAGTAATTATAAGAGAAACAATTGCAGGTAAACTTGCAGCCTTGAACCAAGAAAGCCATGGACTTGAAATTTTGACCCCAAGTTCCTCTGCTAATTTTAGGCACAGCAGGTTATTAGCTGCAGCAGTTAGGAAAAGAGCACTTGAACTACCTGCGGACTGTAATACATCACACAAGAGCATCAAATAAGTCATACAGATATCAAAGTGATGACAAATTCAAACATCAAGTGAACAAGATTGTAGAAAAAAATTATATTGAGAACTT
Organism: Akebia trifoliata; assembly: GCF_017979445.1. Taxonomy (NCBI): domain Eukaryota; kingdom Viridiplantae; phylum Streptophyta; class Magnoliopsida; order Ranunculales; family Lardizabalaceae; genus Akebia; species Akebia trifoliata. The sequence goes on along the minus strand of NC_141376.1, from coordinate 10,641,609 downwards.
AATTTCCTGCTAATTTTACACATATTGTTTGGATATTCAAATAAGGACAATTAATTAGATAGTTAGGACTTATGAACGCTCATAAAGATAATTCGACTATGGTGTGGGTTGGGGTGATTTTATAAATTACCCAACAAAGAATTACAGAAAGACTACCTGTAACTGAGATTGCATGAGATATGAACCAAGCTTCTTAATGGATTGATCACTAGGCTTGCTACCAACAGAAAGAGACAAAGAAGATTTAATAATTGGTAAGAACACACCTCCTGCCCTAGCAATTATGCTCGGCATTGCAGGAGCAACAAACGTCTCACCAATTGTCAATCCATAAGACAATCCCAACGCACTCTTTCCAAACCATTTCACGAAATACGTCGCGATACGATCTCCAAGACCAGTTTTCACGAATCCTCTAGCGAAAAAGAAAGAAATTACAATCAACCAAATCACCTCGTTTCTATAACCTTGAAACGCATCCGAGAAACTTAAAGTTTTTGTCGCAATTGTAGTCGTAATTCCAATAAACGCCCAAGCACCAACACGAAGTGGATTCAAAACCAATCCAACATTAGTTGATAAAAATATTGCGAGTAATTGCCAAGCTTGTGTAGATACTTCAACTGGTTTTGGAACAAAAAATCGAACGAACAATCCAACAGAAACTGAGATTAACAGTGGCACGAGTTTCGCTCCTCCTCGAGAAACAGATATCGGTTTCTTCGATTCTGAAATCGAAGAAATTTTTATCTGTGATTGAATGTTGTTTGGTTTTCGAAGAGGAGAGAATGATTTTGGTTGGAAGAGTGAGAGACGAGCATGAGAACCAAAGAAGTTGGTCGAAGATGAGGAATAAGATCTAAGACCGTTGATTGGTTGATGTTTGAAGGGTGTTGAAATGGACGGTTGAGATTGAAATGACGATGTCCGTACAGGTGATAGAGAAATACGAGAGGTGGATATGAATCTGGGAGCAGAGAAGAAAACGAAGCTCTCCATCCTCTAGAGAGAGCTCGCAGACCTCTACTTTTTCTCTGTATTATTGCCATCTTCTTACTCTCTTTTGAACCAAATCGAACTCCAAACTGGTCCCAATCTCTAAATCACCATTCGATTTTCACGTAAGTTTCAAGATTTTTTGGAAACATCGTGACGTGGTGGCGCACATGCCGATAAATGTTTTTCTCCGAGATACGACTTAAACGCATCTACCCACGTACGCACCACTATGTCATGCTGTCTCCACGTCTACCCTGCTGAGGTCACTCTTGCACTACTAATGAGAACCCAACTTTACTTATTGCGCTCCAAGTTAAATATAAAATAAATAATAAAATTTCTATTGGCAAACCAACTTTACTTGTTATACTCCAAGTTAAATATTAAAAAAAAAGAGTTGTTATTGACAACCCAACTTTACTTGTTACACTTCAATTAATTCAAATGTACAAAAACAATTCACCAACGAAAATAATTAAGAATTAATTTTTTTGCTTAGATTTCTATTGATTAAAAATTAATTTCTTTTTGTTTAGATTTCATATATTTATCTCTTGTTACAAATTTGATAATTTTCAAAAATGAATAAAAGCAATGTTTAATTAAATTGAATAATGTTTGAACTGAAAATTTATCAAATTGGTGGATAGTAGTTCAACCCTACTTCAATTTGGTCTGATTATCTTATGTTTAGTAAAACTATATATAGGATAGTGTTCCGTTGACAATATTCTAGACAATGTTTTGTCTTATATGGCAAAAAAGTTTCGGAATGAACTAATTTTTTTGAGAATGATTTCTATGGAAGGGAGATTATCCTCACAAAAAATCAATCAATTTTAAAACTTCCAACCCTATGAAAAGTGGTCACGAACTAACGGTAAAAAATAAACGATACATGATTCTTCAACTTGTAAACTGGGGCTAACAATTTTAAATAAGGCTAATTTTTGTGATGATAATCCCCTCACCATGGAGATCATGCTCACAATAAATCAGCCCATTCTAAAACTTTTAGCCCATGTAGGATAAAAACACTTGTCTAGATTGTTATCTTCGGAACCCGACAAAGTATTTTGTCTTATATGGGCTAAGAGTTTTGGAATGGTCTAATTTTTTGTGAGGATGATCTTTATGGTGAATGTGAAGCCCATTTCTATCACATGAGCCCTGCCTAGGCCTACAAAGTAGAGTTTGAATTCAGGACTTTGGATTGAGAAATAACAAAGAGTTGTGGAATCAGACTAAAAAGGGTCAACACACGGGATCAACTTCGAATAGTCGGAAAGATCAGGTAGAATAAGAGCAAAGTAACGTTAAAAGACAAATTGATACCAAACCATGAAGCCAACTCTTTTCATTTAATGTAGAATCCATGTGTACAAATCAAGGTAACACTGTCAATGACGTTCTTTGACTCATCAACTATAAAACAGTAAGCACAAATTAGTTCAATAATTAATATAGTAAGACACCTCAAATCAAATTCAAGTGCAAACATTAATGATGCGTGGGAACAAAACCCAAGAACGCAACCAACTACACTAGCCAGCTCATAACCTACTCGGCTTGTACACCTGGGTAAATCATATGGTGATAGTTGTTCAATTATGGGGTTATAAAATCCTCACTCAATGTAAAGCAAAAGGTCCAAATTGGGAAAAGAAAAAAAAAATCTTAACAAGATTACCCTTCTGAGTTTCAATATTCATCATCTTCTCTAAGCTATCTAAATGCAGTTTTATCATCTAGTATCATTCCAATCTAACTTAATCTTCGGAAAATCATTGACAGACACCACACCAAAGCCTTATCCTTCTCCATTTTTAACACTAAAAGTTAGGATCCAACCTCACCATATGGAATAGAGGAGCAAGATTGAAAAGACATCTATTGGAGCATAAGAGTCGATAGATCAAGACCTATAAAAAAATGTAATGTATCTCGAGGAGTAGGGCCTTAAAAATCATCTACACTTTTGACAATGTCCTTGGGAACGTGATTTCCAATAAAGTCAATAAGGAAAATACAACAACAAAAGGAAATCGAAAAATGTCCATCCAAAAGCATCCACCAAGATTTAGACCGATGGGTGACTAAGGCAACAACAATAAAGAAAACTAGACGTGGGAGTTTTATCATTGGCAGCAAAAAACTCAGGGCAGGTAGTGACACTAGAAGAACGCACCGCCCTTACAGGCTACACGGAAGAATGACCAAGATAAACAACACCAAAGTTAGCAAAAAGCATACCACACGAATAATTAACCGAGATAAGTAGCACCAAGGTTGGCAAAAACTCATGCAAGAAGTCGTAACAAGAACTCTTATAACCATTGGGAGTTTTTGGGAGGGTCGATAATATCCCCAGCTATAATTCTTTGACACAAAAAAGAGGTTGGCATAGCCAAGAAAAACTCAAAAATCGAAGAAGAACACAAGACCAAACAAACAAGCTCAATGCAAAAGATCTTCACCAAAACAACACTTGGAATCATTCAAAGAGCAATATCTAGAGGTGCCAATAGAGCTATGAAAAACCAGCTTGATGATGAGTATGATCAATCCCACCAAGCCACTTCCAAAAGCCATGCCGTTAAGAAACTCCCGCTTATAATTAAAGCTTCTTTGTGATGAATCTTTTTGTAGACTTGCATATCTAGTAGAAACAAAAGCCTGAAAATCAATACACAGAGGAAGAGAGAAACTGGGTTCATTGTTTCTAAACCTTGGACGAATGTTTTTTTTTCCACTTACACACAAGTCAGATGAATAACAACAGACCAAGAATGTTTCTAAACCACTCAGGTGACTCTTGAAAGGCACGAATGAATAACAACACGCCGAGGATGTTTCTAAAACACCTGGGTGACTTGTAAAAAGGCAAGTCAGATGAATAACAACATGCATATACTATTTCTAAAATATTCGGGTAACTCTGGAAAGGCAAGTCAAATGAATAACAACATGCCAGAGGATGTTTCTAAAGCACTCGGGTGACTCTGGAAGAGCGGGACAAATGTATAAACCTCTTGTTGAAATTATTTTTGAAATACTCGTGTAAATCTAGAGAGGACTAATCTTATGTAAAATATGTCCTAAAGATATTTTCTTTAAAAAAAATTATTTGTGTAACTCAGAAATAAGACAAGCATACAAAGGCACGTCATGGACGTTTTTAAAAATACCCAGGCAAGTCAATTACAAACAATAGAAAAAGCAACCCTCTTTTTTCAAAGCAGAAGTCCATTCAAAATAGCAAAACCCCAAACAATAAGCAAATAACACAAGTAACATAACAAAAATTATTGATCAAACACACGAAGTTGTATTTGAACTTCCCAACCAAACAAAAAAGGAAGGAAAATCAAAGTAAGGCACACCAAAAATGGCATTACAAACAATGTATAGACAAATAAAACTCTAAGAATTTCTTTATTTAAAAGTTTCAGCAATTACATAAGTAACCCAAGACATACCCTAGGAGTTCAGAGTCCTTCGTACAAAGAAATAAAAAATAGAAAATGTATAAGCATTAAAATAAAAGTATAATAAGATGAACAATTAAAAGAACATATCAGAATAAGGCCTACGAAATTCAAAGTACCTTTAAAAATGAAATACCCGCAGAAAAAGAAAAAAAAAGAAAAAAAGAAAAAAAGAAAAAGAAAAACAAAGCACCAAACAGAAGTAATGATATATACGAAAAGATCCTACCTCAACTGTAATCCTAATGTAACAAAAGCGTGTGAATAAATAGATTTGATAGGTTGTGTTCAATGGAACACACAGAATCAATTTGAACCAATAGATTCAATTGATAAACAAGTAATAACTTGAAAGAAAATAAAGCATAAAGCAAAAATGTAATTAAGAGAGAAAAGATAATTGAATTGATTGATTTTTTAAAATTTTCAGATTTGGGACTCTTTATATAGATGACTTCATCATAACAATTTAGAATCCTACTAAAATACTAAAAATTAACATTCCTAACCTATCTATTACATAATATTAACTTTTTAATTCTATTAGAACTCAAATTTGACACTTCTAAGCATTTCTAATTATAACCTAAATAATAAAAATAAATTAGAAACTAATAAAGAATTGTACTCCTAAAATAACTATGAAATATAAATCCTATTAAAACTAAAAAAATTCTAATTAAACTAGAAAATATAAATAAATCCTCATAAAATTAGGGAACTACTTAAAATTATAGATATCCTACATCAAATCCCAAAGGTAGGGCCAAATAAAAATAAAGATATGTATATTCTTTTTCACTGCCCTTGCCATACCCAAGGATTACAAAGTTTGTTTTTCTGACCGTCGCACTCAGACATTGTTCAAAAGCCATCATAGCCTTAAGAAACACACATTGTTGTTGTTCAAAACACCAAAATCCCTAAAAGGATATAAAGAAGATAGATGTAAAAAAAATCATGGAAGAGTAGGAGGATCCTTTGGAAGCACAACGGGAGTGGCAACATCGATTGAAAGCTAAAAAAATAGCAAGAATAACAACCTTGAGTTCTCATTCAACAAAGGGAGAGTCGGGCGTGGGAGGAAAAATAATAGCACCTGAATCGGTAGGAATGGGGACAGGAGTATGGGAAAAAGAGCCTTAAAAAGGCTTCAACAGGGTGGTCCTTTCCTTCAACCTTCTATTATACTACAATTTCGAAAAAAAATGCATATTTTATTTTAACCTCGACCTCTTTCAACTACTTTTCTAAGGCCCTCTTTTTTTCCTCATCAATTACAAAAAACCTCGTCTCGAGATCGACGATCCAGGCTTTGAGAACCTCAAAACTCTTAATCTCTATCTGTCAAGCGACCTTAGAAGCTTAAAAATGTTTATCAATAGTTTTGTGTTGCTTCCCTATTTTGGTCAGATCAACGACCCACTTAAAATTGGGCTCAAAATGAGGATACACCTACTAGGGGATGATACAAGAGTACGGTAAGAACAATTGAAGGAAGAATCAACTCAACAGCCTTCTGTAGACACCCCATTTTTGCATCCGCCTGATTAATTAAGTCGTCAACCCGATCGCAAAGGTTCCCAATGATGGATGTCTATTCCAATGCTTTATTTTGTTACCAGATATGTTTCAGAAATCCGGATGAGGTATCTCGAACTGACAAAACTTAGAAACCACGCTACGCTAGGAAAATACGACCCCAGAAACATAGAAATCATCATCTTGCAAACCAAAAAGAAGCTTCACGATAAAAATCACTAAAAATGATTAAATTACCAAAATACCCCTAACCTCAAAACAACCCTAGAGCCTACGTTACGCTTAGGAAAACTCTCTCGAACACATAAAATAACAAATCGAAACCAAATAAATCATTTCACCAATTTTAACAGAATTTGACAAAATTATGAAAATGCCCCTCATAAAGTTCACAATAATTTCACATAAAAATTTTCATAAATGACACAAACCAACATTCTCATTGAACTCCTTACGAAAAACTGATTCTAAAACATCCTAGAACATTAAAAACTGACTTGAAACGTGAAAAGTCTTCTCCGGGGGCAAAACGGTAATTTCACAATTTTCATAATTAAAAAATTCAAAATTAATAAATAAAATATTAAATAATTAAAGTGAAACATTAATGAAAAGTTGAACCTAAAAAATCGATTAATTGGACTCTCAGGCAAAATTGTTGAGGGTTCGTGGGATATTTCTTTAAGGACCCCTCCATTTGGGGGTCCAAAGAATTAAAGATATAATAGAAAGGGGTTCTCCAAAAATTTAAAATCAATCAAGCAAGACTAAAGTCAAGATCTTAAAGTCAATCAAATAAGACCAAAGTCAAAATTAAAGACAATTAAGTAAGACTAGAGTCAAGTATTAAAGTCAATCTCATAAGACTAAAGTCAAAACCCTAAATCAAAACCCTAATCTAAACTAATCGAGTCAATCTCATAAGACTAAGGTCAAAATCCCAAATCAAAACCCTAATCTAATCAAGTCAATCTCATAAGATCAAGGTCAAAACCCTAAATCAAAACCCTAATCAAGTCAATCTCATAAGACTAAAGTCAAAACCCCTAAAACCCTAAAGACTAAGTCAAACCCTAATTGAAACCCTAAAAGAAACCCTAATCAAACCCTAATGCTTCTAAAAACTTTATAAATAGGAGCCTCCACACCCTATTTTCGTATCAAAGAAAAAACCCTAGAAAAAGTAGGTGAAGAAGCCTCCACAACCCCTCCAAAACCCTAATTTTGGAGCCCCAACTCCTTCCCTAATACATCTACTCCGATTTTAGCCTAAAAAATACCCAAAAACCTCTCAAAAACATCCCAAAAATCCACAACAAATTTGAAGCACCCAGATCCAAGAAGGAGATACTTCACCTCGGAGATCAGAAATCAGATCCAGAGATAGAACGAAGTAAGGAACACGGTACAAGGAGCTGTTTTCACCAGATCTGAGGGAATAGCACTTTTGCAGATCAAAGGTAAGCTTTTCTATTTTTTATATCTAGGTTTGTCATTAGCGATGTAGATTTATTTGGGATAAGTAGAGACCGGCATTGGCCGGGCGGGGTTGGTGCCTAACACCTTCCAACCCCGTAACATGATCCCCGAATTCAGATTTTTGTGGTAGATTAGTTCTTTTTATCTATATTAGAGTCAGTTTGGTTCCTAGACCACAATAACTAGGTGGCGACTCCCAAACCTCAAGGGTCAAAAGCGGATCCGCGCACCCCGCGGATCGAGGGCGCTTTCAGTGGCGACTCCATTGGGGACCTTCGAGGATCAAACTTGAAAAGCCCCAAGTATGGGATAGTCGCTAATAGGACCCTTTTATTTGATTTTTAGTTAGTTGATTATTTGTTTATTGTATTTTATTTATTTATGTTTTTTTTTGTTATTCTTTTGGCTTAATCATAGATCACATGATTCAATCTTGAATATCCTAATCCGGTATATCATTTTTTTTTATGGTTCAATCGAAAGTCATTCGGAATGACCCTAAATAATGCGAGATTTCAAAGGAATAATCTTATTGAGGAATAGATAATGATTTTTGGACCATGATTTTTTTTACGCACGTAATTATATTTGGATTCAAAATTTAGGTGTGTGTTTGATTTGATATTTGACCATTTTACTTAAAAAAAAAAAAAAAAAAAAAAAAAAGAGCAAAAAAATAGTGTTTTTTTTAATGGTTAGGCGTTGCACCCTTCGACAACACTTTGGTTTTTTTTTTAAATTTTTATTTTTTAGCATGCTGTCCATTGACAACAAGAAAAAATATCAATTTTTTTTTTTTCTGTTGAAGGGAAAGCGTGCTGAAGGGCTTGGTGTGCCGTAAATAACGTGGCGTTTTTCAATATGCACACCAACTTACCAATAAAAGGGTGCTGGTACGTGTGGTGTGCCATAAAAAAATTTCTATTTTTTCTCGTTCACACCACCAATACATGAGGAGGTGTGTTGGTGTGCGTTGAATAAACCACTTTTGATGTGGTTAGAAGTTTCGAAATGAATTGATTTTTGGTGAGGATGATCTCTATAGTAAGGAGATCATCATCATAAAAAATCGTTGTCATAGATGTTGTTACAATTGTTGTCCCATGAACCACCCCCATATATATATATATAGGAGAACATTCAGTTGACAATCTTAGGATGACAACGTTGGCTAATAATTTTTTTTCTATATGGCTTAAAAGTTTTGGATTGAATTGAGTTTTTATGAGGATGATCTCTACGGTGAGTAGATCATCATCCTCACCAAAAATCAGCCCAATCTGAAACTTCTGAGTCTATAAAAAATGGTTTATAAATTTTTGGTAAAATTTTTTGATGGGGTTAAAAGTTTCAAATTGGGCTGAGTTTTGGTGAGGATGATCTCTTCACCATATAGATCATCCTCAGAAAAAATCAGCTCAATCCAAAACTTTTTAAGACACATAGGACAAAAATTTTGTCATCTTAAGATTGTTAGTCAAATGCCCCTATATATGTAGGGTGGCGTTCAACAATATTTGTTAAGGAATCAATGTTGTCCAATATAGCTTAAAAGTTTTGAATTGAACTGATTTCTTGTGAGGATGATCTATATGGTGAGGAGATCATCCTCACAAAAAATTAGCTCAATTTGAAACTTCTAAGTCCATCAAAAGTGATTTTCACATTTTCAGTAAAAAAATCGATGGTCCACAATTTCTAAACCAATTTTTATGGGGTTAGAAGTTTCAAATTGGGCTAATTTTTTGAGAGGGTATTGAGATCATCCTCACAAAAAAAAAAAAAAAAAAAAAAAAAAAAAAAAAAAAATCAGTTCAATCCGAAATTTTTTAGCCATTTAGGACAAACATTTTGGCTCCTTAACATTGGCTGCCAAACCTGACCTATATATATTTTAACAGAAAATTTCAAACAAAAATGAATAGTCATGTTCAAACTTATTTTTTATTTCAAATTTGATCGAACAATTGATTGAATCCGAATTTTAAAATTCTTTTATAAATATTTAATAATTTTTTTTTAAATATTGAAAATAAATAAGGGACAAAAATTATATTTAAAATATATTTTTATTGAAAAAAGGAATTTAAGAATGGCATTTATGTAAAAAGATGAGGACACAATTGGTATTTGTACGGGATGAATAGTGAAATAGAAACCATCTCTATTTTTTTTCCTTCTTTTTCAAATCTAGAGCTGTGAATAGTAATTTAAAGGGTTTGTCAGAACTTTAGAGACCAATTGGAGTTAGGTTCGAAGGTCTCTATCTCCAAATATATAGATATACAGACATTAGAGTTGCTCTTAATTTCTCTCAAGTCTCAATTACAAATCTCCAATTGAGAGGGATTGGAGTTGAGGAGTTGTCAGAACTTTAGAGACCGGTTGGAGTTAGGTTCGGAAGTCTCTATCTCTAAATATATGGATATACAGATTAGTTAGAGTTGCTCTCAGTTTCTCCCAAGTCTCAAGTCTCAAGTACAATTCTCCATTTGAGAGGGATTGGAGTTGACGAGTTGCAATGAAAATAAATCAAATTAAATCTAATCACAGAGAAATTCACAAATTAAATTAAGCTATGTGAACACACATGGTCATTGGAGGGATTTTCTTGAGAAAACTACTATGTGGAAGTAAGTTAAATCTTTCTTTCTTAAAGCCCCAAATACCTTTAAAACAAACTCAAATGGTTGAAGTCAACTATTCAAAGAGAGTTGTTATTGGCACCCCAACTTTTACTTACTGCACCCTTATTAAAAGTAAAGAACATAAATGCATGGTTGAGAATAAGTAAAAGTTGGGGTGTCAATAGAAACTGTTGCAATTTTATTAAAAAAAACTACCTTACTCTATCAAGTCTCTTATTTGAACAAACCTTACTTCAAGAATCAGGCTAGCATGACTAAATTAGCAAGATATCAAATCTTACTAAGGGTTGTTGGGCCCAAATGGATGATCAAATTAGCAATCCAACACCCAAGACTTCTATATTTCATGAATAAACTCATATTCAAAAGACAAAATTTTAGGATTTTTTTTTTTTGAGCTTGATTGTAAGTGTTGACAATGGATGGCTAGCAAACTCCTAGACTGAAAAATAAAATTCAACGGTGAAAATTAACTTTTTTTTTTCGAAGTTCTTAGAATTTTGTCCTTTATAACTGTGGACACGGGATTTGCATCATTTTTGAAAACATCCCTCCACTTTGGGGTGTTTTGGAGTCGCCACCATTCATTTTCGGAAATGGGTGTGAATGGTCACCCGAATTTGTTTTTTTGAAAAACATGTCATTTTGACATTTTTTGATTGATGACTCTCGTAGGATAAGGTGCATGGTCTAACCTTGATTCAAAGGTAAGGGGGTCCATTTATGGAGTAGGGAAGGTGTTAGGCACCCTACTCCATCCACCATAGGTGGTAACCTCGGATTCGGTTTTTTGAAAATAAAAGAAAACGAAAATGAAAAAGAAAGGAAATTGATATGTGCCCTCAAATATGAGGGACTTTCAATGTTGGATTCAATCATTAAGGGCACCCTTATATAGAAGGGGCCCTTTGGTGATTTAACCCATGGTGGTGTGTGCAAATGTGTGGGAAAAGGAAGAGTAGAAGAGGGGAATTGAGGGGGTGTTCCTTTTGTCAACCCACCTTGACCCTTCCTTGACCTTCAAAGCTTTTCTTGATCTTCTTCTTTTGAGTTGACTTGGACTTGCTTGAAGTTGTAGAAGATTGAGTTGAGTTGAGAGTGAGGTATTGAGAGTAGAGTAGAGTAGAGTAGAGGGTTGTAGTTTTTGGAGGATTTTTTTTATAAAAATTTCATTAGTTGTTGTAAGGGGAGAATGGGTGGGTTTTTATAGAAGTTGGAGGGTTATTTTAGGGGTATAATGGGGTGAAGGATTGAGAAGTGATAGAATGGTATGGGGTTTAAGAGAAGGGTGGGTGTAATTTGATGGAGGTTGGAGGGTATTTAGGGAAGGGGGGTTAAATGGGTTGTTTACAACCCAAATGGGTTGGATCCAACCCAACCCATTTAGGTTGAGTGTTTAGTGAGGAGAATTGATGAGAGTGGTTGAGAGGATGAGATTGTTTAAAGGAGGTAATTAATTGGTGGTTGTGATTAAGTGGTGTTTGATTTAAGAGAATGGAGGATTTAAGATGGTGGTTGATGATATTTTGGGAGGGTGAGGGAGATGATGACATGTGTCAAAGTGGGTGGAAATGAAGGGTGGAGATGAGTTGATGGGAAAGGATGAGTGTTTGATTTGAGAGGATGGGTGTAGGTGTAGATTGTAGATGTAGGTTTTGTAGGAAATGATGGAGGTAGATTAGGGGAGGGTGATAGGTTATAAGTGTTTGATTTGAGAGAATGGATAGGATAGGTTAGGGTAGGGTTATGGGTTGAATTAATTTTTGAAGGGAAGTAATGGAGTTGGTTGGTTGGTTGGTTAGATGAGGGAGGTGGAAGGGGGTGATGACATGTGTCACACCTTGATAATTGTGGTGATTGGTTGTGATGTTGGGCTTGGGTAGAGAATTGGGCTTGGGTAATGTGTTGGGTTAAAGAATGGTTGGATTTTAGGTTGTAGGTTGGGCTTTGGTATTTTGATGGGTAGGGTTAATTTAGATGGGCTTAGGTGATGGGTTTAGTTTGGATTGGGTTGAATAGGCTTGGACTTGGGTTGAGTTGGGTTTAGAAGGATGGTAAGGGATTTGGTCCGTGGGCCACATGAGAGGCCTTGGACCATTTATTGAAAAATAAATGATGAAAGTCATTGGATTATTGTAGGTTTAGGCTTCGGAGCCCATTTCAATTTTTACGATTTTTGGGGCATTTTGCGTCGAGGGCCCGGTCAAATTTGGGTGTCTACAATAACCTTGTGGCATCCGATCATATTTTTGGATGACACAAATTGATGCGGTTCGAATCTACTCCAAGATATGTAAAGTAACAAATTAACATCATGGTTGAAACTTAGGCGCCCTGTCCAAGGAGTGACTTTCTCTCAACTCAGAACGGATTCGTCTGTCATTCTTCTGTAACATGTGGTTGAACCTACTTTAAATATCCTGCAGCCCCAAACATTGTTATGACTTTCAATTTGAATTTTATGACATAGATCCCACTCCAAAATTTGGAGGGTAACAAACCTCATAATGTAAAGTTCCCTTGGAGTTGTCAGAACTTCGAGTGAGATTTTATAATAAAATTGCAGTACTTAGATTTGCTGGATAAAAAAATATATAAGCAAAGGGATTAACATTTTTTGTGGGCAAATTTGAGAAAGAGAAAAAAAAAATAGGAATATGACCTTTTTTTTATTAATATTTTCAAGTGCAATTATAAAAATGTAGTACAAGATAGGTTTTTTTTTTTTTTTTTTTTTCTAATGATGGAGTGCAACTTGCAACGGGTGATCTGCAACTACCCCTTTCCTATCCAGAATTCAAACAACCAATAAAAAAAAACCCCATGATTTGACACAATCAAACAACCGGGGAACACCCTCCACCACCTCGTTAATGGTTTCTCCATTTCGAGTCACCCACTTCCTCTAGATCTATGACCAAAGCCACAACTACATTCATTATATATAGGCTGTCCTTTTCTTTGAAGTGGGTTGTAGCCAGCTGTCAAAAGCTGCCATACGAAGAGTCGTTTTTTCGCTCACAAATTTTTTCTGCTCTCCTCAGTGCTTGCCACGTCAACTAGACAAGGATAGTTTTGTAATTAGTAAAGGTAACTTTGTAAATTAAGAATATAGAGAGAGAAACCAAAAAGATTAAAACGTTTTATTTATAAATATTTATATGAAATTAAAAATAATAATTTTTTTTTTAAAAATATGTTTAGATTGGACCGGATTGGGATACATTCAAATCCAAATCCGAAATTGTATCAGATCCAAGATTTCAATCCGAATTCAAATTTTCATATTTTTATATCGGACCGTTTCAGACATCAGATATATTTCGAATCATTGTCAATCCTCGATTTTGGTTCAATTTCACATAATACCAAAAATTCAAATCCGAATAAAATATCCATTTTGATTCTTATTGATCTCAAGTTGAGTATGATATCTTCAAATAAGAATCGATCTTACAAATATCCGAAACTCACTAGGCATCCGTTTGATACTCAATAAGATAGAAAATTTTTAATTTTTTATGGATGGTCTACTAATTGTGAGTTACGATCAAAGCATATAGACTGATAAACAATTATATTTTATTGAAAGAAAGAATACTAATTTGTAATTTATTACTTTGATACCAATTATGGATTATTAAATCTGTTGGAAAAATCTGTAGTTTTTCCAGATTTTTGTGATCGAGTGGGTCTATTTGAACTACGATTTAAGTGGGTCCCATTATTTATTTGTGGCGAGACCACTTAGAAACTTATTCTTTTCAACAAAGAGAATAGTTTCATGTTTTAGTTGTCAAAAATCCATTTGGGGTGAATGACAAATCGGCTCCAAACAATCCCTTTTATTCCTATCAGAAAGAACACACCCCCTTAATTCAGAGAGGGACACATCTCTTGATTTCCATGGGTGTCTGTTCGTTCTGTAAGGATACATCTTTTGGTTTTGGGTTGTCTCTTAAGAGACACACCTTTCCTTTTTCAAGAGACATTATGTCTCTTACAAACATCTTTTCCCAAGAGACACTTTGTCTCTTAAAATGCTATAAATAGGTCATTTCAATCTCAGTTTTATTCACTCAAAAATTTTCTCTTCTTCTTCTTTGCTGTTTAAACGTGCAAGCATTCTGTTTTACATTTGCATTCTTTGAGAGTACAAACAGTAGCGTTCGGTTCGCTAGACGTGTAGATTGTAGTGCTGCCTCTACACGTGTGATCGTTGTATCCTGGGAGACAATTGTTCATTGATCCGTGTGCACCAAGTTGCGGGAACAAAATTGTCTTAAGGACATTGTGTTCAACACAAGCCTCGGTCAAACTTCTATTTGTTCATTCTCGGGTATCTACCGCAAGAATATTTTCAACAAACTTAAGACAATTTTCTTATTCCTATCTGATGTGGGACTAAAGAGTTTCTCTTATAAATTCAATAATCTTATAAATCAAACCAAACTTTTGATAAAACTTTCGATTCTAATTGATAGGTACAGGAAGGAGAACCGGTTCTTAATGGGTTCCTAAGATGATTACCTCATTACGCACAATCGCATTGAAAAGTGATCATGTTTATGATGGTAGACTCAAAATCGACTAATAATTTTCAAATAAATGAGGTAATTGAGTATCCATTGACACCTTTAGGTATTATGACAACCATTTTAATAGAATTTCTTTCATTGACATCAAAGTTTCATACCAAAAATTTGAAATTGGGTATATGAATCATATTTCACTTTCTTGTTGAGAGGTGACAAATTTTTACATCGAACATAATATCTATGAAAAAACAAAATAACAAAAAGACAAAAATGCACACAAAGATTTATGTGATTCAGCAGTGTGTATACATCTACTGATTAAAACAAGAACAATCACTATTTTCTCACAACTTTTAAAATCCTAGAGATCTCTATTACACTATGTGGACCTCACTTATAAAATAAAATTAAAAATATTACTATACATAAAAATTAAGAATTATAAGAAAAAGATAACTATCATATGTAAGTAGTGGTTTTTTCTTTCTAGACTCGTTGAGGCTATAAGATAACGTACTGAGCTTCAGGTTTGGGCCATGATACCACATCGAAGCCCGAGCCCTATCCGTGACCCTCCCTATTGATCTTCGGGCCAGACTTATATTTGGTAAAGGAAAATATTCAAGGCTTACCCTCTATTTTCAATCTGGTGACATGACCCCATACCCTTGGTCCTCTCATACCTTAAGGAAAAGAGTCCGACTAGCCTTACTAACGTAGTAAGGACTTCGCCATCACTAAGGGTACTTGGGCTAACCTTGTGGAATCGAAAAACATCATCCAATGCTTTAGAGTTGTAGAGGATAAAATTCTATGAACTTCGAAAAAAATAATCCAAAAATAGTTATCTTTCACAGTTGAATTTTTATTTTTGATTTGAGAAATATGTGGAAGTTCTGTAGCAATCCATTTTCAAAGTCTTCTTCAAGTTCAAAGAATTTCTTTTTTGAAATTCATTTTTTGGATCTGGGTTTTTCAAAGTAACTTAGAGGACTGTGGTGTTGGATTACTGATGGGGTAATCCGTATGAGCAAAACAACCCTTAGTAAGTAAGGCTTAAAATCTTACTATCTTAATAAGGAATGAAAATGTTTCTCTAGGGAAAAAAAATCTAAAAATCAGGGTTTTTAGAATTTTTTTTTTTTTGAAAAATATAGTTTCTTCCCACCCTTAAGAACACAACCCTCTAAAGTTCATGTCCAGATGAGGTTTAAAAAAAATTAGCTTGATTAAAAGCTTTTAAAATGTACAATCATTAGATCACCAGCTTCAAAATTGAAATCCAAAATCTTAGATTGAATAAAGGGACAATTATCAAAAAAATACCAAAAAAAAAAAATTATTTATCAAAATAAATCCAATTTTTAAAATTTTATAAAAAAGATACAAAACCGGTCTTTTAAAGACCGATTTTTCTCTCTCCTCGATTTTCCTCAAGACTTTCTCTCTCCTTTAATATTAAAAAAAAAGAAATTTTTTTTAAAAAATCGGTCTTTGAAAGACCGGTTTTTCTCTCTCTTCATTTATTTCTCTCATCCTTTCTCTCTCCTCTATCATTTAAAAAAAAACGAATTTTTTTAAAAAAAGGTTTTTCTCTCTCTTCATTCATTTCTCTCACTCCTTTCTCTCTCCTATTATTTTTATAAAAAAAAAATGAATTTTTTTTAAAAAGATTTTTCTCTCTCTTCATTCATTTCTCTCACCCCTTTCTCTCTCCTATTATTTAAAAAAAAAAAATTAAAAAGATTTTTCTCTCTCTTCATTCATTTCTCTCACCCCTTTCTCTCTCCTATTATTTAAAAAAAAATGAAATTTTTTTTAAATATATTTTTCTCTTTCTCTCATTCATTTATCTTGAGATCTCAAGATCTTAAGATAAAATAATAAAAACAAATTTTTTATTTACGTTAGTTGAAGAAGAAGATGAAGAAGAAGAAGATGAAAAAGTAAAAAAAAAAAAAATAATTCTTTTGGAGAGAAGAGAAGAGAAGGGTAAAAGAGATAAGTGAAGAGAGAGAAAAATATATTTAAAAAAAATTTCGTTTTTTTTTAAATAATAGGAGAGAGAAAGGGGTGAGAGAAATGAATGAAGAGAGAGAAAAAAATTTTTAAAAAAAATTCGTTTTTTTTTTTAAAAATAATAGGAGAGAGAAAGGGGTGAGAGAAATGAATGAAGAGAGAGAAAAACCTTTTTTTTTAAATTCGTTTTTTTTAAATGATAGAGGAGAGAGAAAGGATGAGAGAAATAAATGAAGAGAGAGAAAAACCGGTCTTTCAAAGATCGGTTTTTTTTAAAAAAAATTTTAAATATTAAAGGAGAGAGAAAGTCTTGAGGAAAATCGAGGAGAGAGAAAAACCGGTCTTTAAAAGATCGGTTTTGTATCTTTTTTGAAAATTTTTAAAAATTAGATTTATTTTGATAAATAATTTTTTTTTTGATATTTTTTTGATAATTGTCCCTTGAATAAAAAAAACCATTTTTACAAAAGAAAAAAATAATAATAATTCAAACCTAATCTAAGCCCTTAATTGTAGAGGACAGAGGTGTCATTTGGATCTATGTTGTTGTCCACATGGCCCAAATTAGAGGCTCGGTCCAGTCTCTACATGATCCTTCGATCCATCCAACCCACGTGTTGAAAACGATGGATTGAAGCTAAGGTTGATCCATTAAAAATAATTTATCATAGAAGTGAAAGGACTTGAAGATGAATGGTTTTGGGGGAAAAAAAAAAAAAAAAAAGCAAGTGTTCTCGATTTTGATGATCATGCAGCTTTTCACAATGATTGAAAGATCTTCTTAGGATATCTATCGCTACCACCATCATCATTAAGCAAACTATTCAACAAATTTAAGCCTACCTAATCTTTTACCTAATCTTTGTGATTCACTTCAATATCAATGGGATGTTCAAAAAAATTGCACCTGTAACAGAAAAATATCAGATAACAGTGGGAAAAAAAAAAGCATCAGCAGCAATACTTGGCAAAAGTACTGAAACTTAATAGGGAAAATTAAAAAAAAAAACCAAATATAATAATTATTTAACAAAAAATTACAAATTTTATGAAAATTATGAAAAAGGTAACAAACCGGCCATGTAAGGGCCGGTTTTTTTCTCTCCATTTTTTTCTCTTTTTTTATTTTTTTAATTTAAAAAAATCAAATTTTTTACACTCTAACCGGCCATTCAATGTCCTCTACATTTCTCTCTCCTCTTTCTCTCTCTCTTTTGTTTTTTTAATTAAACAAATCAAAAAAATTTCATTCCAACCGGCCATTCAATGTTCTCTAAATTTCTCTCTCCTCTTTCTCACTCTCTTTTTATTTTTTTAATTCAAAAAATCAAATATTTACATTGCCATTCAATGTCCTCTACATTTCTCTCTCCTCTTTCTCTTTCTCTCTTTTTGTTTTTTTAATTTAAAAAAATCAAAAAAATTCATTCCAACCGGCCATTCAATGTCCTCTAAATTTCTCTCTCCTCTTTCTCACACTCTTTTTGTTTTTTAATTAAAAAAATCAAATGTTTACATTGCCATTTAATGTCCTCTAAATTTCTCTCTCCTATTTTTTTTTTAAAATTTAAAAACCATAATTTTACATTCTAACCGATTTTTTTATTTAAAAAAGTGAAGAGAAAAATTCATCGGACATTGAATAATGGTAGTTTCATTTTAAAAAAATTCCGAGAAAAATTCAATGGACATTGAATAACTGTTTAGAATGTAAAATTCCTTTTTTTTTAATTTAAAAAATAGAGAGAGAAAGAGAAAGAGGAGAGAGAAATTCAACGGACATTGATTGGTCGTTTAAAATGTAAAAATTTGTTTTTTTAATTTAAAAAATAAAGAGAGAAATTTAGCTAGCATTGAATGCCATTTAAAATATAAAAATTCGTTTTTTTTTTTTAAATTTAAGAGAGAGAGAGGACATGGAATGGCAATGAAAACATTTGAATTTTTTAATTAAAAAAACAAAAAGAGAGAGAGAAAGAGGAGAGAGAAATTTAGAGGACATTGAATGACCGGTTAGAATGAATTTTTTTTATTTTTTTAATTAAAAAAACAAAAAGGAGAGAGAAAGAGGAGAGAGAAATGTAGAGGACATTGAATGACCGGTTAGAGTATAAAAAATTCGATTTTTTTAAATTAAAAAAAATAAAAATGGAGAAAAAAATGGAGAGAGAAAAAACCGGCCCTTACATGGCCGGTTTGTTACCTTTTTCATAATTTTCATAAAATTTGTACTTTTTTTTTAAATAATTATTATATTTGGTTTTTTTTTATAATTTTCCCAACTTAATAAAACCCAAAAACTTCCACCAGATGGTCCCAACTCCTCCCCAGATCACAATATTGATTATGGCCATTATAATGCCCAGTCTGAAACAGTCAGCGGCATCAACATAACCAGCTATAGAAGAAAAAGGAAAAGAAAGATTATTAGTTTTTATGCCTCTACGACATGAATGAAAATTATCCAACAAGCTATAAGATTCTGAGATATGACAAAAGAATGTGTTGTAACTGTTATTAAATACTAGGAGACTGAAAATAGAGAAATTAATTTGAAAACAAGCAAAAAAAAAAAAAAAAAAAAAATATTTTATAGATAAAAGGCTGTACCTCCATAATAAGCTGCAGCCTGAGCACTACTGTAAGGTGTAATTGCACCAAAAAGACATGAATTGAACGCCAGTGTTAGTGCTGCCAATACACCAGGCACACCAGAAGCCATGTGCATGGCAAGAAATGAAGAGTACAAGGCTCCAATATGAGCTGCCTGACTAGCAAATATATAGTGGATGAAGAAATAAACTGTGTGAAGAACAACAAATGCTGCTGGCCAGCTCAATGAGAAAGATTGGAGGCCCTTGGCCACACAGTTAGACATCCATGCTACAATACCAAGATTTGTAAGTTGGCCTGCCATGCCCACGACAATTGCAAACCATCCTAAGGTATCCCATGCCGATTTTTCATTTAAGCAATCATCCCAGTCCACCACTCCCAATAGTAGAAGTACGGAAAGACCAAGCATTGCAACAAGAACACTTGAAATACCAATAGCCTCTCTGCACGCTCACACACCAATCTCTATCAGTGTTTCAAGGCCTTAACAAAGCAAAAATGTAGTCGATGATTCACATATACAGATGTATAAACTATCATAAATAAGGCACTCGATGCTTACCCAAAGACCCACAACGAGGCCGCAAGAAGCATTGTAACAATCATCACCCATTCATCCTTTGTGATTGGACTCATCTGTTCCAGCTTCCTTGATGCTACAGCAGCGACATCAAGCGTGTCTTCGGTTTCAGGCGGAAAGATCTTATATACGACATATGGAGTAATTATAAGAGAAACAATTGCAGGTAAACTTGCAGCCTTGAACCAAGAAAGCCATGGACTTGAAATTTTGACCCCAAGTTCCTCTGCTAATTTTAGGCACAGCACGTTAATTATTAGCTGCAGCAGTTAGGAAAAGAGCACTTGAGCTACCTGCGGACTGTAATACATCACACAAGAGCATCAAATAAGTCATACAGATATCAAAGTGATGACAAATTCAAACATCAAGTGAACAAGATTGTAGAACAAAATTATATTGAGAACTTAATTTCCTGCTAATTTTACACATATTATTTGGATATTCAAATTAGTACAATTAATTAGATAGGACTTATGAACGCTCAAACATAATCATATAAAAGTGATCTCCGAGACAGGACCATGAAAAAGTAAATAGTTACTTGGAATGAAAATACATGATGAATGTGCCTATGGTACATGATGTGACCTAATGCAACATGAGTAACTGTTACAACCCCAAAGTTATATGTGTTTAATTTTGCACACCATTCACAGCAAGGTATTTTTGGCATATTGATCGTGTTTGTATCATTTGGTATTAGAGCCAACACATGTCTTGGGTTCAAACCTTGGGACTTGTGATTTGGGGAATAGGCCCCCTAGGGGTCCAAAAAATGGGTACCCCTGTGCGGGTGGAAGGGTCGAGCTGGGGCAACGGCAGCCTGAGGGCCCAAAAGGGTACGTTAAAACTCCAAACATATCTGAGCCCTATTAACATCTATGTATTTTCGTCCAATAATCCTCTCATCCTCCTTGTCGATGGCCTAATATCTTTCCATTATCAACTTTAAAAAGACAAAACTACCCTTTCGCAATTCTAAAGTTACTATAGTGTGTACTTATACAAGAGAGTTGCTATTGGCACCCCAACTTTTAGTTATTACACACCAATTTCTTAAATTATTTATCACACTCTAATGAAAGATTAAAACACATTCTTCAAAAATTACAAAGGTTCGACACAAATAATAATTTCAACATTACAAAAATTTATAATACTCTTTCAAACAATACTAGTCGTTGCCTACAATTATGATTAGACTTATATAAAATACTAAACCCAAAAAATCGAAATCTAGGAAAAAATTGTGAGAACTTCTATTAACACCTCAACTTTTACTTATTCTTAACCATACACACATATTATTCGTTTTAAATTGCATTGTAATAAGTAAATGTTGGGGTGCCAATAGTAGCTCTATTATACAATGTTATATCATTATCATCGATGGAAAAAAATCGTCTATAGAGATGTGGTCCACAGAGATAGATGGTCCTTTGATCCATACAACCTCATTTCATATATATATAGATGACAAAATCCTATACAACATTCTAGACAAAGCATTTTGTCTTATATGGGCTAAATTTTTTAAATGGGTTGATTTTTTGTAAGGATGATTTCTATGATAAGAAAATCATCCTTACAAAAAATCAGTAAGTTCTGAAATTTCTAAACCTAGTTTATAAGATGAAGAATCGTTGACTGTAAATTTTTACTGTTAGTTTGTAACCACTTTTCATGAGGTTAGAAGTTTTAGAATTGGTTGATTTTTTGTGAGGATGATCTACTAAATATAGAGATCATCCTCACAAAAAATCATTCTATTTTGAAATTTTTTAGCCATATAAGACAAAACTTTGTCTAGAATATTGGTTAGGATTTTGGCTTTTTTACATTTTATCAAATAATTATAATTTTTTTATAGGTGGGTTAGAAGATGTTTGAACTAGAGATCAATTTTTTAAAAATATATATATAAGTTACTCAAAATTAATTATTTTATAAAAAAAAAAAAAAAAAAAAAATCGATTGATTCAACCGAGTTAATTAAAAGAAAAACATTTAACTTGGTTTGTAATTCTCTTACTTGGTTTGTAAGTTACTCAAAATGAATTATTTAATCAAAAAATATTAAAAATCGGTTGATTCGACAAAGTTTTATTGACTCATCCAAAAAAGATGATTTGATCGAGTCAACTCAATTTATATTTCTAACTAATCAAAATTGAATTCAAAATTTCTGAAATTTTTTAAGAAAAAAAAAAAATCTTAACCATGTAATGCTAATAGAAAGTAATAACTATTATTTTATCAATTTAAATAGATATAATATATTTACATACTTTCAATGACTTAATATTTACACGGGTCATTCCATAGGTGAGAGTGATATTAGCACCCAACATTTACTTACTACAACCCAATTAAAAACAAAGAATATACTAACAATAAATAAAAGTTGGGGGTGACAGTAGCAGTTCTCACATTGTTTGTGGTAGATTTCGAATTTTTTTGAAACTGTTGAAATGAGTGTAACTGTAACTGAGATTGCATGAGATATGAACCAAGCTTCTACCAATAGGATTGATCATTTGGCTTGCTACCAATAGGAAGAGACAAAGAAGATTTAATAATTGGTAAGAACACACCTCCTGGCTCCTGCCCTAGCAATTATGCTCGGCAACAAACGTCTCACCAATTATGCCCTAGATATTTGCGAGTAATTGCCAAGCTTGTGTAGATACTTCGACTGGTTTTGGAACAAAGAATCGAACGAACAATCCAGAGGGATTGAGACATCAGTTTCTCTAAAGTCTCAACTCTCTAACTGCAAATCTGATTGAGACTCAGAGGGATTGTAGTGGAGGAGTTGGATTGAAAATAAATCAAATCAAATGATGAAGTACTACGTGTACTTTGAGAGAGATCACAATATTTGAAAACGTTCAGCTATTATTTTCTTGCAGGACAGATCACAATATTATAGAGTTTCTGATATAATTTCAAGGATGCAAATCAGGTTACATCGAAATGTCTAATTATATCTGCTATGTGAACACACATGGTCATTGGGGGAGTTTTCTTGAGAAAATTACTTGGTGGAAGTTAGTTAAATCTTTTTTTTTCTCTAAGGAAATCCCAAATATCTACAAAACGACAAATTCAAATCATTGAAATCAACTATTTAAAGACAGCTGCTATTGGCACCTCAACTTTTATTTATTATATTTTAATTAAAAAAAAAAAAAAAGTGAATGATTAAGAATAAATAAAAGTTGGAGTGCTAATAAATATATATATATATATATATATATATATATATATGAACAGCATTCCGAAGACTCATATTGCGACTCACATTGCGACACACACCGTTTTGTCTTATATGGGCAAAAATATTTGGAATGGGCTGATTTTTTGTGAGGATGATCTCTATGGTGAGGAGATCATCCTTGCCAAAAATCAGCTCATTATGAAACTTCTAGACCGTCCAATTTTTGTTGAAAAATTATAGACCGTCCATTTTTGTAAATCAATTTTGATGGGGTTAGAAGTTTTGGAATGGGATGATTTTTTGCCAGGATGATCCCCTCATCACAGAGATCATCCTCACAAAAAATCAACTCATTCCAAACATTTTTGCCCATATAAGACAAAACGGTGTGTCGCAATGTGAGTCGCAATATGAATCTTAGGAACGTAACCCTATATATATATATATAATATATATATGAGAGCGGTTCGGCAGCCCTAAAGTTTGCCAAGTTTGGTGTCAAACATTTTTTGTAAATCACTTTTGATGGGGTTAGAAGTTTTGGAATTGGTTGATTTTTTGTGAGGATGATCTCTATGGTGAAGAGATCATCCTCACATAAAATCAACTCATTTTGAAACTTCTAACCCTAGTTTACAAGTTGAAGAATCGTGGACCATCCAATTTTTGTAAATCACTTTTAATGGGGTTAGAAGTTTTGGAATTGGCTGATTTTTGGTGAGGATGATCTCCTCTTCATAGAGATAAGATCATGCTCACAAAAAATCAGCTCATTCCAAAGCTTCTAACCCATATTTTGAAAAATGTTTGGCACCAAACTTGGCAAACTTTAGGGCTGCTGAACCGTCCCATATATATATATATATATATATATATATATATATATATTTATACTTGATTTCTTTTTTTTTGGAGTTTAGGATTTTAAAATTAGCCACTTTATAAAGAACGTTAGTATCCTCTCGTCCAACTAGGGCTGGATATGGGTCGGGTATGGGTTGGGTAAGACTTTTACCGATTTCATACCCGAATTGAAACATACATACCCTCACTTAGTTTCTTATCTGAATTTTAGGATAATACCTAAATCCAAATTTTAGGTAGATAATCATATCCGATTTTTTAATCGATTCTTGGGTCACCCAAATTTTCATCCTCTCATCTAATTTTTTTTTTTTACTTTAATAACAAAATTATATAATTTTAAATTAATTATTTACATATATTTATAAAAAACATATGAAAATTTTCTTTTGTTGTCAGGTAATTAGGTAGTATATGATGTATATTCATACCCGACCCTACATAACTTTTAGGTAAATGGGCATCGGGTAACATTACCACGAATTCTTAATCGGGTAGAAAAATCTTTCCCATACTTGATTTATTTAGGTTGAATGAGTCAGGTAGATGGGTATTCTCCGACCCATTGCCAGCCTTACTTTTAACGACTTTACCTACAGATATGCTTAGACTGAAGAATTAAAGCATGAGTCACGATAATTTGACTACCCAAGGTGGCACACATCGACTCTCTCGACATGACAAGTTCAGAATCGTAAATCTGTACGTCTAGGGATACATGATTCCCTCGAGATACACATTGTATGGGAAAGTATAATTTCGTATCTTAGGGCATATACATCTATGGCTCTTGAACTTGTCGCGTAGGAGAGTAGATTGAGTGTGCCACGTGGGTCGTCAGATTATCACGATTCTTAAAGCATATAGATAGAGAGATTAACATTTTTTGTTGGCAGGTTTGAGGAAGAACAAAAAATATTGAGTGTGACTTTTTTTAAAAAATATTTTGAAGTGCAATCACAAAAATGTAGTATGAGAAAGGATTTTCTAGTAAGTAACGGGTGATCTACAACCAGTCCTTTCCTTTTCAAACAACCAATAAAAAACGCCATTCCCACCAACCTACTTCCTCTAGATGCCTACCAAACGGGGAACACTCACTATTATAAGTTGTTAAAGGCCGCGGTACACAATGGCAATCTCAACACCACTCAAAAACAATACGAAGTGGATTTGGGTCAAGCCTAATTGGGTTTGGGTCATAATAGTGTCAACCCGTCCAATACATTTATTAAATGGATCAGGTCTGGGTTCTAGGCGTCAACCAACTTAACCCGTTTTGATATGTTTAGTTATTTTGTCGTTAATGTGTAATTTTAATTAAATCAATAATTATTTAAAAACTTTGTAAATTACTCATTTTTTCGTAATATGATTTTTTTTTCAAATTCTATAACATATAAATAATGTTTTAAGATATTTTTAAAGTAATAAATGGTTAAATGATAGTTTGGGAAAGAAAAAACACTTTTCTTACTAAGTTATTTATTTATATTTATAATTTTTTAGTCTATTTTTTTCATTAAAATCTAGAGGTATGCAGTGTTTGACCGTGAGGAAAATTCAAGATCTTACTTAATAAGACTAGTATGTCTCATGTGATAATGAAATACACTTTTCTTTCTAAGTAAGGAAAGTTTTCTGACCGCATCACCTTATGGCATTCAAAAACATGATCTGATGTCACAAGTTATAAAGGACAAAATTCTATTAACTTTGAAAATAAAAAATCAAAAGAAAATTATTTTTCACCATTGAACTTAGTTTACAGTTGCATGACATTATTTTTAGTCATGGTATATTTGTTTCATTTTTTGGTGATGGAAATAGAACTTATTTTTTTCAATAAAGATTAGAATTTTATTAAATATATTATATATGAGTTGGATTAGGGATACCTATTTATAAATGGGTTGGGTTTGGGTTTAAGTTTTTGATACGATTATTTGGATTTGATAAATTTTTATAATACCCTTACTTCACCACGACACAAACACGACCCGACCCATTGCCACCATTAGGTACGACTAGGAGTGTCTACGGGGGGATTTTGGTTCGGTTTCACATAATAACCAAAATCCAAATCCCAATAAAATATCTATTCCGATTCTTATTGGTTTTAGTTTTGAGTATGGATTGTCTACTAATTGTGAGTTACGTTCAAATCATATAGACCGATTAACAATTATTTTTATTGAAAGAAAGAATAGTAATTTGTAATTTATTACTATGATACCAATAATGGATTCTTAAATCAAACCAAATTTTTGAGAAAAAAAATCATAGAAAATTACGATTTGAAGTCTTAGCTTTTGATTTAGATTGAGAAGGGGTGGCCAATAAAAAATGAAATGTTTGCACAAAGAGGTAGAAGTAACCAAAACGAATAGAATTTCTATACTCTTTTGATTCTAATTTTAGTTAAAGTGCATTTATTCACTACCCATAATTGAATTGAAAAGTGAACATGTTTATGATGGTAGACTCAAAATCAACTAATCATTTTCGAATATATGAGATAACTAACACTACGTTTGGAAGAGCTTCTTGACGACTTCTGCTCCTGTGGGGAGCTAGCAAATGTTTGGATAGAACTCCTTGACATTTTTGTTGGTGTGAAACTCCAAAAACTTGCTCTTGCACGAAGAGGTGTATCCAGACAAGGCCTAAGTATCCACTGATACTTTTAGGCATCATGACGACCATCCAATAGAGTTTCTTTGCAATATTTCTATTAGACATCAAAGTTTCATACGAAAATTTGAGATTAGGTGTACAAATCGTATTCCATCATCATGTTAAGAGGGGCAATTTTTTTATATCGACTATAACAATCTGTGAAAAAATGAAACAACAAAGAGACAAAAACACCCACAAGGATTTACATAGTTCAACAGTGTGCCTATGCCCACGGATTAGAACAAGAACAATCACTATTTTCTCATAAATTTTATAGTCCTAGAGATCACTATTTATAAAGTCGGGGGTTGCTAAAATGCACCAATCTCCCAAAAATTGAAAAAATAAATAACAAATGTTACTAGGTTTCCCTTTTCGTAACCCTAAAAACCGCTAAAGAGGGCCTCTCTAGCTATACAATTTTATTAAGCCTACCGATAAAACTTTCCAAGAAATTTACCTATGAATATGTGGTAGTTGTGTGTGGAGCAGGTTGTCAAAAGAGCTTAGCCACGTAAAGGAAAAAAGAAAAACCATCACACTAATTAGTAGTGAAATAAAGAATCAAGTCATTTTTACTGAGAATTCTCTATTTCCATAAGGGTGTGATGAATAGCTATTTTTAGAGTGGGAAAGAGAATTATCTGTTTCTCTAATGAAAAAAAAAAAAAAAATCTAAAAGCCCTCCCTTGTCTTCAACATTCAATCTTTAATTTCTTCCCACCCTTAATAAGACTTGTTGCACGCACATGAATTGCCACATTGGCCAAATAACACAGCCCTCTAAACTTCATGGCCTGGATTAGATTTAAAAAAATTTAGCTTGATCAAAAGCTTTTAAAATGGACAATCATTAGATTCCTAGCTTCAAAATTGAAATCCAAAATCTTGGATCGAATAAAAATACCATTTTTTATAACAAGAAACTGAGCTTGAATCTGATGCCAAACTGTGATTCACTTCATTATCAATGAGGTGTTCAAAAAAATTGCTCTGTTAACAGAAAAATATCAGACAACAGTGTGTGTGTGTGGGGTGGGGGGGAGAAGGCGGCAGCAGCAATACTTGCAAAAGTACTGAAACTTAATAAAGACCCAAAAACTTCCACCAGAAGGTCCCAACTCCTCCCCAGATCACAATATTGATTATGGCCATTATAATGCCCAGTCTGAAACAGTCAGCGGCATCTACATAACCAGCTATAGAAGAAAAAGGAAAAGAAAGATTATCAGTTTCTATGCCACTACGACATGAATGAAAATTATCCAACAAGAAGCTATAAGATTCTGAGATATGACAAAAGAATGTGTGCAAACTGTTATTAAATCCTAGGAGTCAGAAAATGGAGAAATTAATTTGAAACAAGCATTTAAAAAAATAAAAAACAAATATTTTATAGAGAAAAGGCTGTACCTCCATAATAAGCTGCAGCCTGAGCACTACTATAAGGTGTTATTGCACCAAAAAGACTTGTATTGAACGCCAGTGTTAGCGTTGCCAATACTCCAGGCACACCAGAAGCCAAGAGCATGGCAAGAAATGAAGAGTACAGGGCTCCAATATGAGCTGCCTGACTAGCAAATATATAGTGGATGAAGAAATAAACGGCGTGAAGAACAACAAATGCTGCTGGCCAGCTCAATGAGAAAGATTCAAGGCACTTGGCCACACAATTAGACATCCATGTTACAATACCAAGATTTGTAAGTTGGCCTGCCATGCCCACGACAATTGCAAACCATCCTAAGGTATCCCATGCTGATTTTTCACTTAAGCAATCATCCCAGTTCACCACTCCCAATAGTAGAAGTATGGAAAGACCAAGCATCGCAACAAGAACACTTGAAATACCAATAGCCTCTCTGCACACCCACCCACACACCAAGCTCTATCAGTGTTTCAAGGCCTTAACAAAGCAAAAACGTAGTCAATAATTCACATATACAGATGCATAGATCAAGTATCAGAATAGAATTACAAAAATGGACAACCATCCAAGAACTCCAAACCAAGGTTTAAACAGACAGTAATGACAGTGTATCAGACGGGGCATTACTGTTATTACCATTACAATAATTGTGTAATACTGATACACAACAGATGTGGAACCCGAAGATAATGCTAAAAGATGCCGAAGAATTGATGTAATTCATAGAGTCACTCGATCTGAATGCAAGATGAAGATCATAAGCTACAAGACGGAACGGGGAGACCTAGGATGTAGAAGATCATAACACGAGTGATTTGATAGATTTGATTCAAGAAATATACCGGGTTGATATCTTTTTTAACTAAATCTGGATGGATCAACAGCTAATTTTCACAAAAAGTTTCATGAGGTATGTTATATTCAGATTGTGTAGTGCTTTTCATGAGGAGACCAGGAGGGAATAAATATGAAACTAGGAACAATTCTTAGAACTAGGAATTTAAAATTAAGTGGGACTAAGAGAGAAGAAAAAATACCCGCAGTGCAAGTTAAGCAAGGACAGTCACAATTCCCAAGAATGTGACAGTTACTTAAGAATGATGGGCAGGAAATACTCCAATGTGACCATTTTCATTATTTGGCTTTTGCTATACACAAAGGAGAGACATGTTACTTAACTAACATTGGGTTGTTGAAGTAGAGATGCTCTTCTAGAATTTCATGTAATCAAATCTTACCAACCAAACTATAAGGAAAATTTTATAGGACAGAAATGATAAACAATGCTTTATTTTCTCTTATTTTGTCTGGGTTTTTTTATGCCCACTTTTCTATTGTTTCGGCAGTGCTTCATATGGTTTTTATGTTTTCAGCTGACCAAGACATAACCCAAGACCAAGATTGTTCATGGCATTAAAAAAGTAAATAGTTTTCAACCCAAGAAGTCACGGAAAGATGATATAGGTTATCTTTTTCCTATATTCCTGTTTAAAGAAATAAAAAGTCCCTACAGAATTAGGAATTAGTATACTGGAAAGTCCTACAATGCATCACAAATTAGGCACTCAATGCTCACCCAAAGACCCACAATGAGACCGCAAGAAGCATTGTACCAATCATCACCCATTCATCCTTTGTGATAGGACCCATCTGTTCCAGCTTCCTTGTTGCTATAGCAGGGGCATCCAGTGTGTCTTCGGTTTCAGGTGGAAAGATCTTATATAAGACGTATGGAGTAATTATAAGAGAAATAATTGCAGGTAAGCTTGCAGCCTTGAACCAAGAGAGCCATGGACTTGAAATTTTGACTCCAAGTCCCTCGGCTAATTTTAGGCACAGCAGGTTATTAGCTGCAGCAGTTAGGAAAAGAGCACTTGAGCTACCGGCGGACTGTAATACATCACAAGAGCATCAAATTAGTCATATAGATATCGAAGTGACGACAAATTCGAAGATCAAGTGACAAAATTGTAGAACAAAATCATGTTGGGAACTTAAGTTCCTCCTAATTTTCCACATCTTTTGAATATTCAAATAATTACAATTAATTCGATAGTTAAGAATTTTGAACACTCAAACATAATCATTTCTGTGTTAACACAAAAATGATCTCTGAGACAGGTCCATCAATGGAAATCCCCATCAATTAGAAAGAAATGCATGATGAATGTGCCTATGGTACATGCTGTGACCAAAGGCAACATGAGTAACTGTTACAACCCCGAAGTCATATGGGTTTAATTTTCCACACCATTCACACCTGTTAATTTTTGCGTATTGTTCGCGTTCGTATCATTTGATATTAGAGCCAATGCCATGTCTTGGGTTCAAACCTTGGGAGTAGCAACCACATCTTGGGTTCAACCTTGGGAGTAGCAACTTGGGGAATAGGCTACCTAGGGGTCCGAAAAAGGGTACCGGAGTGAAAATCACCACAAAGTGGGTACCAAAGGTGTTGGTGGAAGGGTCAAGCTGGGGTAACAGCAGCCTAGGGGATTAAAAGGGTGTTGTGTATGTGAACACCCTTGTGAAGCTCACTTAGTAATTTGGTCAAACACCTATTGGATACTTAACCAAACACCTTATATGCTACACCTTCCACGACCTTGTTTAATAATGATAATGAAGGGTAACCCAACTAATAGTAACAAATGCAAAGAAGATAAAAAGATAAACAACCAGACAAAGAAAATAATAAGAACACAATACCTACAACATAAGTTTTTTTGTAGTTCACCCAAAGGCTACGTCCACGGAGGTATGAGCGTTGGAGCTTGATTTCACTATGAAGAAAGCAGGGCAAATCGATACAAGGACTCCTGTTATCACTTAGATTCACCTTCTTCTAGATCCCAATCTTCCCAAACCTCTCAACCTCTCCTCTCATGGGTTTCTTTTTTTTTTTCTGAACTTCTTTCTAGAAAAGACTTAGGGTATGTTTGGTAACACTTTTGAAGTCTGGAATCTAAAGTCTGTTTTCTGAAATCTGGGATCTAAAATCTAAAATTTTATTCTGGAAAAGTTGTTTGTTTATCATTTTTAAAAGTTTCTGATTACAAATAGAATTTTAAAACATAATGGCCATTTTGACAATAATATCCTTTTGTAATTCTAATAAACTGTTAACCGAAAAACATAACATGTTATGCATAATGAAACCATCCACACATTTAATTTTAATTTCTAACACATCAAACACCCCAAAAGTATTGTTTTCAATTTGAATTCATACTTGAGAAATTATATTCCAACAAGATAATACTCAAACAATAAATAATCATTCATTTTCTAGTTGAAAAATATAGGGTTTTAGGGTTCATATAAAAATATAGGGTTTTCAAACACAAAACGAGAGAAAGGAGAGAGACTTTGACAACACAGTCATAGAGGAAGGAGAGGTAGAAAAGAAATGAGAGGTAGAAAAGTTAAAAATCAAGGTTTTAAGCTTCGTATAAAGAAAATATAAGTGATAGAAATTAGGGTTTTGAGAAGGGTATTTTAAGAATTAAAAAAAAATTCAGATTTCAGAAGTTTCGTCTAGCATCTCTCCATCACTGGTTCAAAACTTCTGAATTTTGGTTCTGGAGTCTGAAATCTAAACCAAAACAAACGGAAATAAAACTTCTAAAGTCTAAATTTTAAAGGTGGACCACCTCTATTCAGACTTCAGAAGTGTTACCAAACACACACTTAGACTTGAAGTTTAGACTTCTTACAACAAAAGAACAAAACCCTTTTTGGAAGCACCACATAAGTGGGCCACTTACATAAGTTACAAGCCCAACCCAAATTACTTTGGACTGACCCAACAATACACACACTTGGACCTAGCCTAATTAATTTTTAAGTCATACTTCAACAATCTCCACCTTGGCGAAAAACTTTTCGACTCTTAGAAATGTTGGAACCTCAATGTATTTATAACACCTCCACTTTGATGAGAAACCTCTCATCTCCATGCACCTCAAGTGGGTAGGTGCCCTCCAATCTCAACAAGCAATGAGATTAAGCAAGTTTAAGCAACGCTCAAACTTGTCCCTTGTAATCGGTTTAGTGAGATCTCCCTCACTTGCCACTAGTGCAAAGTGCACTTCATCTTCCCATCCATACCTATGAGGCGGTATGATGGTTCTTCTTGGCCATCCTTATGCTATGTTAGAAGACTCATCATAAACCCTCTCTTGTTGTTATTCATCCCCACCGTATGTACCACCCTCTTCAAATTGAATTTAAGGTTCTTTCATCGTAGTTTTCTCCGTACTAATAGGAATCTCGATAACAACTACCTTGTTACCAACAACCGATTTCTCAACATCATTTTTCTTGAATTATCTCTTTGTCTCATGGAACCTTCATAAAAAATCACATCTCTACTAAGGATTCTCTTATTGTTTATCGGATCCCAAAGCTTAATCCCTTCACTCCTTTCTCAAATTCAAGGAAGATGCATTTGAGTGACTTTAATTATAACTTGTTTTTCTCATCACTAGGAATGAGAACATATGCCTTGCATCCGAACACTTTTAATGTAGAATAGTCAATTTTTTTACCTGTCCATACCTCTTCGGCACATTTAAATTCAAGTAGCTTAGATGGTGATCGATTAACCAAATAACAAGCATGGTTAACAGATTCCGTCCAAAATGGTTCGGACAACCCCGCATGTAACCTCATGCATCTCTCCCTCTCCATGAGAGCTCTATTCATCCTTTCGGTCGCGCCATTTTGTTGAAGATTTTTCTTCACGGTGAAATGCCTTATGATGCCTTCTTCTTTGCAAAACTTCAAGAACTTGTCATCTTTGTATTCACCCCCATTGTCGCTTCTCAAGTATTTGATTTTTCTTTCCGTTTGATTTTTTACCTCGGTTTTCCATTCCACAAATTTGGCAAAAACATCAGATTTCTCCTTCATAAAGTAGACCCAAATCTTTCTTGAAAAATCATCTATGAAAGTGACAAAGTAACGAGCTCCACCTTTTGATTTAGTAAGTGCGGACCCTACACATCGGAATGAATGTAGTCTAGCAATCCCTTACTCTTGATTTCTTTATTTGCAACCTTAAACGACACCTTACTTTGCTTTCCCATCACATAAAACTTGTAAAACTCTGCTTGCATACTCCAATACCCTTTAACAATTGTTGCCGGTGTAACTCTTGCATTGCTTTTTCACTCATATGGCCAAGTTTTACGTGCCAAAGTTAAGTTTCATCTTTGCTAAAATTTTCTTCCATAGATATTGCAACTCCACGTAGAATTGTGTTTTCTGGAAGCTCGTAGAGGTCATTTGCAAGTCTCACCTCTCATAATCACCATGGTTCCCTTAGACAACTTGAGTGCTTCATCCTTCACCGAGAAAGAACATCCATTTGAGTCAAGTGTGCCCAAGGATATCAAATTCTTCTTGAGTATCGGCACGTGCCTCACATTACCGAAAGTTCTAACTACCCCATCATGTATTCACGGTACCCGTTCCGATGACTTTGCATGCCACATTGTTACCCATTAGAACATCTCCACCGTCATGATGTTCATAGGAGTCGAATTAATTAGGATTAGAACACATATGAAAAGTACACTTGGAATCTAAAATCCAAAAGTTGGAGATGAGATTACCCGAAGATGCTGCTAAGAGCTCTCCATCACTTTCCGATGCTATGCATGCCGTGAAGCTTGACTCGACTTTCTTCCCTTCTCTTACCTTCGTTTTGTATTTTCTACAATCTTTTTTGTAATGTCCCTTCTTCCCGCAATAGTAGCACTCCATTTCTTTCTTACTTCTAGATTTAGATTTCTTCCATTTGGATTTTTCTTTCTCTTTTGTTTGACCCCACTCACAAGAACCCTTTGCAATGAGTCATTCCCCTTGAGCATCCTTCTCACTTGACTTGTTCGTGGTCACATGAGAGATAAGATCTTGAACCACCTCTTCAAACTTGAGTCTCCTTGCCAAACATAAGTGTAATCCAAAAGTGTTTGAAGGAATTAAGAAGTGGTCTCAACAAAAACAATGCTTTGTCTTCTTCTTCAAACTTCACTTCTACCTTCAACAAATCACTAAAACACCAATTGAACGTGTTCAAGTGCTCCATGATGTCTTGTCCCTCCTCCATCCTTAAGCCATAGAGTTGGTCGTTAAAGAATAATTTGTTGGACAAAGTCTTTCCTATGTAAAACTTATCAAACTTATCCCATATTCCCTTTGCAATCTTTTCTTCCATGATGTTGTACATGACTTCATAAAAAACATGCAACTCAATGAATCTAATAGCCTTCAAATCCAACTCCTCCCACGTCTCTTTGGACATGCTCTCCGGCTTCGCTTCAATGCCTCAAATGCAATTATGAAGCCCTTGTTAGATAAGAATATTTCTCATCTTCCTTTGCCATAATGTAAAATTTGATTTTCCATCAAATGGCTTCACTTCAAACTTCACCCCACTGGAACTTCCGATCGTCGTTGTACCCTTTTCCGCCATTGCAAACACCCTAGATAACGTAGACTTTGATTCCACTTGTTGTGTATGTGAACACTCTTGTGAAGCTCACTTAGTAATTTGGTCAAACACCTATTACGTACTTACCAAACACCTTATATGCTACACCTTCCAAGACCTTGTTTGATAATGGCAATGAAGGGTAGCCAAATTAATAGTAACAAATGCAAAGAAATAAACCACACAAAGAAAAGAGTAAGAATACAATACCCACAACACAAGATTTTTTGTGGTTCACCCAAAGGCTACGTCCACAGAGGTATGAGTGTTGGAGCTTGATTTCGCTATGAAGAAAACAAGGCAAATCGATACAAGGACTCATTTTATCACTTAGATTCACCTTCTAATAGATTTTAATCTTCCCAAACCTCTCGACCTCTCCTCTCTTGGGTTTCTTTCTTTCTCTACAGTTCTCTATAGAAAAAACTTAAGACTTGAAGTTTAGACTTCTTACAACAAAAGAACAAAACCCTTTTTAGAAGCACCACATAAGTGGGTTACTTACATAAGTTACAAGCCCAACCCAAATTAACTTGGACCGACCTAACAATAAACACACTTGGACTGGGCCTAATTGATTTTTGAGTCATACTTCAACAAAGGGTGCATGATAGAGTGGACCATCGCGGACATCTACTGTGGAGTGTGGTGGTATGTTATGATCACAAAGAGATATAAGCTTAACTTTCCGCACCATTAACGCCTATGTACTTTTGGCGTATTGGTTGGGTTCTCATCAATAAGTTTAATGCTATGTTTGGATTGTGAGAAATGGAGAGAAGAGAGATTCATCAAAAGAAGAGAAGAAAAACTCAATTTCTCTCCATCGTGTTTGGATTGACACGAGAAAAGTTGGGACAACTTTGGAATTTTAAAATATCTTAAAAGAGATCTAGGGGCAGAGTTGGAATTATAAATATTTTAAAAGGGTCTCTCTCCACTTTTGGAGGGAAAGAAAACTCCCCTTTTTTTCTCCTCTTCTCTCCTCACTTAACAATCCAAACAAGAGAAATGGAGAGAAACTCATTTATTTTCTCTTCTCTTCTCTCTATTTCTCTCAATCAAAACACATCATAAGAGTCTGACTAACCTTACTTAGTAAGATTTCAATTCTTAGTAAGCGTTGTTGACTTCATCTTGTGGCATCCAAAAACATGATCCGATGCCACAAGGTTGTAGGACAAAATTCTATGAATTTTGAAAAAGAAATAAAATAAAAATAAAGTTATTTCTCCATTGAGTTTCAAAAACCTTAGATGAATAAAAAAAAAATCGAAACTTAGAATTTTTTTTTTTTTGGATCTGAGTTTGGTATGGTTGTTGGATTGCTATTGTGGTAATCCATTTAAGCAAAATGACCCTTAGTAAGACATAAAGGCCCTGCTTGGTATCGTGTAAATCATTCGCAAATGCAAATAATTTTCTGAAATCAATTTTACTGGTGCTTGGTAACACAATGCAAATGATTTGCATTGCGAAAATTTTGCATTGATCACCTAAATTCTTAAGAAATTTCAGCAAATGATTTGCGGCACAAAAAGTACAGCAAATCATTTGACTCCAAACTATGCAGATCAAATTTACTAAAATACCCTTTATCAAGGAAATTAATCAAATTATAAAAATATAATCACTAATTGGTACAACATATGCACATAAATTTACAAAAAAAACCCTCCTCCAAGATACATTTAAATTGCATACTGAAATTATAAAAATACCCGTCATAAAAAAATTAAATAATAAAAAGAGCCCTCAATACTTATTGCAATGACATGCATATGAAATCACAAAAATACATCTCATCATAATATTTACTTGCATATGAAAATTACAAAAATATCCTTAGTAATAGAGACTTTTTGTAAATTCATATGCATGTTATTGAAACCAGTACTAAAGCTTTTTTGTAATTTGAATAGTTTTTTGATGATGATTACATTTGTAATTCCAATATGTGGGTTACTATACCTTTTGATAAGGATACATTTGAAAATTCATATACATATATGTTAAGATTGAGAATCGAGGGTATATTTATAATTTGAATAATTTCTTTGATGAGGTTGAATAAGTTATTGTTTTCACACTTTATTTTGACAAGAAATGATAACAAAAATTTTTATTGCAGAGATCAACCAACCAAAAAAAAAGATTTGCCAGAGATTTCCCAATGTTTACCTACTAAATCTTTCAACCTTTGCAATGCAAATGATTTGAAGTGTACCAAGCAAGCCAAAATCTTACATAATCAGTGTTTTTCTAACTTCTACAGAAATTATATTGTAAAATTTAAAAAAAAAAAAAAAAAAATTCCTACAATTCAAGGCAAACAAAGAATTAGATAAAGACTACCTGTAACTGAGATTGAATCAGATATGAACCAAGCTTCTTAACCGATTGCTTATTCGGCTTGCTACCAACAGAAAGCAACAAAGACGATTTAATAATCGGCAAGAACACACCTCCTGCCCTAGCAATTGTGCTCGGCATTGAAGGAGCAACAAACGTCTCACCAATCGTCAATCCATAAGACAATCCCAACGCACTCTTTCCAAACCATTTCACGAAATACGTCGCGATCCGATCTCCAAGACCAGTTTTCACGAATCCTCTAGCGAAAAAGAAAGAAATTACAATCAACCAAATCACCTCGTTTTTATAACCTTGAAACGCTTCCGAGAAACTTAGGGTTTTTGTCACAATTGTGGTCGTAATTCCAATAAACGCCCAAGCACCAACACGAAGAGGATTCAAAACCAATCCAACATTAGTTGATAAAAAGATTGCAAGTAATTGCCAAGCTTGTGTAGATACTTCGACTGGTTTTGGAACGAAGAATCGAACGAACAATCCAACTGAAACTGAGATCAACAACGGCACGAGTTTCGCTCCTTGAGAAACAGAGATTTGTTTCTTCGATTCTGAAATCGGAATAACTTTTATCTGAGATTGAATGTTGTAGGGTTTTCGAAGAGGAGAGAATGGTTTTGGTTGGAAGAGTGAGAGTCGAACGTGAGAACCGAAGAAGTGGTGGAAGATGAGGAATAAGATCTGTGACCGTTGATTGGTTGATGTTTGAGGGATGTTGAAATTGACGGTTGAGATTTAAAGGAGGATGGTCGTATACGTGAAACAGAAATGTGAGATGAGGAGATGAGTGAGGGAGGAGAGACCAGAATGAAGCTCTCCATTATTCAGAGAGAGAAAGAGAGCTTCAGTTTCTCTCAAGTCTCAAGAACAAATCTCCAATTGAGAGGGATTGGAGTTGAGTTGAATCGAAAATAAATCAAATTTAATTCAATCACATAGAAATTAACGAATTAAATTAGGTAAAAAAAAGTCAGGTTTGCTTAAAAGGAAATCAATCAGTGTTTCAAGAGTCAAAGCTAATTTTTGTAAATTTCTTTTATTTAGATTAGATGGTAGATTTAGACACATTAATTGGCCGGCATAATCCCATATTACAATTTATATACTCTCGAATCCAAATTTGATGAAGCTGTGACACACGAAAACTGTAAAAGTAGATCTTTGTAACCTCCATCCCTCAAATGGAGGGACACTCTGCTTTTTAAGGTTTTGGCCGACCCCTTTGCGGATTTTTCTATGTCCATTTATGCCATAAAAGATCGTCCCTACTTACACCTACACTAGTAGGTGGCATGTGCAACGAATATGCTGCACATGTATCAAAAGGTTTTTTTGTTTTGTTTTGATTTGTTTTTTTTTGTTATATTAGAATTCCAATTGATTGTTTGGTTCATGAATTCTATGGACTTACAACTCTAAAAAAAATCCTCAACTATCATTTTTATAGGAGTTACAACTCCCACCCCTTGTTACTTGGTTCGTCGGTTCGATCGATTTGAATTCAGGTTTGGAGTTCGTGTTTTGCCAATCTAAAATGAACCTAGTCCATAGGGGTGACTAGAGAAAATTCATTTTTGAGTCGCTTTGATTTCCTAAATCGATTCACTAGCTTAGTTTGCTTTTGCATATAGATAATTACAATTATAATATTAAAAAATTATAAATAAATAGAAATAAATTAGTAAAATATTTAAATTTTAAAATATGAACAATGAAAAATAAAATAAAAAAATCTATTTAAAAAACATTTGATTCGCCAAACCAAATTGGTGGGTTCGTCGAATTTCATACTTTGGTTCGCCAAACTAGACCAAAATTTGGTGGTTAGTGGTTCACTTGATTTTACGAACTGTACCCCAAACTAGTTCACTTCATACTGGTTCGTGGTTCGGATTAGTAGAAACAAATTGGGTAACATAGCTTCCACTTATGTGGGTAGGATTTACAACTCCAAGCACAAATCTTTAAT
This sequence comes from Akebia trifoliata, assembly GCF_017979445.1. Classification (NCBI taxonomy): domain Eukaryota; kingdom Viridiplantae; phylum Streptophyta; class Magnoliopsida; order Ranunculales; family Lardizabalaceae; genus Akebia; species Akebia trifoliata. The sequence continues at coordinate 10,602,664 of NC_141376.1, read as the reverse complement.
CCCAAAAAGTGAGTTGACTCACCTGAGTCATTTAGTATGTAAATCATGTATCTCATTTTACATTATTTATAATTTAGTTTTCTATTTAAATAATTATACTTTTTTTAAATAAAATAATGTGATTAGAATAGGGTATAAAATGGGTCGGATTTTATCTTTTATTTGAAATCGGAATTCGAATTTAGCAGGTTTGGATCCTTGGAGTAGTTTTGAATAAAAATATGATGACGTCCCTTAACCCAAGTTTGATCTAGATTAAATACGGATCCATCCCTATATCTACTTAGATCCAAATGATATATTGCTCTAAAAATTATTTTTTACTTTTCAAAATATCTTTCATCTATTATCTACTTAATTATAACATGAATTTTTATAAAAATAAATAATTGTCATAGTAAAATAGAATAATGTAGCAAATAGAAAATAAATATAACAAAAAAAAAAGAGGTTGAACAGTCCAAAATCATCTGACCTGAATCAAGAAATTTGGTCAAGTTAGATCCAAATTCTTTTTTGTGTAATCAATATAATTCGGATATTGTTTTAGCTAATAAGATTTGAGTCGGATTCGAATATGGATCAAAATAGAAAATATTGGATGTACTCAAGTTCGGTCCGAACCTAATCCACTTTAAGTCCTAGATTAGAATATTTTTCATCACAAATCATATTTATTTAAGATAATAAAAAACTTAAATTACCAAAAATTAATTAATTTATCAAAATATATGAAACTCACCTTACTCAATTGAATTTTATTGATTATGACAATATTTTCAAAGAAATAGAGGAGTCCTATTGGGTCTAAGTCAAATATGAACAGTTAATCAATTGAATTCCTACAAGATATCAAACATTGGAATGCATTTAGGCTGTGTTTGGAAGCAGTAGTTAATTGGATTTGGAGTTAGAGTAGGAGTTGGTTGGAGTTGGAGTTCATTCTAACTCCTTAAATGAATTTCGTAGGAATTCAGTCGATGAATTGTTCGCATTTGACTAAGATCCAATATGACTCATCTATTACTTTAAGAATAATGTCATAGTCAATAAAATTCAACTAAGTCAGTTAAGTTTTATATATTTTGATTAAATAATCAATTTTTGATAATTTAAATATTTATTATCTTAAATAAATATGATTTTGTGGTGAAACATATGCTAATCAAAGGCTTTAAAATGGGTTGGCCTTTTTCCGGATTTGAGTGTATCCAAACCCAAATTTTTTTATTTGATTTGATTCATATTCGAATCCAAATCCAACTCATATCTTATTAGCTAAAATTATATCTGAATCATATTAATTACACTAAATCTGGATTCAGATCCAACCCGATCGAATTACTTGATTTAGGTCGGATAATTTTGGACTGTTCAATTTTTTTTTTGTTATATTTTTACTATATTATTCTATTTTACTATTATAGTTTATTTATTTTTCAAGAATTCATATTATATTAAAGTAGTAGATAAAAGATAGTTTGAAAAGTAAAAATAATAATTTTCTAAGTAATATATCATTTGGATCTACTCTAAGGGTTCAAACCCTCTAAATTTGTAATTGGATCACTCAGATTTTGGATAAAATCTGATCCTTTATGCCTTATTATAACCACCTTATTTTATTAAAAAATTATAATTATGTAAATAAGAATTTATATTATAAATAATATAATTTGAGTTGAATGATTTATATACTAGAGATGACTCAAGTGAGTCTACTTGATTTTTGAGATTAAAGATTTCTGTTTGGAGTTGTAATTCCCACGCATATTGGTGGGAGTTGTAACTCCTTTAAAAATGGGAGTTGATGACTTTCTTGGAGTTGCAACTCCATGAAATTAGTGAACCAAACAACTAATTAGAATTTAAGGTGGAAATTGTAACTCCAACTCCCACCAACTATCATTTCCAAACATACCTTTAAGGAGTTAGTATGAACTCCAACTCCAAATCTAACTAACTACCGTTTTCAACCTAAGGGTATGTTTGATTGCACATGGAAAATATGGTGGAAAATTAATTTTTGTGAAAAATGACATTTTTCAAGTGTTTGATTGCACATGGAAATAGAAATTCATTTTCCACCCTAATTAAAAAGTCTACTAAAACATGGATCTTACTTCCCACCCATATGGGTGGAAAAGTGAAATTCACCCATATTTTCTATCCCCAATTCTTCTTCACTCATATTTTCTTCTTCCCTACCATCACCACTACCATCACACTAACCTCGTTGTCGTCACCATCGCCGTCGCTGTCACTGTTGTCACTAGTGTCGTCGTTGTCATCACCATCTCCGATTATCTTCTCTCTCTCTTCCTCTCTTTCCCCTTCTCCATCCATTACCTATGCTGCCATCTCCACCACGTTCTCCCTTCATCTTCCGCACTAACCTCCCCCGCCATCGCCACCGCCACCGCCACCATCACCACCACGTTCTCCCTTCTTCTTCCTCACTTATCTCCGTCGTCACCACCACCACCGTCGTCGTTGCCACATCCTCCCCTTCCTGCTTCCTCCTCATCTTCTTCTTCTTCTCCTCCTCCTCTCACCTTCTTCATCCTTCTCCTCCTCTCCTTTTTTTTTCTCATTTTTTCACGATTTTATCCAAGTAAATCAAACAATAGAATTTGATTTTCCAACCCTACCTATTTTCCACCACTATTTTTTCCATGAATTTCAAAAGTCACTTTCCATGCAATCAAACATACCCTAAATGAATTTTGAAGATAACATAAAAAAATGGCAATTTTTTTTTAATAATTTTAAAAGTCAACTAACATGAGTATAGGAATTGGGGGTTGTATATATTTTTTGTTTTTTTGACAAAAATAACCCAATTGTATTGAGTTAAAATATAAATGTGAAGGCATTCTTGATCTTCCAAATTTTGATGTCGAACCACTTCTATCATGTCCTCTCTCATTATAATAATAAAGATAAAGATAATGAATTTGATGTTAATTTCTCGCCGAAAATTATGTTTATCGCCTCAACCCATGGTTAAGACTTTCTCCATCGGACAAACATTTCATTTGAGGAGGACAAACATCGATTTCCAAAAATGAGCTTGATAATAATAAGGATAAATGCAATTTTGGGGACATTTTTGTTATTGTAATAATAGTAAAGAAGTTATGGATAAAGTCCGTTCGTTCTGAAGCCCACAACCTTTGGGACCTCAAGTCAAGCTCATTGTTGAGGATTTTAAATAAGCTCGATCTGATACTTTTGGGGGCCGACTTTGCCCGGCCTAAGCCAATTTAGGCTTCTTGAATGTCACACAAGGCATTTTTAAGTTTTGTTTTCAAATCGATGACTATTTGCTTGATCATGTTATTTTAAGATAGATTAATAAAATGGTGGGGAGCAACTATTTGCATAACACAAGCTACTCCTTGCACCCCAATCTGAAACCTATTATTCCACACAGTGCTACTTCAAGTGTTATATCGAGTCACCATAACTAAGGCTCTTCACAATAATCTGTTAAGTTGATTATAAATATAATTCTAATGTATGGCGAACGATTAATATTTGTAACTCATGTGCATCGGACATGCCACTCATCAATAAACAAATGATCAAATCAATTGTTGACTTTAAGTAATTAGACTACAACATTTTTTAAAGTTGAGCCTAACAATTTGTTGATCACTTTTGGATACTCAAATCTAACATGTATATAAGTACATGTTACAAATTAAGTTTGGGTTGGGATCCGTTGACTCCTAAGAATGACACATGAAAAAAACACATGATCCTAACCCTTTAAACACAAAATCCAATAGTTGAGATTGATGAGCATCTTGAGGACACAAATCTCAGAGATACTTATCCTAAGGATAAATCTCAACCATTGGATTTTATGTTTAAAGGCTTGGGATCATGTGTTTTTTTCATGAGTCATTCCTAGGAGTCAAGGGATCCTGACTCATTAAGTTTATAGGAGATAGTTTGAACGTTCATTGAGTTGATGGGATCAATACAACATTTTCAAAGGACACAACAAGTGTTTTATATTAAACAATTGGCTTCCGCAAGGGTGGAGCTAGGATTTTGTTCATGTGGGGGGCAACCAAAAGTAGAAAAAAATTGTGGGGACAATTAAGAGTGAAAAAAATAGTTGTGAGGACAATTAAGAATTTGAAAACTCTTTATTTACCTCTAAAATCTGTCCCAATAGTACATTAATCCATAGAATTTGAAAACTCTTGTTGGGGCAAGTGCCCCCACTCTAAATCCGCCCTGGACTTCCAGATCCTTTGCGTGGCTTTGCTTTTTTATTTATTTATTTATTTTTTATTTTTTTGTTAGTTACTCTCATTAAACTTATATTTTTTACTCCTTATCAACAAAGTCTTGTCTCAATTTTTTAAACATATTTTTTTTCATAAAAATTAAAGTGTGCTGATAATTTAATGGACTTTTGGTGGACGGCCTTGACGCACGTTGACGTGGAAGCACATAACTTATTTTAAAAAAAATAGAGAAAAAAAGAGTTTCTCTCTCATGCCCATAGTGAAAAAAGAAACTTTTAAATCTGATCACTTTGTAACACTCAAAATCATGATCCGATGAAATGTGGTTGTAGAGGATAAAATTATATAAACTTTAAAAAAAAATAGTTATTTTTCACCATTGAATTTTGTTTTTAAATGTGAGTGCTCGGTAGCCACTCGTTTTAAACACCATAGATTAAACTCAAAAAACAATTGCTTTTAATTTTTTTTTGAATATGTGTATTTTCATGAAATCTAGATGTCTGTGTTAATGGATTGTCAATGTGATAATCAATCTGGGCCCAACGATTCTTTTTAAGATTTGAAATCTAAAAAAAATAAATATATGGGCAGATAACGGACAAGAGAGAGAAATTCTTTTTTTTTTAAAAATAAGTTATGTGCTTCCACATCAACGTGCGTCAAGTCCGTACACCAAAAGTCCGTCATATTATCAACACTCAAAATTAAATTATTGAGGTTTGATTATTAAAGAATATTTTCACAATGTTAATGAAAACTAAGATAAATACTAGTTTATCACCATTGTTAGATATATAGAGGTGGATGGTGACATAGAAAAAATTTGACATAGATTCACTATTAATCCCAATTTCAGAGAAACTTTATAGCCCTTAGAATCACAAAATAAATGAGATTGAATTATAACCTACTTATAAGAAATCAACTCACTAACAGGGTAAATATTAAAGACAATCTACAAATAAAATAGGTATTGATATAGTTGATTCATTTAAATTTTTTTGACGAAAATTTGGTAGAAGAAGATGTACGTAATGCATGAATCGCAGAGTAACTAATATTGGCCTCAGTCGAGTTCATTTGATCTCCCCATCAAACATATGGTTAAGCTGAAATGATCCCTACTGATTTTCAGATGAAACAGATCCCTAGGAAATATATACCAATTCCTAGGAAAATAGTATTGTTCCTCCCATCTTTAACCTATATTTGATAAGAGTGGTGATAATATGATATGACTTCCCCCACGTGGCATACTCAATTGACTCTCCTGACGTGGGTTGTGCAAGAATCATAGACTTTATGCCTTAGGATACACAACCACACGTCCTTATAAATCTATGCAGTTGTGTATATGGAGATGTGTAGTTCTGTATCCCGATGCATAAAGTTTGTGGTTCTGACACACCCGGGAGTCGATTGAGTATGTCATGTGGGGGAATCATATTATCACGACTCATTGGATAATATTGAGTATGCGTACCACATGGTCACGATATAATAAAGAAAAATTTTCTTCAGTGGTCCATATTAAAAAGAAAAATACTTTCCTTACCAACTTAGTATGATTTTAAGCCTTACTAAGGGTCGTTTGCTTGAATGGATTACCACATTAGCAATCTAGAACCAAAACTTTCTAGATTTCATTAAAAAACTCAGATCCACCAAAAAAAACAAAAAAAATTTCCTCTAGGCTTGATCCAAGGTTTTGAAAATGTAGGGCTACTTCCCCCTAACTCTCAAATTTAAAATTAATATTCAAGAGTGAAGAAAAGATAATTTTTGAATTATTTTTTTCTTTTAAAGTTCATAGAATTTTGACCTCTAAAAACGTGAAGGATATGATCATGCTTTTTGCATGCCACAAATTGAGGCAAAGGACCCTAGTAAGGGTGATATCATTACTAACTTAGTAACACTAGTTTACTCCTCTATTAGAAAAAATTGTACCGTGTTCCACGTGGGATAGAGATGGGATTTCTAAATTAGGAATTATATAAGCAATTTCTTTATTAGAAAAAGGTGTACCGTGCTCCACGTGGGATCGAGATGGGATTTCTTTATTAGGAATTATACGACCAATTTCTTTCTGGAGCTACACTTCAAAACTCTTCCCTGTACCACCCAACTTCCTTGCCATTATTCCACTGTCCATGGGACAGCACTATCTTCATATTGATTGAGCTCATTTCCATATCTATATCCTAGCCCATACTTTACGCCATGTGGAAAAATAATCACATGGGCGATGTTTGGGATGAGAAACTTGTGACCTACTTTACACTCTGCCACCACAGCTACTACTCAAAAGGAAACCCCATATACACTCTTGGAAAGAGTTTTGAAGTGTAGCTCCAGAAAACTAATCACTATATAATATAAGAATGTGATTATACCTCATATCTCACTTTTATGAGGTGGAAGTGTATATCAACCATAGATGCTTTTCATTGAGATACAAATAAACAAGCGTTTGTAGTTCATATACATTTTTCACATCAGAAAAGTGATATATGAAGTACAATCTTGAGGTCACTTTAGGATTATTCTATTATATATCCTCTCCCATTTCCCAAAACAAGGTCATATTATAGAAAGAGCAAACCTTATATAAATGCTCTAAAGGGTTGTTAATGGGTACAAGGATTCAACTGCCTAAGACTTGAAAGCTAAAGGATTTGGAGAGTGTTGAAGACTGGGAGAGGTAATATTGATGTTCCAAGGTTAGTTTCTTCCCTTCTTCACCTTTCTTCTTATTAATGCTTTGAAAATTTTGGATCTTTGAATCTTGTTCTTCGGCAATAAATTAGGTGGTTGAGATTGTTTAATCGAAATCACCCATTTGAAATCCAGTCCTCTTAGAATAGGTGAAATGGGTTTCTCAGTTTATTTTTGTTAGAAGTTAAGCCCATGAACTACTAATTTATTTTACAGGATTTTGGGGGCTTTAAATTCAGTATAAATGAGAGCATATAATGGGATTGGCATTAAAGCCCACCGGTTGGCCCGACTCTGCATCTCTAGGGCTGTTAATGGATCATATTTTGGAATCAATGAAGGACTGGTCTTTAAAGTAGCCAATTGATCTAGGCTGATAAAATTTCAGTAAGATGGATTAATGGATCAGATTGGCTAGGATTTGAGAGAGAGAGAGACTTATGCCTAACATTTGTAGGAAGTTTTTTGAAAAATTCGGAGAATTTTGTGATTATGCCCCCATAACTAAGTAGATCTTTCATTCGAAGAAAAAAAATCTCCTTGTATTATTGCATAAATTGAGATATATATGTGGTAAGATTCGTAGTGTGAGAGTGGGGTTTCGACCGTCCATTGCACGTGACTCTTTTAAAACTCTAATTGAAAAAGGGGCTAAATTGGACAGACTTTAATGTTAAATTTACCCATTTATTCAGGTAGTGTCCTGCTTGGGTATACATATTATTCCAACTCTTACCAAGGTAATTTTTTAATTTATGAAATACGTTTTTATAATAATACAATAAGTGTTGAAGCAAGTCCAACCTTGTATTTTCTTGCAAAGTGATTTTTTTTACTAATGATTTTCCGACTCGAAAAGATTCACACGGCCTGTACGCGGTTGATGTGGCAAGGGCAAGAACCATTGTTCTTTTTCCTTATGTATCATGAAAAAAAAAAATCTATGGTTATGTGCCCTTGTCACATTAGCTGTGTACAGATCAAGTGAGTTTTTTTGAGTTAGAATATCAACTTTTGTGTGTTTGTGTCTGTGTGTGTGTGTGCGTGCTTCTTAAAGTGCTATAAATAGCAATTAGTAAGATGGTTTGCAATATATTTTTTTTGGAAGGTAATCGTGAAGTTGGGTTCTAAGAGAATCGAACCTAAGGGAAGTAGATCCTTTGTAGCACAATGTTCCTGTAGCACCCCCCCCTAAGACACTTTCAACGACCCTGTAGCACACTTTCAACGATTGAAAGAGCACCACATCAGCGATCCAATTAACTCTCAAACCAAAAATATTGGGAGTTTAGTAGCTATTCATTAGTGAAGACATGGATATGGAGAACAAAACTATTTTTTTGATTTTTTAAAAAAAAATCAGATCTAAGTCGAGTTGGAGCTTTAATTTTTTTTTTTCTAGTATGACTCTCTTATTTATTGAAAGTGTGCTATAAGGTGCTACAGTAACTGTGTGCTACAAAGGATCCGCTTCTGAACCTAAGACATGGAAACACTTTCCACATATCTTATCACCTTGCTAAGTTGACATCTTCGGTGTTCAATATAAATAATGCTCAAATAGAAAGTGGAGTTAAGATCATTACATCATCACTCATATTAAATATTTTATTTAAATATAAATTATCAGAAAAATTTTAACAATGCTTTTAGAAACTTAATCAATTACAAGCAATATCACAATATAAAAAATACCATACACACAACATCAAGGTTTAAAATAAAAAAATGAGATTATCTCTTTCACGAAAGAGAAGAAAAGATAGATTTCAATCTCGATTTCTCATGTATCTTTGGACAATATTATAAAGTTTTTTTTTTTTTTTTCACAAAACTTTGAACAAAGAGAAGAAGAAATGATGTTGATTCGGTCATGGAACGTATTGGACCATTTTTCGATGCTCTAACACACGTGCAATAGCAAATATAAATTTTCGAGAGATATGTTAGGCTTTTGAATCTCAAGTCTCAACCCAAATCCAAGAAGAGGAAGCAAAATCTAGCCTAAGCCCAATCCATATCGGGCTGAGCCTGATCCGTTAAAGTTAGAGGAGATCAATAAAAGTTAAGGTACAAGGTCCAGACCACGAGGTTCCTTTTCATCTTGGTTTGGACTTTGGTTTGGAGATAGGTAAGCTTGGCTCGGGATTAACAACTAAGAAATAAGAACGTTTCGATTATTCTGGAAATTTTTTGAAGAATTTATTGACAAAGAGAAAAAAAAAAAAAAAAAAAACTCCGATTTTTTACGATCTCATCCCCTTTTTCTCTCGATAAGTCTGGAAAATGAGCAAACGGCTTTGTTCTTCAGAGAATTAAGGGTTTTGTGTTCGTAGATTCGAGTAATTGAAGGATTTCTAATGAAATTTTATAATTTTTTTGCTGGATAATCGAGCTCGTTTTCAGATCTGAAGTCATCGAGCTCATCACTACTACCTCAAAGAAACGATTTTGACTGGAAATTTTTTCAGATTTTGATGAATTTCCAGTAAATTTCGTTTCTTGGTGTGCAAAATAAAGGGTTTAATTGGAAGTTTCTACTTTGGATTTGTATAATCTCCTTTAATATTTCTAAATTAACAAAAGAGCCCATAATTCATGATCATTAGAGTGATTATCGCAAGTTTGAGGGGCAAATAGTTAAATAAATGGTGTAGGTAGGAGGACAACTGGAAAAAAGAGCTATATAGAATCATATGGTCAATTCTGTCTGGCTTTGACGGATAGGGACAGAATCGCAGTCGTGGGTCATACAAGTAGGTTAACGACTTTCTTTGCCGTTACTCGTTTTGCCTAACTTTTGTGAGGTTTCGTCGCTGTTTCTGTTCTTTTATTGTTAACGAATTGGATTTGGCTTCTCTTGATAATAAGAAACCCTCGTTTGGTGTAGGTTTTCGTGGTTGAGATTGGATGATTTTGCAGGAACAATGGCTTCAATCAACCTTTCTTGCTCTACAATGGCCTTATCCCCTTCACAGTAATCTCTCTCTCTCTCTCTGTCCTGTTGTTTCATATTAAATTTTCCATGGAGTTATCTCTTTTTCGAGATTTTGGATCTGAAAACTAGGTGGTTGATTATGGATTCGTGCCGTGCTAGAATTTTTAAATGCAATTTTTCTCATTTTGTATGAACCATTACAGGTGGAGGGTTTATTTTATTTTATTTTATTTAAAAATTTTAACTATTTCGATGTAGTTTGAGAGTATTATAGAAGATAATTTTCCAATCAAAAAGTTTTTTTTTTTTTTTTTTGGAGTAGATTTATGGTCCTCCCTTGGTCATCATCGTCATCTTCAATGCCTTATCCCAAATATTGGGGACAGAAACATGAATCCTTATTAGTTCAATTACAATTGGAAGTTGTCACCGATTGTTGATAATAGTCTGTAATATCTTGCATTAGACTTCTTTAGAGTTGGAATATCGATGAAATCCGTAACCTTATTTATGTTTGCCACTAGAAAACTGATCAAATGCATCTCTGTTTTATTGTATTTTCATTCCATCTCTTGTTAATCTTTTGTCATTTGTGTGTGTGTGTGTGTGTTTTTTTTTTCCGGGGGGCAGGGGTTGTAAGGGACTATCTGTTCAAGGATTTATGTACAAAATTTTGGGGTTCGGAATTTTGTGTGTTGATTCGTTTAATTTTTTGTTGGATTTATACCCAATGATTGGTTTTCTCTGACATGACGTTCCACACACTTGAATTTGAAGCCCATGGAAGTCCAAATATTGGGTGTAAGTCAAACAGAGGGAAGGATTTCATTGGTAATCCTGTATCCTTTATTACTATTAGTTCGGAAAGAAATTCTTTGTACATTGGGGTTTTTCTTCTCTTCAGTTATCAATCGTTTGTCCAACTAATAGAATGTCATTCTTGCAAATGTTCAGGTCCTTGGGTTGTAACTGTACACATTATTATGTCACAGTTTTATGTATAATTTGATAAATTCATTTGGGTTCATTAAAAAAAGGCTTGATAGATTTCTACAGAGTTTTACGTTCAATAAGTTTGGTCTGAAAGAAATTTAATAACCCATTCTCATACTGTAAATTAAAAAGTAATGGTTACATTTTAACACTCATTTGTAGTCATTGATGATACTTGTGAAGGGAAGTTACTAACTATAATGCGTTTTAAGTTTTTATAGTTCTGTGTCAATTACTTTCTTTTAACAATATGAAAATCTTGCAAATCATCTGTCACTGCAGAGGGCACAAGTACTTAAACTGGTGCAATGGGCTGCAATGTGTGAATCCATTTCCAGCAAGTAAGAACTCTTTGGATTCACCGTTCATCAATCTGACTAGAAAATCCTGCTTTGGTCTCAAAGGAGATGGCAGAATTAGAGCTGCAGTAATATCTGGAAACGAGCAGGTTAACCTATCAACTGGTATTGAGATGCAACCTGATGCAAGAGCATTTGGAACACTTTCAGCAGAGATCACTCCAACTGATGAATTTTTCGTTGATAAGGATGAATTCGATTTGGATTGCCCTTCAAGAGGTTTTTCCTCCATCCCAGAGGCCATTGAAGACATCCGCCAAGGCAAGGTTTGTTGTCTCCTTGACTAGTTTTGCGGTGTAGCTGGTTGTTTCATTGTTTGGTTCATTTCTAACTTTGGGTTGGTCTTGCAGATAGTCATTGTTGTAGATGATGAAGACAGAGAAAATGAGGGAGATTTGATAATGGCAGCATCATTGGCAACACCGGAAGCTATGGCTTTTATTGTAAAGCATGGAACTGGAATTGTGTGTGTGAGCATGAAAGGAGAAGATCTAGAGAGGTTACAACTTCCTCTGATGGTAATGCATAGGGAGAATGAAGAGAAACTATGTACAGCATTCACAGTGTCAGTGGTATGCAATTCTCTCTATTCTTGAAACAGTTGGAAGTGATAATTTTTACATTTTATGAAGAAGGTTTGAATTTGATAAGAAAATAAGCATTTCTATGGAAACATAAATTAAACTTGTCCTGAATTTGATATGAACTCCTATAAACATTGCTTCATTAAGGTGCTTCTGATATAAAATTAATTTGTGCAAGGAACAAACAATACTTTCAACTTTCTTCTTTTTTCCCCAATTTTTTTTCTTTTATATTTAAATAATATTGCTATTCTACCAAGTTCTATGGATCGAGCAGGGGCGCAAACATATTGTCAATGCTTAACACGTATACAAGTAGTCTAACATGTTGTCTTTGGGAAGCCCACAACACTGATACTTCTATACCCATGTATTTCAATACAAAATTGTAGTTATATGTAATTAGAAGGTTATTTGAAATAAAATAAGAAAATAATATTTGGAAAGTAAAATCAAACATTTTCAATCATCATATGTGTCCAATAACTTAATAAATATAGATAGATCTTTCAAAGGGAAGACTATGACATCAATGGTTTCAAATACTGAGACGTGGGACGAGGTGCTTGGTTGGCCAGCGAATCGAGGCATAAGCCATGCATGGAATCTTTTGAATAAATAATATGACATATGTAGATAATTAACAAAAAAAATTAGGATAACTACTACGTATTTCCAGATCTCAAGTTCTTTTGAATAAATATTGTAACATATCAAATTCCAAGTTTTAATTCCCTATATTAATAGCAATATAAAATAGAACTATTTTATACTATAACAAGAAAGAGACATTTTATACTTAAATAATTGAAAGTTTTTGCATCTAGTAACTATTTTATATTTTTGGCAAAGGTATAAATAATTTCGATTTTTCAGTTCTTTTTTTTGTGTGTGCATAATACTAAATACTATAAAGTTCAATCAAATCAATTCTACAACTTTACTTATATTACTATTGTAATAATTGAATTTATTTTTAAATGCTGCAATTATGTTGCATGTTAGCGCAATAAGGAAAGGGAGAAGAAGAGAAAAGAGAAAAGGGAAAGGAGAAAACAAATACGGTCAATATATAGTTTAGTAAACAGAAAAATAGGAAAAAAAATTAACGTGTGAAGTGTTTGCCCCGGTCAAAGGGCATATGCCTCAGTTACGCCTCAGATTGGGTTGTATGCTTTTTGGGTGCCTCTTGGTACGAGGACGCACATCTCAGTTGTTTTTAAATTTCTTCCTTGCAACTTATGGTGTTTTTGAGCCTTGCTCTGAGGCATTCCTCGAGGCATAATTTCATACACCTTTAAAACATCTATACCAAATAGTTGTGGTTGTGGTTAACAACTTAATAATGTATTGTATGGAGGACGGAGTACATCAGCCTGCATTAAATAAACTTTCAATAAACAAGATCATAAAAATCAAATGCACGTGTGTTGGAGCTTGGGAACATGCGTATCCTTTCAAGTGTGTCGACACAAGAACTGTTTAGCTATAATTACGGTCTTTTTACTCATCAAAATGTTGATATACTTCTTTTGAGGATTGCTTTCACTTAAAAGGTCTTGAGTAGCTTTAGTCTGTTTACACTTTACATTTACAAACACAACATTTCTTCTCCAAATCAATTTTTAAGTTTTAAGTTCTTGCATTCATTTTTCTTTACTTAGGTTATGCTATAAGTTTGTTTTATGGAATTTCTTTAAAGGGCATTGTTTCTTGTTTAATTAGTTCAGATATGTAATTGTGGAAGTTGTTTGATTTCTTTTTTAGAATATTTGGATTTTCCATACCGTTCTCCCATCTTAATTTTGTAAAGTTGTTATCTTAGTCCAGTATTTTTATTTTTCAGTAGAGAAAACTCATATTTCCTTCTTTTTTTTTTCCTTTCTTGAAGCATTGTCAATTTAGGATACACCATCTTTTACGTTGTTTACTTAACTTTTATGGCCAATTGGTTGGAAGTTTATTCAAAAGAAAAAAAAAAAAACAGAAACATATATATATATATATATATATATTTGGAATTTTTAGTGGTCTAGAAACTACTTTTTTCAAAATATGTTTTGGCAACAGTTTTACTTTTGTGATTCTTCACAATGATTTCACAGGGGACCAGTTTAAGTAATTGTTCAGTAGAAGTAAATAGTTGTCCTTTTAATAGTTGCAAATTCTTGCTAAAGTGTATATGTATGTTTTCTTTTTGTAATTTACAATGGGCTTCTGTAGGATGCAAAACATGGTACAACCACTGGAGTGTCGGCTCGTGATAGGGCAACAACAATTTTGGCTCTTGCAGCTAGTGATTCAAAGCCTGAGGATTTCAACCGCCCTGGTCATATATTCCCTCTGAAGTACAGAGAGGGGGGTGTTCTAAAAAGAGCTGGACATACAGAAGCTTCTGTTGATCTTGCCATGCTGGCTGGGTTAGACCCCGTTGCAGTTTTATGTGAGATTGTGGACGATGATGGTTCCATGGCTCGGTTACCAAAGCTCCGCCAATTTGCACAGAGAGAGAACTTGAAAATTGTATCCATTGCTGATTTAATAAGGTAAATGATCGTATTATCTCTAGGGAGAGAGAATATATCATCATTAAAGTTATTTTAATTTGTAATCTTGTGCATTTTTTTTTGTTATTTCAATTGATGATGTTGGATTACAATTGGCAGGTATAGGAGGAAGAGAGATAAACTCGTGGAGCGGTCTGCTGCTGCACCGATACCCACAATGTGGGGACCGTTCAAGTCCTACTGCTATAGGTCAATCCTTGATGGGATTGAGCATATTGCCATGGTTAAAGTAAGTGAATTTCTTGAATTTTACTCAGCTACCTTAATTATGCTTTCTTACGTGCTTTGTGGGCTGGCTGGTTGATATGTTCTACTGTCTCTCGTAGGGTTGTGGGTTTCATCCCCATGTATCTTGATTTAAAATGAAAATGTTTCAAACATATCAAGTAGGGCTTTTCTCTTTAAAAAAGGATTTTCTATTTTGGTCGGTCAAAGTAGTATTAAATCCCTGACTAAAATCATTGCAGCCCTGTCGTCTTGCCACTAGAGCATGGAACCTGACCTAGACAACATTCTAGACAAAGCATTTTGTCTTATATGGGTTAAAAGTTTCGGAATGGGCTGATTTTTTGTGACAATGATTTCTATGATGAGAAAATCATCATTACAAAAAATCAGCCAATTTTGAAATTTCTAACCCTAGTTTATAAGTTGAAGAATTGTGAACTGTCAAATTTTCACCGATAGTTTGAGTAAATCATCCTCACAAAATATCAGCAGATTCTGAAACTTTTTAGCCATATCAGACAATACTTTGTCTAGAATGTTGTCTGGGATTTTGTCAAAACAACCCGGGTGCATTAGCATTATTTCATTCTACAAATTAATTGCAACATGGTTTATTATGTAAACAGGGTGAGATCGGGGATGGGCAAGATATTCTTGTAAGGGTGCACTCTGAGTGCCTCACGGGAGACATATTTGGGTCAGCCAGATGTGACTGTGGTAGCCAGTTGGCACTTGCAATGCAGCAAATAGAGGCTGCTGGGAAGGGTGTATTAGTGTACCTCCGTGGACATGAGGGAAGGGGAATTGGTCTAGGCCACAAGCTACGTGCATACAACCTGCAGGATGATGGGCGTGACACTGTGGAAGCCAACGAGGAGTTGGGATTGCCTGTTGATTCCAGAGAGTACGGCATTGGTGCTCAGGTATCCGATTTTGTGAAACTAGTTAATTGTTCTAGAGGTT
Source organism: Akebia trifoliata (assembly GCF_017979445.1). Classification (NCBI taxonomy): domain Eukaryota; kingdom Viridiplantae; phylum Streptophyta; class Magnoliopsida; order Ranunculales; family Lardizabalaceae; genus Akebia; species Akebia trifoliata. Next base: position 10,587,046 of record NC_141376.1, on the reverse strand, counting down.
ATGCCCTGCTCTTAGGTAGCCATATTGTGCTGCTTTTGAACCTTAACTCTTTGGAAAATACTCTTTTTAACATTAGGCATGTTGTGGCCATTCCTCAATTGCCTATTAGATTATGGTTCCTAAATTTCTTGTGTCTATGATCCAGTGATGTTTATGACTGTTATTTTGATTTTTGATCGAATTAATTTAGCTATTCGAATTTGTTTCCCTTCTTATTGCAGATATTACGAGATCTTGGTGTCCGCACGATGAAGCTGATGACCAACAACCCTGCTAAGTACATCGGGCTCAAAGGTTATGGCTTGGCAGTCGCTGGCAGAGTTCCATTGTTAACTCCAATAACAATGGAGAACAAGAGATATTTGGAGACCAAACGTGCAAAGATGGGGCATATTTATGGTTTAGAATTCAATGGTGTCTTAACTGGTCATATTAGTGGAAATGGCAAACCCGATGGCCAACAACCCGTGTCATGATGTTCTGCCAGATAGAATATTTGTTGCAACCTTTGATCAATGAGAAGGTCCAAGTGCATGCTCTCAGTGACAGAAAGATATTGATTGCTATATTTCATTCAACACTAAATAATTTGAAGTTAAACATTCTCACCGAAAATTTCGGTTCCATTGTCAGTGATCCTCTTCCCATAAAAAGGTAAAATTAGTCATGAAAGAAAATGTGGTGTTGTAACAACAGAAACCGTAAGGGATTTTTCTTTGAAGATTTTGTTTTTAAGTAGGATTGATTGTTAGGGGGGATGGTTTATTTTTTCTGTAATTTTTTTTCTTCTTTTCCTTGATATGTTATAGCCTGTTGTTGGTCATCTAATCCCAGGGATGAGTTGTTGCTTCTCCTACTTTTTGGAATAAATTTATGTTGCCGAAAAATTAAACAAAGGAACTTGTACTATTTACTTTACTGTCTCACCATGTATCTAATTTAGCTATTTACTTGGTTCAAAGGTGGGAGTGGCTTTCTACTTGTTTACTTAGAACTTCGTTCCATGGCTTCTTTTGTACTTAACCATGGGAGTTTGAGTGAGGGTGCTTGACTTTAGTTGGTGTACTTGAAGAATCCATGTTTTTCCTCCTGGGGGACACTACTGCCACACACGTATCAGTGTGAAACTTGTCACATGCGACGTGTGCAACTTGTAGTATGCCATCACACATGTATAAGTGTGCTGAGTTCAGTTTTATGTTGGAAGTGGGAGCATCGTTGAGAGTTAAAAATTGAACTATTTTATAATGGAGATGGGGAGGGGTTCTAAAGAAATGTTGGGATGATTTTCTTGTAAAAATCGTTTTCAACGGTTGGATTTTATCAAAATGAAGGGAATACTTTTATAAAAAAATCTATGAAAAAAAAAGAAGAAATAAAAGAAAAATTTGGAAATCTTTGTTGATGATCATCATTTTGGGTTTGGATTCTATCGATACGTCTGGATATAATTGGATAATGTCAACCTCATCATTTATTTTCTCATGTCAGACTCTAGGGTGAGTTATCAAGTCTCACTTAAGTAAAGAGTTGCAACTCCTTATAAAGTAAGAGTTATGAAAAGTTGGAGAGTTCCAACTTTCAACAGTTGATTTTCAAACATGTACAAAATATAGTAATTTGTTTGAGTTGCTCTACAAAATAGATCAATTTTTTTTTTTTTGGCTAAGCAAACAAAATAGAACACTTGCTACACTAAACCGTGTAACAATAGAACATTCCCAAATAAGCAGAACCATGGCTCTTCATCACGTGTGGGTGACTACTTCCCTTCCCATGCTCACACATACCTTTCTAATGCTGAAGTAGGAAATTTTGAAATCTCAGCTATTAATTAAATGCAACCCTCTTGTAAAGTGTGTAGGTCCAGAGAAGCCATCCCTTCTCATTTCCCAAAAAATTTCAATTATTGAAGTTGCAACCATGTTAATTATATTTATAAAAGCTCTAATTGTTGCCAATGAAACTCATTACAGCTTGAAAGCTATAAGCTTGGAAGTGTTTTCAAGATTCAAGGAGTCTATATTAAATTGGTGCTCTAAGGTTGGCTTCTTCTATCATCATCTTCATTTTCTCAACTTTATCATGCTTCGGAATTATATTAACTTTGGAGTTTAATTTGTTCATCAAACGGTCATGATCATCCAATTGATATCACCCATTTGAAATATGGTCCTTGTGTATGAATAGGTGAGTGGGTTTTTTCTTTCAGAGTCGTAATCCAAAGCGGTGTCCTGTTCCTATAACAACATACAGTGTCTACTTGGCATGTTTTGGTGGGAGATTAAATACATCATGTTGCATGCCATGTAGAAAGAACGGCTTGGTTAGGAGCCGATGTGTTTTAAACTCCTACCAAAACGTGCCATGTAGACACCATTCCTATTCCATAAGAACATGACACCTTACTTGATCCTGATTCTTTTGATAGCAGGTTGGAACCCTTGGAGAAAATTTGATAAAAATTTGGTCAAACATAGTTAGATCCGGGTCAGATATGGATACATGCCTATATCCGCATAGATTCGAATGATATATTGCTTTGAAAATTATATTTTTAGATTTTTCAAAACGTCTTTTTTTTTTTTTTTTTGAAAACGAAGGGTATCCGGGCCAGCTTGCGCACACCAGACTAGTCCCTATGCCCCGCACTCAAGCTATACCCCACTACGTGGAGCGGTGCGTGGCCACCAAGGTTTTTTTATGGGTAGTGGGATTTGAACTTGAGACCATAGAAAGAGCATATTTCTTGGTCTCAAGTTACTACCATTCAGCCACCCCCTGGTGGTTCAAAATGTCTTTTCTACCACTTTAATACAATGGGAATTCTTATAAAATAAGAGGATTATAATGGTAAAATAGAATAGTTTAACAATTATCAAAGAAGTGTTGTAGAAAAAAATGTTGAACAATTTAGAATTTTCCGACCCAACTTTACCCAAATCAAGGAATTGGATCGAGTCAGATCCAGAAAAAAATCGGACCGGAATATGGATATTCTCAGATCCGGTCCGGGTCTCACCCATTTTAAGCCCTAGTCTGACTTAGATAGGTCATACAAATTCAGTGCAAGTTTGAGAATTTGACGGGCTTGGCCTTAAAGCCCATCAATTAGCCCAACACCCCGCTACATCAAGTTCTAAGACCGGTTTCATGATCAGATCACGGTTGATGAACTAGCTAGGCTAAATTTTTAATAAGGGACCAACTAGTTGCACACCAACCATTATCAATTCCACTCCATCACTTAAAAATTTACCTTTGTACTCCATTTGGATGATTAAACTCCAAAAATAATTTTAAAAAAATGTTGCACTCTTTTAAATTTTTTTTTGTTTTTTGTTCTTCCTCAATACACCAAAAGAAATTATTGCTGGTTCAGTAATTTGTGCAAGAAATATTTTTTCGTTTCAGAACCATATTTACAAAGTTACATTATCTTGAAATACACAAGTTTAGATAAAATTCTAAACAAAGATTAAAAAATCAGTGCCTTAATTAAGTTGGGGCCAAAGAGAATACAAACAAAATCAATTACAAAACATGGTCAAAGTAGAGCACGAACAACAAATATAAAATTACAAATTAAAATAAAGCTTAAACCTCAAAAGTTTAGGTATTGGAGTGCAAGTAATAGGTTAAAATAGAGGTAATACAACTATCAAAACAATAAAGGATTTTTTAATGTTGGTGTGCACCTAGTCAGTCCCTCGCAATAAATGGGATTCAGATGTATTGGATCCACCTATGTGGTTGATCCCATCTTGGGTGACTGAGTTGGGTTTATGTCGTCCCTGCACATCTTAACTTTGGTGTTTATGGTCTTGCTTCCCTCCTGATTCTACTACTAATGTAAATCTCAAGGTGACATTTATGCTTTAAGTAATAATAAATTTATAAAAAATGTAAATCGAGGCACCATGTAATTTCTAAGATAAATCCCAAACAGTGTCTCCTAAGGTGGGATTTGAATTCAAGATGTCTTTTAAGAGTGGTCTTAGTTATCTTGTAAAATTAGAAGATTGGATTTATTCTCTTGATTTTCATTGAATCATTATCAAACCTAATAGGATTTATATAAAAATATAAATCCAACAGATTTAATCCTAATCTAATCAGATTCCTTATAATGCGATTTTAACCTAATCAAATCTCTTTTCGGTGTATCATATAACGAAAGCGGATCCTCTGTATCTCATTTCTTCTGTAACTCTTTGTAGCTCTTGTTCTACATTCCAGAGAACACCACATTGAAGGAAAATAACAACACAACCCTCTTGGATTCATGGATTAGATCGGATTTGAAAAAAAAAAAATTATCAATTTTTTTTTAAACCTTAATCAAGTTTTTGAAAATAGACGATTACTGTACTCCTATATTTAAACGATTGGATGTAATCATCTTGATGACATGGCACATCCTCAAATGTTGACATAGGCTATAAAGGGCTACAAAAGATTCACGCTACAGAAGATCTGCTCCCATCGTATTACACCTTATTTCAATACATCGAAATAGGTGATATGGCCAAAGTGATTTATTTCAAAATCATAAACTTTGATTATGTGACGGAGAAACATTGTCAATAATGTATTAGATGCATTTTATAGTCTAACGGCCTATTCCGTTTCTGTTTGGCTTTGTTGGATAGAGTCTGAATTCCAGCCATCACTAGTGTCACACAACCTTTTTGCCGTTAAGCTTTTAGCCAAAAATTTTGATTTTTCTTCATTTTTTTTTTTCTCTATTCCAAGTTGGCTTTGGCTTCTAATGATTATTAATAAGAAACCCTCATTTGTTGCAGGTTTACGTGCTTGAGATTGGACAGAGTGAGCAGGAAGAATGGCTTCCATCAATCCTTCTTGCTCTACAATGGCTTTGTCTCCTTCACAGTACTCTCTCTCTCTCTCTCTCTCTCTATATATATATATATATAGGGTCCCTTTCAGCAACAAACATTTTGACAAACATTTTGGCAAAACATTTTTCAAAACATGGGTTAGAGGTTTTGGAATGGGCTGATTTTTGGTGAGGATGATCTCTACGGTGAGGAGATCATCCTCATAAAAAATCAGCCCATTCCAAAACTTCTAGCCCCATGTTAACAGGTTGAAAATCGTGGACCGTCCATTTTTTGTAAACCATTTTTGATGGGTTAGAAGTTTTGGAATGGGCTGATTTTTGGTGATGATGATCTATTCCCTGTAGAGATCATCCTCACCAAAAATCAGCCCATTCCAAAACCTGTAACCCATATTTTCAAAAATGTTTTGCCAAAATGTTTGTTGCTGAACATTTCCCATATATATATATAATATATATATATATATTATATATATATATATATATATATATATATAATAAAATTTTAAAATATGGGTTAGAGGTTTTGGATTAAGCTGATTTTTTATGAGGATGATCTCTATGATGAGAAGATGATCCTAAAAATAAGTCTAATCTGAAACTTCTAACCCCATCAAAAGTGATTTAGAGTGTGGACCAATTTTTTACCAATAATTTGTAAGCCACTTTTGATGGACTTAGAAGTTTCAAAAATAGAGAAGGTGGAATAGAAGTGGTTTGATTCAAAAATTTGGATTTCACAAATGCCCCCACCTTTACCTTTAAACTTAATGTAATCAGAGTCATTTTGGTCAAAAACCAAGAAAATTGCAATCTCATGACAGTAAAATCACGCTGATTAGTTTTAAAAAATATCCATTTTGTTATGTAATTTTAAAAAATCTTTTAATTAATATTTTAAATTACAAATAAACCCTTTTGATACCTATGCATTTGCACGCGCCACCTTTTAACGAACTATAATGCAATCTAATAGGGTTTTTCAATTATAGTGGGTTGTGAGTGGTAATTACTACCAGCCCCACTTTCCATGATAACAAGAATTATGGGAATTTTTAACTCTATTAAAGAAGTAGCATAGCCATCCCCCTCCAATGCACCTTGGACTGTTTTTCTCAAGTCATATGTAACTGTGTATTAGGGGCTGGGGTAGAGTCCTCTCTCTACTTTGTTTGGTGATTACAAAAGTTTTGGGCATTAGAAGCAAGAATGGACTGTTGACTGTTCTGTCTATTTGGATTATAATTTGTGGAAAACAGGCATATGGATTTATTTATTTATTTATTTTTGGTCGATGATAATCTTTATGGTTGGTTTTAATTGATTGTGAAAGTTGTATTTGGGGGGTTAAATCCCAACAATTAGAACTCATCTACACTTTTGTTTATGATACTTGATAACTATAATGCATTTTGAGCTTTTTAATTCTCTGATTCTTAATTAATTTTTAATTCTTCACAACTTATTTTCTGTAGGGGGCACAAATACTTCAACATGTTCAATGGTTTGCACTGTGTGAATCCATTTGCAGCAAATAAGGTTTCAAAAGATTCACCCTTGATCAATCTGAGTAGAAAATCAGGTTTTCGTCTCAAGGGTAATGGCGGACTAAGAACATTTGAAACACTTTCAGCAGAGATTACCCCTACAAATGATGGTTATTTCGTTCATAAGGATGAATTTGATGTGGATAGCCCCACAGACGGATTCTCCTCCATCCCACAGGCCATAGAAGACATCCGTCAAGGCAAGGTTCGTTCTCACTATAGGAAATAGGCGCAAGAAATGATGAAAACAATGAAAAGTAAAAGCACAAATCAGAAATTAAGCGAGAACACAAACATATAATTTATACGTGATAAATTTGGGGGTCTAACTCAAAATCAATTGGCAATGAGTGGAGAGTCCCCACAGCTTATAAGAAGAGAAACAAGGCAATTTGTGTCCGATGTGGGACTAAACTCAACACGCCCCCGCACGTGTGGGCCGGATTTTGCCAAAGCACGTGAAGATATGAACTAGGTGATTGGAGGAGAGAAAGGCCCGCTCTGATACCATGATAAATTTGGGGGTCCAACTCAAAACCAATTGGCAATGAGTGGAGAGGCCCAAGAGCTTATAAGGAAAGAAACAAGGCAATGTGTGTCTGATGTAGGATTAAACTCAACAATATGGTTTGGCAAGATTGCCTACATTCATGGGTGATGATGAGATCCTTTGACTATTTTCATGAAAATCAGGGTTGCAATTCTCTCAATCTCACTTCTCTCAAAAAAGTTGAAACAAGCCACATAAATGTAAACAGATGGAATTGGATTTATTCTGGATTTTGTTGGACGAATTACAATCTACCCTAATAATTAGTCTTATAACAGATTTAGTCCTAATCTGGTCTGATCCAATCATAATCTAATGAAATCCCTTACAATACAAGATTTATCCTAATCCTCACCTGAGGATGATTTGCTTATAACGTAAGGCAACTTATTAGAATGCTCTGTGTCTAATATTCCAACAATAAAACCCTAAATAAGTTGACGATGAATCCACAGTCCTTACAAAAATGGAATTACTCAATTACCCTTAGTGACAAAAGTTACAAAATTGAGAAAAAAGTAACCTCGAAAAATTTGGGTCGGGGGCTCTGTCACATGAACCCCCCCACCTTCTCGTAGGGGGATTGCTGCCCTCTACAACCCCACAGTCAGCTCATTGGATAGCTTGAGCTACCGAATCTGCTACTTGGTGCACAATCCCTTATGTCAATATTAATCTACCAGCAAGAGAAGACAAGGCGCAAACATAACAGTATTCATAGCTAACATTGCTAACATTTAGCTGACCTTGCAGATAGTCATTGTTGTAAACGATGAAGATAGAGAAAATGAGGGAGATCTGATAATGGCAGCGTCGTTAGCAACACCGGAAGCTGTGGCTTTTATTGTAAAACATGGAACTGGAATTGTGTGTGTGAACATGAAAGGAGAAGATCTAGAGAGGTTACAACTTCCTTTGATGGTAATGCAGAAGGACAACGAAGAAAAACTTTGTCCAGAATTCACAATATCAGTGGTATAAAGAAGCTTTAATTTTATTCGATAAGAAAGTTAGCAATCTTACAGCAGGATATATTAAACTTATCCAGAAAATTATACTGGATTCTGCTTCTGTAGGATGCAAAAGTAGGTACAACCACAGGAGTATCGGCTTGTGATAGGGCAACAACAATATTGTCTCTTGCGTCTAAAGAATCGAAAGCTGAGGATTTCTGCCGCCCAGGTCATATCTTCCCTTTGAAGTATAGGGAGGGAGGTGTTCTAAGAAGAGCAGGACATACAGAAGCTTCTGTTGATCTTGTTGTGTTGGCTGGGTTAGACCCCATTGCTGTTATATGTGAGATTGTGGATGATGATGGTTCCATGGCTCGGTTACCAAAGCTCCGCCAATTTGCGCAGAGAGAGAACATGAGAATTATATCCATTGCTGATTTAATTAGGTATATCAATCTTTTAGTTGATATATTTTTTTTATAGACCTTATGTGCTGTGTGTGCACATGCGTGTGTATTATTCAGCATGTCACCATGTGCCAACTTCCATATCTGATAAGAAAAATGTTATTGTGGCAATGAGCTTGTCTGTGATCTTGATCATTTTGTTATTTCAATTGTTTTTGAAATACAATTGGCAGGTATAGGAGGAAGAGAGAGAAATTGGTGGAGCGATCTGCTGCTGCACCGATACCCACTATGTGGGGTTTATTTAAGGCCTATTATTATAAGTCAGTTTTGGATGGGATTAAGCATATTGCCATGGTTAAAGTAAGTGATTTTCTTTAATTGGATGGAGACTGAATTTAGATCAATAGATATGAATTCAGTCTCAATGACAGAAGACTGCGCTTTGTACATAGTGGAGTGAAGGAACAAGATTTGTTTTTTTTTTTTTTTTTTTGTGATAAGGTTCTGTTGTAATTATTGTGCTTAGTATTCCCAAATATTTGGGATTAGGCATAAATGATAACGATAATTATATAGTAGTGACATTTCAAAATATATATAGGATCGGGTTCCTGCAACACACATTGCGACACACATATAGACAACGTGTTTGTCTTATATGGGCAAAAATGTTTGGAATGGGCTGATTTTTTGTGAGGATGATCTCTGTGATGAGGGGATCATCCTGGCAAAAAATCATCCCATTCCAAAACTTCTAACCCCATCAAAATTGATTTACAAAAATTGGACGGTCTATAATTTTTCAACAAAAATTGGACGGTCTAGAAGTTTCATAATGAGCTGATTTTTGGCAAGGATGATCTCCTCACCACAGAGATCATCCTCACAAAAAATCAGCCCATCCCAAACATTTTTGCCCATATAAGACAAAACATGTTGTCTATATGTGTGTTGAAATGTTGTCTATATATATAGGGTCCCGTTCGCCACCCTTAGTTTTACCACACACTTTAACAAACGCGTTTTGTCTTACATGGGTTAGAAGTTTCGGAATGATCTGATTTTTGGTGAGGATGATCTCTATGGTGAGGAGATCATCCTCACCAAAAATCAGCTCATTCCAAAACTTCTAACCCCATCAAAATTGATTTAAAAAAAATGGACGGTCCACGATTTTTCAACGTGTAAACATGGGGCTAAACATTTCGGAATGGGCTGATTTTTGGGGAGGATGATCTTCTAATCATAGAGATCATCCTCACCAAAAATCAGCCCATTCCAAAACTTATAACCCATGTAGGACAAAAAACGTTTGTTAAAGTGTGTGGTAAAACTTAGGGTGCTGAACATTTCCCATATATATATATATATATAGGGAAATGTTTATATATATATATATATATATATGGGAAATGTTCAGCACCCTAAGTTTTACCACACACTTTAACAAACGTTTTTTTGTCCTACATGGGTTAGAAATTTTGGAATGAGCTGATTTTTGGTGAGGATGATCCCTATGATTAGAAGATCATCCTCCTAAAAAATCAGCCCATTCCGAAATGTTTAGCCCCATGTTTACAAATTGAAAAATCGTGAACCGTCCATTTTTTGTAAACCATTTTTGATGGGGTTAGAAGTTTTGGAATGAGCTGATTTTTGGTGAGGATGATCTCCTCACCATAGACATTATCCTCACCAAAAATCAGCCCATTCTAAAACTTCTAACCCATGTAGGACAAAACACGTTTGTTAAAGTGTGTGGTAAAGCTTAGGGTGCTGAACGGGACCCTATATATATAGGGTGGCGTTCCGTTGACAAAATCCTGGACAACATCCTGTACAAAGGATCCTAACCATTGGATTCTAATAGATCGGATGGCTACAAGCTTTCTCTACGGTTGTAAAGCACGAGTCACATGTTGTGAATTAAATTTATCGAAACTACAATGACCTCCCTCCCCAAATAGAATTTTACTTTCAAAATAAATAAAAGAGTCTCTCTCTCTTACTTTGCTCTATCTTCTTCCTTCTCCATCGAACCAGCACCCCTCCATTACCGAAACAGCAAGCCTCCACAGCCATGAATCAAAACACCCATGAAACTCTTTCCCTCTCTCTCATACTCCTCTCTTCAAATCGAACAAATCCTAACTCTTCTTCACCCTCTCTTTTCACGAACTCGTACTCTTCTCTGCGATTTCAATATCACAGGATGAGTTCTCCGACGAATCTCTCTCTCTTGGTCGATTATCTCTCTCATTCTTAGGTCCTAATCATTTTCCCTCTCTCAGTCGACCACAGGTGAACCCTAACTCATCCCATCTGCAACGACAACCACAGAGATCTTCACCGAACCCTATTCAACATTGAAAGTTCCATCGAAAGGTTTCATTGAAGCTTGAAGCTTGAACGAACCAGCATTCCTTACTGGGTTTAGTATGTAGTTTCCAAACAAATTTTATCAAAGTAAAGTAAAACAATTACACATCACAGGAATTACATAGTAATAAGGGTGATTAATTTTAAGAAGGGTGGTTCTTCAACAATGGCCTATTTTGAAAAAAATAAAACGAAAAACAATCCATCATCCAAACCAATATTGGTTTTGAAACCATCAACCAAACCAATATTGATAGCAGAATTTAGTTTACTAGTTAAAGTACTCTTAAAGCAAATCTTTTGTCTTGGTTAGCAAGCACCACAGATGCTACTTAATAACCTAAAGATGCAAATGGCATGTAGTCTGTATGACTTAAGCCACACCACTTTAAAATATTTAAGTGGGTTATTAAATAGAAAAATCACAAATAAAAACCCAAAAAAGTAATCTTGGCGAGAAGTTGTTGGCAGAAGGATTTTTTTTTCTGAGTTTATGCTATGGGTTAGGGGAAAAATTGCTACCTTTAGAGGAGTATGAGAGAGAAGGAGAGAGTTTCATGGGTGTTTTGGTTCGTGGCTGATTCCTCAGTGGAGGCTTCTTGTTTCGGTAAAGGAGGGTTGCTGGTTCGGTGGAGAAGGAAGAAGATAGAGCAGAGTAAGAGAGAGAGAAAGGGTCTGTTTTATTTATTTTGAAAGAAAAATTCTATTTGGGGAGGGAGGTTATTGTAATTTCGATATACTTATTTATAAATAAGATAAATTTTATGCAAAACATGTGACTCATGCTTTACAACTGTAGAGAAAGGTTGTAGCCGTCCGATCTACTAGAATCCAATGGTTGGGATCTTTGTATAGGATGTTGTCCAGGATTTTGTCAACGGATCGCCACCCATATATATATATATATATATGTAGGGTCTCGTTCGGCACCCTAAGTTTTACCACACACACACACTTTAACAAACGCGTTTTGTCCTACATGGGTTAGAAGTTTCGGAATGGACTGATTTTTGGTGAGGATGATCTCTATGGTGAGGAGATCATCCTCACCAAAAATCAGCTCATTCCAAAACTTCTAACCCCATCAAAAATGATTTATAAAAAAAGACGGTCCACGATTTTTCAACTTGTAAACATGGGGTTAAACATTTCGGAATGGGCTGATTTTTGGGGAGGATGATCTTCTAATCATAGAGATCATCCTCACCAAAAATCAGCCCATTCCAAAACTTCTAACCCATGTAGGACAAAAAACGTTTGTTAAAGTGTGTGGTAAAACTTAGGGTGCTGAACATTTCCCATATATGTATATGCAACCTAAAGAACCAAAATAAAGTTAATGGAGTTTATCCTTATTGTTCTTATTTAAATTTAAATCCTGACCAAAACAATGCAGCCTTTTGTTTTCCCAAACTAAAAGGAAATTGCAACATGGTTTATTATGTAAGTACAGGGTGAGATCAGGGATGGGGAAGATATTCTTGTAAGGGTGCACTCTGAGTGCCTCACAGGAGACATATTTGGGTCAGCCAGATGTGACTGTGGTAACCAACTAGCGCTTGCGATGCAGCAGATAGAGGCAGCTGGGAGGGGTGTATTGGTGTACATCCGTGGACATGAGGGAAGGGGCATTGGTCTAGGACACAAGTTACGTGCGTACAACTTACAGGATGAGGGACGTGACACCGTGGAAGCGAATGAGGAGCTGGGATTGCCTATTGATTCCAGAGATTACTGCATTGGTGCACAGGTAACTGATTTGTCAAACTAAGCGTTAACTATTATAGAAGTTATGCTGGTCTGTTTAAAATTCAAGTTGGATGTTCCCTTGTGAACCTTGGTAACCATTTTCTTTGATTCTCCATTTTTCCGATGGTAAGCTGGACTTGAACCCACGACCTTAAAGTTGTTTTGCAATGTGTCAAAATCCATTAGACATGTTGGGGTCATCCCTTAATATCCCATTAGTTTTTAATTTATAATTAAACAAATTTAAGTATTTTGAATCTTGTGTCATACTTATTGCAGATACTTAGAGATCTTGGTGTTGGCACGGTGAAGTTGATGACAAACAACCCAGATAAGTACACTGGGCTCAAAGGTTATGGTTTGTCAGTTGCAGGTAGGGTTCCATTGTTAACTCCAATAACGAGGGAAAATAAGAGATATTTGGAGACAAAACGTGTTAAAATGGGGCATCTGATTTCTGAATATTCAATGGAGTCATAACTTGTCCTATCAGTTGAAATGTAAATTGTAAAAGCGATTGGAGTAACCCATCTCATGACACATCCGAGGAATAGAGGGACATATAACTATCCGAGGAATAGAGGGACATATAACTATGTGTTAAAGGGGACTAATGTAATAACCCGATTTCACTAGATTTTGGTGGATAAAGTATTTTATAAAAATAATCGTTGACATAGATTAAAGGGAGATTAAAAGTGTAATGATTTTGTAACTCAACCTAAATAGGGTAACTCAAAAACTCAATAACGTTTACCTTGCAAGAAGTGTTAACTTTTTCTCTCAGGATACCTTACTTCACATCCCCATAAAACATGTGCACTTGTGTATTTTGAGGGAAAAAAATTTACGATTCTTGCAATGAGTTTTTGAGTTACCTTGTTAGGTTGAGTTACAAAATCAACACTCTTTTAAAAATTAAATTATTTTAGTATAAAAATGATAAAATAGTAAAATAACTACTGAACTTTAACACCGTTTGTAAAGGAGAGGTACGTGAAATTGTCAAAGTGTTTGTCATCAATGAGGAATTATATGCTAGACCTCAAGGGGTGAAAGTGTAATCTACCCTTAATATTATAATGAGAAAACGGCGAGTATTGTTAACCCAAATGGGAAATACACATTAATTAATTATTAAATTAGAAAAACATCCTTGCATTACAGTAAGAGAGATTCTATTGCCACACCAACTTTTGCTAATGCCACCCCATGATGATGCCAATTCCTAATAATTTTACATGTGAATTGGGTGGGGGGCGTTAGCAAAAGTTGGTGTGGCAATAGAATCTCTCTAAAATAATGCACTTGCATTGATGTAAATCTTTGTCCAATGATCATTTATGGATTTGAATTTTCTTCAATATCTAGATATAACCGGATAAAGTTGTTATCATTATTTATTGGAAAAATTACTTAAAGGACCCTTGTGGAAGGATTTATTTAGTAAACTTTTTCTTTCTAAAGGGTAAAGGGTCCCTTGTACTATCAAATTCACAAATTTTATTGTCGAACTCAACGTTTTTATTATTATTTAGTGTTGAGTTCAAAAATTTTACTGTTGAACTCACCATTATTTACTGTCGAATTCACAACTTTTTATTTATTATCGAACTCGACACTTTTTAATTATTATCAAGTTCACAACTTATTAAATAAAAAGTGGTGAACTCGACAATGGTAAAACCCACCTATTTTCACCTTTCGAGTTTTTCCAATTAAAATACATGGAAAGATCAACTAAAAATTGGAGATAACGACTTGTTTAGATGATTTCAACAACAAAAAAATCGTTCTTAATCTATTTTCATCCAAAAACAAAGAAAAAAAATGAAAAAACCCTTTAAAATGACTTCTTCTTTATTAAATCCTTTTTTATGGAATGGAGTCTCCGAAACTTGATTGAGATGTCAAAAATAAAAATTTTGGATGAAAACGATGAGTTCAAACGGTTAGGACATTCAATCGTGAGAAATGTGGGAGATGAGGTCTAGGGACCATTTAGAAAGAAAAAGTTAACTAAATGTCTTCTTAAGCAACCGTTGAAAATGTAGGGACTATTTTAAAAGATGCCCTTCCGTGAGGGTTCTTTTAAGTAATTTTCTTATTTTGGGCTCTAGAATTAGTTATCAACTCTTACTTAAAAAGTGTAACTTTCACCTCAGACATAAGACAAAGTCGGTCCCTCATCCATATGTGTCATTGAGTGGATTTGAAGTCATAAATTCTTCAAGATCTATTGTTTGATAGTCTTCCAATGTTGATGTGAAAACGCCTCGTGGGAGACAGACTTTAGCTTCCTCATATTAGACTTATAAATTAGGGGTTCTATACAGTTTCATTAATCAAGACAACTCTTTCCTTGCCTAGCAACCAACAAAAGGGGGAAGTTACTTAAAGGATCCTAGCTTTTTTGATGATATCTTAATAGTCCATTTAATAAATTTTTCTTTTCTTAATAGTCCTTGGACTCATCTCATGTTTAAAATATCTTTGAAATATTCAAATTAACCTTCTCTCATCTTCACTTAGTTAGGTTTTCCAATGGTAATTGCGATCATTTTCATCGATTTTTGATCATAAATGAGAAATGGAGAATGATATTCTCTTAATTTTGAATCTTTAGATATTTTTTTTAATTTTTTTATTTGGTGTTTCATTAAAAAAAAAATGAAGAACGAAGTTGAGAATTTAAATTTTTGATGAGTTCTTTGTAACTTTTGATTTGCAACCATGGTATATGCATTTAGGGTATTTCGAGGAGATTTTACAAGTATTGAAGTTGAAAAACGAAAAATCTAATTCACATTACAGTGTCGAGTTGACCACCTTTTATTGTTTAGTTCAACATTGTCGACAATAAATTTCTACGGATCTACCTTGAGATTCGTGAAATATGATCGCAAATGATTTTATTGATTTTTGATGAAAAATGGATACAGATCTCAGTGTTTCCTCTGATTAACAGTCAAGTACAAAAATAGTAATGATGACGTATGCAGGTTTTCTTTTCTCCGGGCTTCACGCTTTATCGACTGAGAATGATGCTTTGACGTTGTCTTTGTTTTGTGCTTGATCTTCTGTAGAGGTTTCTGTAGATCTTCTTCTCTCCGGGCTTGGCGCTTTATCGGTTGAAAATGTTTTCTTGACTTCCAAAGAAGGGCTTTATGCTTGATCTTCTCTTTAGTCAGAGTCCGGATCTCTGAAGAACCTTGCTTTGTCTTTGGAGGAGGGCTTGAGAGCTTCTTCTTTTCTAAAGGGAAAGCTTCTGTTTTCTAAGAGAAAGTGATCCAAATCCCCTCTTAATGAGAGAGGCTATTGTATTTATAGACTTAAAATAATTTAGCTTTTTAATTATACCCTAATTTAAAAAGGTTTAATTGATTTGTTTAAAAGGCTAAATTTGTCCAAATCCCATTTTAAGGATTCTATGGATCATTATTGGGTTAAACTCATTTGTTTGGGTGTAAAGCCCAATACTTAATGTGTGGATCACTTGAATTCGTTATATTATGGGCTTTATCTGCGAAAGCCCCAAAACCTGAGTTTGTAGGGAGCACGTACCCAGTTAATGGACTCAATTTGGATCTGAGGCCCATTAATAAAATTAGGGATTTTTATTTATAAAATTTGTAAAGGCCTCTTCAAAATTTTGGTGCCTACAAACATTTTTACTATCGAACTCACCACTTAGTATCGAGTTCACCAATTTTTATTGTTTAGTTCAACATTTAATCACTTAGTGTTTACCGTAACACTTAGTATCAAGTTCGTCCCTTTTTATTGTCTAATTCAATATTTAATTACTAAAAATGTCTAACTCACCACTTAGTGTTGAAGTCACCATTTTTTTTTTTGTCTAGTTAAACAATATTTTCATTAAAAAAGACTCGTCGAACTCGAAAATAATTAAATGTTGAACTAGATAATAACAAGTGGTGAACTCGACACTAAGTAATGAGTTTGACCATACAAATGTTAAAATAGGCAATTTAAAGTAGTATAGCCCTCAACCCGAGCAGTGAGATTGAAATATTTAATATAAAATATTTATAAATTATTGTGTAGCTTTAGGTTCAGATTGAGTAGGGTTACCCAAACCCTCAACCTGAGCTCAACCCAAATTAAGTTTGGGTTGAATTATTGTAACTCGGGCTCAACTCGTGTTCTATATAACTTGGCCCAAGTCACCCATCAGTCAATTTGAGCCCGAATTGAGTTTGGACCAGCCCATCCAAAGTTGCAATCCGATTGCTTGATAGTGACAATAGGTAGTAATTCTTCGAATAATTCACGTATAACACTATAATTTTATGAATAATACACGAAACGATTAAAACTTTCATCCAATTCAATTCCTATTAAAAATTCTCAATTTTTTGAGCCTTTTGAAATCATTCATAATTTATTCTTTTCCCGAATTAAACAAATCGAAAGTACTTTCTATAAAGGGAGTTAACAACACAAATTAACTCATACTTTTATATAATTTTTTTTATCTCAATATCATATAATAATATTTTCATTATTCTCTCTTTGCAACTAAAAGTTTCATTGTTAGACAATCACTAATCATTGTTTGTTATCGAATCTCAAGATTATCAATTAATAATTTTTTTTTTCATTCTTTTTACATATCTTCTCTCTCCTCTTGGATTTTTTGAACATGAGTCATGGTAACTCAATTTATTCAGATAGTATGTGCTTTGCATTATGAAGATTTCTGTTAATGGTATGATTAATCATAAGAAATATATATATATATATATATATATATGTTCTTAGTTTTAATTTTTTTTTTATATGCTCAACTGTTTGATATACATGCATAAAAATATCACATGTTCTTAATTTGTCAAGGATGAGTTCAAAGATGAAGGGTATTGATGGTGATTTTGAAAATTAAGGTATAAAAATAATAAATCTTTAAAAGATAGGGGATTTTCAAAATATTTAGATATGAGTATATTATGAAAATTTAAATATGTATACACACGAATTTTTGAAAGTTTTTGTTTTAAGGTATGGAAATCAAATTATATCTGAACCATTCTTGTATCGTATTTTTATCATTATCCCAATTTTGATGGAATTTTTAAATGAACTACTAAATATATATTCTTAATCTTACTTGAATATATCCCGTAATTGATTTTTTTTTTTTTAATCATACACCGAATTACTAACTATGATAGTGACAACTATGTGCCCTCATAACTATCTAAATTTTCTATTACGTAAATGTGGAATAATCATGATGTGGGCCATGTAACCAAGGGACACGTGACACTAGCTTAAATAGAAAGGATTCCACATTACACACACATTTCATGTTCCAACTCCCAACAAAACCACAAAGTTCTTTGCGTTATATTGAAGTTATTGTGACTTTTAAACGACTATATGACAACGCACGTAACCAGAATTCCAGAAGGGGAGACTAGTTAGAGTAGAATGAGATCGCCAACAACTCCATTTGCTTTTAACCAACTATTCCTCTCTCATTCACTCCACTCTTTCTTCGGAAATTGTCAAATCATCTATATAATGTTTCATTTTATGTTTTAAAACTGGAAAAATATACCCAGTCAACCCCTAAAATATACCATCATTATCATCAAAACCTTATCCCTAGGTTTTGGGATCGTCTAGCACATATATTAAATTTAGAGAACTGCTATTGGCACCCTAATTTTTTTACTTATTACATCTCAAATTCTTAAATCCATAAAAAAAAAAAAAAATCTATCAAAAAAAAGAAGAAGAGAGCGCTTCTATTGGCAGTTGGCACCCCACCTTTTAACTTATTCTCAATCATTCATATATTTTCTTTATATTTAATTCAGGTGTAATAAATAAAAGTTGGTGTGCCAATAGTAGTTCTTTAATTCTATGTAATGTAATTAAATATTTAAAAAAAAATGTAGAATTTATTCACTTAGGCAAATAAAAATTTTACCCAAAATGAGAAACTTATATTATAGGGACTATTAGGAGTGGATTTAGAGTCGGGGCGATGGTGGCACTTTCCCTCGCAATAATTTGAAAATTTTATAAGGATTTGTGCTCTTGTGACTAGTAACAAAGGTGGAAATATTATTTATCATTATTGTCCTCACAAAAGTTTTTAAAATTTATAAGAGCTTTAGTTGTCCTCATGTAGACAAAATCCTAACTCCTCCCCCCAGTAATGTAATTTTATATGTACATATGCAGTACTTTACATTATGTCAGGTAAAATAACCATTTTAATAAGGCTATAAAGGTAAATTTAATTTTATAACTATTCAAAATATTGAAATTCATAAAATTAATAAGACAAAATAAGTTAAGTTTAAAGGGATTTTAAAATCATATTTGATTATGTAATTTTTAAAATAATTTTATCCCATTATGTAAAATACCCTATATTTTTTGTTAAACAAGTGATTTAATGGTTCATACTAAGATGATGGAAGAGTCTAAGGGTATGTTTGATTGCACATGGAAAATAAGGTGGAAAATCAATTTCCATGGAAAATGACATTTTTCAAGTGTTTGATTGCACATGGAAATGGAATTCATTTTCCACCCCATTCAAAAAGTCCATTAAATCATGGATTTCACTTTCCCACCCATATGGGTGGGAAAATGAAATCCACCCATGTTTTCCATCATCAATTATTCCCTACCACCACCACTACCACCACCACCACCATTACACTAACCTTGTCGTCGTCGTCATCGCCGTCGTCACCCTCGCCGTTGTCGTCGGCTCCGTCTCCGACCACCTTCTCTCTCTCTTCTTATTTTTCTTCTTCTCCATCCCTCACCTCCTCCGCCACCACCATCACTACGTTCTCCCCCCATTTTCTTCACTTACCTTCATCGTCGCCGCCGTCACCGTCGTCGTCGTCGTCGCCGCCACCGTTGTCATTGTAGCCGCCACCGCCACAGCCACCGCCGCCGTCGTCGCCGCCACCGTTGCCCTCGTCGTCGCTACATCCTCCCCCCTCCCTCTTCCTCGTCATCTTCTTCTTCCTCTCCCTCTCCTCTCATCTTCTTCCTCCTTCTCCTCTTCTTATTTTTTCTCATATTTTTTCCATGATTTTATCCAAGTGAAATCAAACAATGGAATTTGATTTTCCAACCCTATCTATTTTCCACAACTAATTTTTCATGGATTTCAAATTCCATGGAAAGTGACTTTCCATGCAATCAAACATACCCTAAGATCTTTCTTTTAAATTAGGGCAAAAGCAAAATTAGCTGTAGATTCTGAGAAAGGGAGCTTAATTTCTAAGACAGCTTTATGAAAATACATTCAAATAAAATTATAAAATTACTCTTTCAAACCTAAAATAATGTTCATCCAAACAACCTCAAAATGGAAGGCTGACTGATCATTAATTACACAAATAACCATAGCAAAAATGATGGTTAAAAGATGTTGAGATTTTAGGACCGCATCATGTACCTAAGTAGGATGGACTTTTCTAACTTCAATCAATGTTGAAAAAGAATCAAGTAGAGGGGTTGAGATAGGAGGAAAAACACATGTTTCCTAGCTACGGAATCCCTATGAAGATCTTTAGATTAGAGTTTTATGTTTGAAGCTCTCACTCAAATGTTATTTGCAACTGGTATTTAAAATTTGTGCTTAAAGGGAACGTTTTGATTAGGAAAAATTCATAAATGCAAAGTTATAGTGCACTAGGGGAAAATTGAAAAGTTCAATAAGAAAATTCTACGGGCCAACACCCACCTATTTTAGAAATTAAATTTTGACGGTCCAAGGTCGTTGAAATTTTGAAGTTTCTCAGATTCAATAGCATTGAGCCATCGAATTTCTCCCATCCTCTATTAATTTGATTGTTTCGACTTGTCAAAACAAGAGTTGAAAATAAAAATTTTGACACCTTAGTTCGTTGAATATGGGTTTTTTTCGCATTGTATGCATTGACACACCACTATCTTCTAAGGGCGGGTTCAAATTAAATTTTTTTTATTTCTTTTTGAAAATTGTGATCGTAACATGGGGTGCACAAAACAAATTTTTTAATTTTTATTTTTTAAAGGTGCCCATAAAAATATGGGAGCCCTTAGAGAATCTTGTCGTTTCAATAAAATCTCCCATGGCTCATCAACTCAATTTATTTATTTATTTATTTTGGGGGGAGGGGAGGAGGAGGAGGGACTAATCAATCATTTTTTTTATGTCAGTGGAAACCGAAATATTCCACCGAAACATTTGAAAATGGAACAAAACTTTAAACAATGGATGTAATTATTCACTAATAACCCCACTCAATTATCATTCCCACTGTTCTTTCATAATAATAAGAACTAAACATCAAGATGTGGGCCAATCCATGTCCTCAAATACACTAGTGTTACAAAATACTCAAAAAAACACTTAAAGGAGAGAGAGAGAGAGAGAGAGAGAGAGAGAGAGAGAGAGCACTGACTCCACCCTGGCTACTCTTCCTTCTCCTAGAGAACCAACTTAAACAATGCCACCCCAATAAGCAATATGGCAATGGAGGGAGAAATGGTGCCTGAAGATGAGAAGGAATCGGTGGTGGTTTTAGGAGTGGGTGTGGTGGTGGTGGTGGTGGGGGTGAGCGTGGGTGTGGAAGGAGAAGTTGGCGATGTTGTTCCAGTACTTGATCCACCTCCCACAGTAACTGCTACCTTCATTCCACTGCCGCAATGGCCAGGCACTCCACAAATAAAGTAATGTGTTCCAGTAGTCTTGAGAGTTATAGAGGTTGCACCACTACTATCTGTAGTTATAGAGTTGCCAACAGTGCAAGTTGAGTAGTCACTTCCACTCACTTCATCAACTGTATGTCCTCCTCCATAGTTAAATGCTGCCAACACCACAATGTTTAAAGTTCAAACAAACTCCAAATTACATTTCTTTTAAAAAATTACCTTTCCTTTATAAATTAATAGAGAGTCATTATTGCCGCACCAACTTTTGCTAACACTAGTCCAACTGTGCAATTCTCTAGTGTTTTGCATAGGAATTGGTGTGGCATTAACAAAATCTGATGTGGCAATAGCATCTCTCTTATAATAAATTAAACTCTAATCACTTTACCAACCTCCAAAACCATCTATTTTTCATGTGTTGAGACACACATTCCCATAACAACCTATGGTGTGCACATGGCATAGGTTGCATTTCATCTTCTCTCTTCTTTCTTTTTAATTTCTTGAGTCCTCATAATATGACTTGCCATGTGGCATACTCAATCGACTCCCTGACATGGACAAGTTCGAACCATAGATCTATCCATCTCAGGAAACACGGCTCCCCTAGCTATACATTTTATTATGGGAAAGTGTGATCGTGTATCCCTAAGTGTACAGATCTACGATTCCTGTATTTGTCAGCTGATGTTAGAGAGTCAATTGACTAAGCCACTTGGCAAGTCATATTACCATCATTTTTTTTTCATTAATATCCTTCTAATTTTATTATCTTTTTTCTTCTACGTTATAAGATGAAAAGAAAATAGTTAACTTTAAAGAGAAATATTTGAGGAAAGATATGATTGAAGAACAAACCGAGGGTGTCACCAACTTTAAAGGTTTTCCCTTTAGTCCATGTGCTGTAATCAACAGTTGTCGTCCAACCTGTTGCCTCTCCCACTGTGTAAACTGTAGCTAAGCTAGGCATGGCACAACATAACCCTATTAGGATGCCACACACAACTCCAGCTACGGCCATTTTACACTAAATAAAATTAAAAATTAAGACTCAAACACACGCACACACACAAAGCACAGATAGAGAGAGAGAGAGAGAGAGAGAGAGAGAGAGAGAGATGGGTGTCTTGGGTGTGACAGTAATAGGAGAAGGGGGTCTTTTTATAATGGGAGTGGGTGGTTGGAGTATGTCAATTTCGTTCCACTTTTTTCGTTTAATTATTTATAAATTCAAGTAATTGAATGAAGGGTAATTTGGGCATAATCTTGTATGTTCAGGTGAATATGTTTTCAAACTGGTGACTACACCCCTTGGCCTTTGTCCTCTATGAGAGACTAATGTAAAAAAAATATCAAAGTACCCTTTTCATTTATCTCTTGCCTCCCAAAAAACAAAAAAACAAAAAAAAAACAAAATCAAGTTCAATGGTTAGGGTGAAAACTTAGATTTATTTGGCAAGCCATTATTTTCCACAAAAATTCTATATTTTTTTTAGTCATTTAGCATAAAAAATTATTTATTTTATTTCCATTGATTTAAACATGGAGCTATAGATAAAATTGATTAATTGATCAAGAGTGCAATAGATCTTAATCTTATCACAAAAACTCAAGCTTGATAAAGATAATTGTTTTGGGAAAAAAATTGTAGAATTTTCACTAGGAGATTGAAGACAAGAGTATTTCTGTAGTTTTATCAACAGCCTCCCATAAAAGACAGTAGTCAAGAGGATATGTCATCAGCTTGAGAATGGTGAAAACTCAAATATTCACCAAACATCAAGAAAAATGTCTAAATTACCCTGAAAGGAATTAGTCATAATTGAGGATGACTTGAGTCAGACTCTACACCTAAAAGAAGTGGGTGACCATCTCCTACTTCTTCATCTTTATTATTTTATTTTATTTTTAGTTGGTTTCCTCTCGAAACATGGTTGTTATTATATCCTACATCTGATATGGGTTGTCTTAAAGATATAATGTGCCAGGTCACACAGGCCCAATAAAGAAGAGTGTCTCCTTTTTGTCAAAAAGATTATAAGCATGAGTGCAAATAAGTGCTGGCTGAACACAATTAAATGCTTTTTTAACAAGCAAGCTATAAAAGTTGGACATGACCTTTCTTCTGCATTATTAATTGATTGACATGATGAAGAACTTGTAAAGATGGATATTCTATTAGGAACAATTCCAATCTGAGATAAAGATGGATAATTACGTTAGACATTCTCATGTTTCATTATATAGAATACAATTCCTACTTGAGGCCTACTCAATTTATTATAGAAGAAAAAATAATGGGGAGATTGACTTTCTAAGATTAACCCAATTAACAAATATTACGATCTCTATCCTTCAATTTTCTTATCTTGACCATATGATCACTTTTTTCGTAAATATCCCTAGTAATATAAAGGGGATGCTTTAAAAATGAAGATTGGTTAGAGTTAGGTTTGGTGTTTTGAAGACTGTTTTGAGATGCTCTTGGCAAGTTGTCACTTTCAAAAATACCCTCATCTTCAACTTCTCTAGAAAATCTCAGTCTTAAATAGAATTTTAAGAGAAAAAAAAATTTTCGATCCGATTTAACCCTCTTAAAATATTAGAAAAGATAAGAAATGACCTAATTAACATTTCATATGTTTAAAAAAAAAAAAAATCTAAAATAAACAATTTATACTATAAAACTAAGAAAAGCCATATCTCCTTTGTCTCCAATCAAATAGGTATCTTTGAAAACAAAAATTCTTTAATCCAAATCATAAATCATAAGTGACTTCAAATACTCTAAACTTTTGACCATTTTCCTTAATAATCGCTTTAAATCTTAGGATTGATTTCTTTTTTCTTAAAACTTACTTAAAGGGCTTTATACATTGAACATTAAACTTCCAACCTCTCTCTTTTGTCTCTCATTTTCTTGATTCTACACTTTATGAAGAATATTTGGAAAAATAAATCAAATATTTTTTACAAGAAGTAGGAGATGTGGAGGGCAATATGATTGTTTTGAAAGTTATCTCGTCAGTCTCTCACAGAAGACTAATGTTAAGGGAGGCATGTCATCAATTTCATGTTGGGGCTATCTCTAATTCTCACTAATTTAAACCATGATGGCTACCTGAGAAAATTGAAGAAAATTATAAATCAAAGAACGTTAAGAATGATGGCTGGGACGTCCCAATCTCATACCAAGTCCAACGGCTAACCTAACCCATATCTGAATGTCGTCATGGGAATGATCTTTGTAGGAGTTTAAAGTCACATAAAAATGGATCCCACTACATGTGACATCCACTCATGGATGTACTGAGATCCAAGATCAAGCCAAGACTTTGTCTAATTGGTCAGGCCGTACTCTCAACCTAGTCAATTTGGTTCGACTGATTTGTATTTTTTATTAGATTAAAAAAATATGTATATTTATTGAGAAATATTACTTAATGAACCAGTTAGGAGGGATTTCTTTCTAAACGCCCCTAACTTTTTTCTTTCGTGTAGCACTCTCAAGTCTCAAACATGGTTTTAAAACTCGTTTTGAAGTCTCTATCTTGTCTATGAATGAGACATCAAACTTATTTGAGTCGTTTCAGACGAGATTTAAAAAAAAAATGCCTTCTAATTAAATGGATGATACTAAGACAAGTAGGACGAGTCATCTCGGTTTCGGATGAGATTTGAAACCATGGTCTTAACCCCATTTAAATTGATGAGATGGATGACTCAAATTGTGAAGATCAATAATTGAAATCATTGAGATCAAATTTTGACGCTATTGTCGAGACTAACCTTTTATAAACTTCGAGATCGATAATTACAAATCGTTGATCTTAAACATCTAAGCATGAATTAGATGACAGATCTCAAAGATTTGAATTCAACCTTTTATCAAGGTGAGAGGGCAATTAAGAATGAAAGATTTTACTAAATGGGTTGATAAGTTAATGCCCCCAAAACTCAGGGTGCATGTAGAACGACTCCCTACCATAGGATCTGTTATTTCTTTTCATAAAAAGATTACACAATGAAATACGGATGGTTCATTAGCCAAACTTATGTTAGTACAAATCTGGCCAGATTACACCACTGGATCAATCCGGTATTTTAAAAACACTGATGTGAGCAAATGAAGCACTAGAATTAAGGTTGGCGATTTGGAAAAACACTTTTTGCTCATACTTTTTCCTCACAAGATCTGTGATCGACCAATCACATGAGCTTGCGTGTATTGAGGTCATATCTTGTTGGTCTCATTTTCTGACTCTCTTTTATTTGGGTTTTTCCTAATGCAATTGTTGATGGGTGGATTAATAATGTATTCTCTAATAGAAAAAGACACTTGTGGTCTATTCCTCTCTTTGTTGTTTGTTGGGGACTTTGGAAAGATAAGAACATTAAGGTGTTCCAAGGAAAGGAAGAGACTTCCCAAGAGATGATTTTTGACATTTTGGGATTATTATTCTTTTGGATTAGAGCAAATTGTGCAAAGATTTCCATAGGACACGAGATTTTTTTTCAAGTGAGAGTCGTTTTGTATTGTTTAGTTTAGGAGGGTTTGGGTATAGTTTGTAGTGCTTGCCGTAGTATTTTCCTTTCCTTTTTTGTATTTTTGTTTCTTCTTTATTTGCTTCTTTGTACAGGGGCCATCTCGGCCTCTAGTTTGATTTTTCAATAAAATCTTATACTTATAAAAATAAAATAAAAAGTGGAGAGATTTTGGTGGTGGGAGACGTGGTCAATGAATTACTAGGTAGCTGGTTAGCAATAATGAAAAGTGTGTTCTATGAAATTGAAGCAAATAGTTGGTGAAAAAAATGTCCTTTCTTCTATATAAACCGTTTCTACTTTTGCTTCCTCACATGACACATGACACATGCCACATGCCACAACGATCACTAATGGAGAAAGACTGGAAGTTGCAAAGTGAGTTAGGAGTTTGTTTTTTTTGTTTTTTGGCAAATTTATTAAATCTATGCAAGATTGTCTGTTTCACAATGGGCACAAGCTCTCTTGGGACTTTGGTTTGGTTTTAAGTGAAATTTTAATGACTAGAAAATTAGTGAGGTGACATCCCTTCTTGATCTTATCTTTTCTTACCAATTTGTTGAAAATGATGAGGATCAAAGAGAGGGGAGCAAGAGTAAGGATAAAAGATTATATGTTTGGTCTTTCCACAAAGCGTTATTGCCTCCTTTTGACTTAGCTTTTTTTGAAAATGCAATTTGATCTACTCTTGTTCCGATCAAAGTTGCAAATTTCATTTGGTTATCTTTCACTTAGTTTCATCTTCTTTTAAAACTCAATCTTCGCAAACCTCTCAACCTTTCCTTTTGTAGATTTCTTTCTTTCTCTACTTTCTTATCTAAAAAAGATTTAAATTTGAAGTTAGACTTCTTATGATAAAATAAAACAAAATCCTTTTTAGAAGTATCACATAAGTGGATTACTTACATAAGTTATAAGTCCAATCCAAATTACCTTGGATCGACTTAAAAATATACATATTTTGACCAAGCTCAATATATTTTGAGCCATACTTCAACATGTCTAATTTACAAAACTACCCTCATTAGATTTCATAAGTCACGCAATGCAGAGCCTATGAGATCATGATTTTAAATCTCGTTCAAATTGTCTCGGATCATCCACCAACAAGATGAGTTGATAAGTCTTTTCAAAGACATGATTTGTTTTAATTATAAGGTATTTTTTAAAATTTCATCCAAGACAATTCAAATGGATTGGATATCTTGTCCGAGATGACTCGTTCTCATTCACGGATGAGACAATATGTTTTGCCGAGTTTTAAAATCATGTATGAGATCTATGGGCAAAAAATTTCTTGTCTTTGGGCTGTTTGGGTTTGAAATTTGGGGCCGAGCCAGCTACTACTCCCCCTTTTTAGTCTATTAAGGTGTCACACTCTTTATTTTCACAAAATCATGTGTTATGGACATAGTGGCTATTGCACCTATGCAGAGATAATACATATTATGCACATAAATTGAATAAAGTGTGCGAGACACAATTTCGTTATTTCATAGTTGTTTCCTAGGTAATTAGTACATAGTCATTATTTGTGCTCCAGAGATAGTGAGGCCTCAAATGAATATCGTGCTGGTCCATCCAATCTGGCAGAGTTGTCAAACCATATGATTGCCATTATCAAAATCTGTCCGCCCAATCATGTGAAGTCATCACTTTATGAGGTTGAAAATATTAGAATGGATATTTTTATTTTTGAAGATAGGGTCTAAGTCACCAAACTTATAAGATCCTCTAAGATGATATACCATCTGGTGTCAGCAGTAATTCAATAATGCTAAATAATATCAAGCCCTCAATATTGTGTGAATGAGGACACTTTTTTTTTTGTTTTGATAACCAGGTGTCCCTGAAGGCAGCGGACAGGGCCAGTATCTGGGCTTTGTCCAGTCCATAGACCATGGTCTTGTCCAAGGACAAGTCCTGATGCACGTGTGACACCCGCACATCACATTCACTAGGTAAGTGAGGGTGCGCCTTCCCTAGGGAATTAATGGTCATATTGGGTATTGAACTCACAACCTACAGGCATTAACCGCTTATTAGTGCAAAATTGCCACTGAGCCAACCCCTCGGGATTGAGAATGAGGACACTAGCTTCAACTGATCACTCTCCCCAATGTAGAATTCATTAGCCAAAATGGGATTCTACCGACACCAATATTTGGGATGATGGTGTGGTCCAATGATATTGATGATGACTTATGCCAATGGGGTAATTTAGTATTTGGCAACTCCCAGCACAAATTGTTTCATGGGGCATAATCTTTAGGATCAACTGGACCGTGTAAGGGTGTCAATGGGCTGAAAGGCCTAAGGCCCATCTGGTTCTACAGTAAATGGGCTTGGGAAAGGCACTTTAACCCATAGAATTCTTGTGATAGACCAGACTTGGACAGACTACAGGCCCATCGTGGTCTTCATCCTCTCTCGGTCTCTCTCTCTCTCTGTAAAAGTAAACAGCCGCGGGCCTAACGGGCCTGAATGTAGGGTAGGTGGCTGGAGTTTTAAACCCAAAAAAAGTGGTCCATTAAAGAACCGGCCTAATCCATTACACCCTTAGATCCATAAATCCTTCCCCCACTTTGGTGGATTTATGTACAAATACTATCCTGATTAATGATTTCTAGCCATGGATTTTCACATAGTTAGTTCATCAAGAACATGATCATTATTTTAATCATTGGATTTGAATTTTAGATTTGGCAGTTCAATGATCATTCTTTTCCAAAACCATGGATCAAGTCAAAAAAATAAAAATAAAAAAATAAATATTTTTTTTTATAAATAAAAATATGATCTACGCAATGAACTCCACATTCCACGACAAGGGACGGAGCCAATATTCAGGAATTGTTTATGTGGGGGCAACTAAGACACTTAAAATTTCTTATGAGACAATAGTGACAGATTTTTTTTTTCACTTTTGTTATACATTCTAATAGCATATAAATCAATAAGTTTGAAAATTTCTTGTAGGGCAAAATGCCCTCATTGCCTCCATTGTGAATCGACCCGTCCACGACAGTCAGTAAAGATTTGAAGTCATACTTAGTTGGTCATACTAGCCTAACTCTTGAATCATGTAATTGGGAGCTTATCCTCTATATTACTATTTCCCTGGAGTTCGTAGTGGATTTGGACAGTTGAGGAAGCGCCACATCACATAGGCGCAACAATCTTGTTGTTAAAAATTGAAAGTTCAGGGACCGTCCATCTTCAAAGCATTTGATAAGGCTTAAAAAAAATATTCATTTTTTAAAGAATTTTTTAAAATAAAAAAAGTTTACTCATGAAGAATCACATATTTCATATATATAGTTTTCATATATTTTTGTAGTTTGATAACTACGTTTGCGTTAGGTTAAGAGAAGTTGTTGAGTCATCAGCGTCGTAATTATTTTAGTGGTAAATGTTCTTTAATTAAGCACCTGTTCCTTAGAGATAAGTATGACCTAAGATTCCAACCTAGAAAAACAAAAAAAGACTTACCCACTCTTATGTTTAGATAACATCCATGAAGATTTTCTGATACGAAAATTCTAGAAAATAATCAATCAAAACTAGAAAATTCAGGGAAATTAAATCAATATATGAAATTATATGTCAAGAAGTTCATTTATAAGACAATATTATCCATATTTTTCACAAAATTTTAAGAGCACAAACCAGGAAGAATAACTTTATCTTGTCCTTGAAAACATACTCTCTTGAAATTAGATAATTTTTTTCCTTTGATATTATACGAGTGAAGAAAATGAATTTTATTGAAAATTCTGGAATGATTATTACATGAGCCCTAATAGAGTATTGTAAATAGATTAATCTCAAGAAAAACATCTACGGTTATGCGCATGCCACCACGTCATTGCGTCACCCCCTTAGCACTACTCTTGTAAATATTACACTAAGTAAGATATAGAAAATATCGTAAGAGATAAAGATTTTAGTTATCAATAATTCCTAATAATATAGGACATACTAATTGATATTGTTAAATAATGATTTTCTGACTCCCCCAAGGGCTTACTCAAAATACCATCTTGACATGATATGTGCCAAAACCAATAGATTTTATGCCTCGGGATACTCCAGTGCCACGTGGGGAAGTCAGATTATCACGACTCTATACTCAAAATACTCTCATGACGTGCTAGAACCATAGATTTTATGCCTCGAGATACTCATCTTCACAATGTATATGAGTATCCCAAGGCATAAAATCTATATTCCTGGCATGTCACATCAAGAGAGTATTTTGAGTATGCCACATAGGGGACTCAGATTATCACGACTCAGTTGTTAAAAATACATCATTCTCGATCGCAGCCTTCCTTGTGATGATATACATTGACAGTGATACAATATCTTATGAACCTTAACATGATGCATCTTATTTCTAATAACAACTAGCACACTCAAAATGTATCGGTCTATCACAAATGGGAAAATTAATTTCAACACAAATATTATGATATTTTCAACAATGACCATATTGATCCTCTAGCAATTTGCCTAATTAATAACGTAAGCTGATCCGTCAGCTATTGTTCGAGCTCTTTTTTGTTAACCACCTTTTCTTGATCCTTTGCAGACTCTAAAATTGTTTCCACTTGCTTCTCTGCTTCTCCTACCTGCACTTGCATTTGAAATCATTAATCAAACTTCATTCTTTTCCAACTCACAATTCAGTTTTTCTTTTGCATGAGCCCTATTTACAAGCTAGGTTGTTGGCTTCAGTGTGATCTCCCCAGGTAGGTGCAACCAAGAGCCCAATTTACAAGGCTATGTTAGTTGCTAATAGAAATAAAAGTCGTGCTGGAGTGACCTCAAGATTGTAGCTCACATCGCACGTCTTGACGT
The DNA here is from genome assembly GCF_017979445.1 of Akebia trifoliata. NCBI lineage: Eukaryota > Viridiplantae > Streptophyta > Magnoliopsida > Ranunculales > Lardizabalaceae > Akebia > Akebia trifoliata. The sequence goes on along the minus strand of NC_141376.1, from coordinate 10,556,489 downwards.
GCATCATCACTATAGAAATAAGAACCTTTTCGATCTGACCAATGCCATTCGCATTTGGTGAGGGTATGCTTGCTCCCACTTGCACGTCAAGATGTGGACACTTCATCATTACTATAGAAATAAAGAATCTTTTCGATCTGACCAATGCCATTCACATTTGGTGGTGGTATGCTTGCTCCTACTTCCCAAGATAATTTAATATAAATTTATTTATTACAATGTAATTTGATGTACCAATCTTTTTTAGTACACCACATAATGAAATTAATTACAATTATTAGGAGTGGATAATCATTCTATTCTTTGATGATTGCACCACTTCACCATTTCACCTTCTTCTGGGTTTTTTTACTTGGAACTATTTTCGTTTACTTCTGCTTTTTCGTGTGAAATATATAATTTCATTAATGGGTAGGTTATAAAAAAAAAAAAAAAAAATTTGATGAGGAAATATAAGCTCTCTTTATAACAACCATTCTTTCTTTTCCTCACCTACTGACTTGTGTTCTGGCGGGGATAAATTGTTATTACAGCCCTGTTTGGTATGCTACAAATCATTTGCGAATGCAAATGATTTTTTAAAATAGAATTTGTTAGTATTTCGTTAATGACACAAATGATTTGTATTGCAAAAAATTTGCATTGATAACCTAAATTCTTAAGAAATTTCAGCAAATGATTTGCGGCACAAAAAATACTGTAAATCATTTGACTTCAACCTATGCATAGCAAAGTTACTAAAATATCCGATAAATTTTATTTCAAAAATATCCCTCATCATGGAGATATTTAAGAAAATTTACATGCACGCTATCTATTGTAGTGAGTACTAAAAGTATTTTTGTAATTTGACTGGTTTATTTGATGATGGGTATTTTTATTATTCTAATATGTAGGTTACTATACTTTTGACAAGGATATATTTGTTAATGCAGCAAGTATTAAGGATATATTTGTAATTTAAATAATTTGTTTCATGAGGTTGAATAAGTTAAAATTGTCTTTTGGTTTTATTTTAACAAGAAATCACCATGAATTTTTTTATTGCAAATATCAACGAATCACCAAAAAAGATTTTTTTAGAGATTCCCAATGGCTACCAAGTCATAGTAAATCTTTCGTCACAAAACATTTGCAATGCAAATGATTTGTAATGTACCAAGTAGGGTCTACATGAAAAAAAAAAAAGAAAATATGTAGGGTCATTCTATTTGCACCTACTTTCTTCTCTATATCTCACCCCAAATTGTGTTTTAGGTGGGTTCAAATAGCCTGGCCCAAAAATGTATTTCTTAGAATGTTTAGAAATTTTCCAAAACGCTATCAACTTTTGATGAAAATCCTATTCCAAGTGACGATCCCGTAAGCTTAAAGTGAAGATCTCGCACATGCACTACTTTTAGCGAGATCGTCACTTGAAAACCTGCGAAATTGTCACTTGAAAATCTGAGATCTCTCACTTCATGGTTTGGGAATTAAAATGAACAGTTAGCCAGAATTGGAATTTGTCATATTTAGCTCAAGAAATGGTAGTTTACCCTAGATTATTACCTCGGTAATGACAGCTTTGACTTCTTCAGCATCATTCACTGCCTCTTTAGCAAGATTTTCAAGTGTGATTATATTTTTCTTAAGCTTTGCATCATCAGGAAGTTTCTCTGCCACTTCCTCCGCCACCTTCTCCACCTCCTCCGCTAACTTTTCCACCGTCTCTGCCACAGTTTCCGCCTCCTCTATGGCCGTGTCCACCTCATCTAATCATGCAATGTCCCCAACAAAAGATTAAAAATAAAGAAAATTGGGTTAAACATATATGTCGCCCAAATTGATGTGTATTAAGGAAGGTATCAATGAATTCTTCCTTCATCCTTACTTTTTAACGTTTGTATCATTCCCCATCCTTTCTTGATGAAAGTTAGAGGTTTGGATAATATCTCTCCAAAAATCCAACTAGACCTACACCAACTACAAATATGTTAGATTAAGCTTCTTAAACTTTAAACCCAAAATTGATACAAGATTATATATGTGAAATTATGGCTCTAATATATAATAGTTAATTACCATCCAGGAACACTAGATCCTGAAGGGGTTGAATCTCCTTGTTGACTATCATTACTTGCATAAATTTCCCTATATCCAACAACCAACACAATCCAAAATATATTAATTAAGACCCATTTCTAGTCAGAAATCTCAAAAGAACAGTTAATATATAACAAGTTATATTAGACATTAGGGAAAGATATCTAGGATCAATAATATCAATTAGCTTGTATTTTCTAATTAGAAAAATGTATCAATTAATAAGCAAGAACGGATGAGCTTACATCTTTGTAACATGTTTGTCGCGCCCTCTACGATTGGTGTTGGACAGAAGCATCCCATGATTCCCCATGAAGTAGTGTTCATGATGCTTAGATGATTGGATCCATGATGGACGGTGATGAGGAGTAAGAATGGAAGCATGGGATCTGTAATGAGTATGACGGAGGCTACTCAAGTGGTAATGAGCTATCGAAGTGGGGGCTGTAGACATGATTGGTGATTGATACCAATGAAGATCGATTCTCTCCAATTCTAGAAATCACTTTTAATTCATTGAAACTTGCTGTATTTGAAGCTTGGATGATAGGTTTATATTTGCAGTGCGACTAAGCTTATATTTATTAAAGAAACGTGAGCTGCTATTTTTTATGTATATTTCATGGATCACATTAATTAATTAAAGAGACCCTTAGAAGAATCAGCCCCAATCACATTCGTGGGGGCCACTTGAACTCTGGTGAGGATAGTATTACAGACGCACATGACCATGCATTTGGGTTGGTTGAGTCATGGGTGAGGATAATTTTTCTTATTTAGAGAGCTGCTGCCCTAAGTTTTACTTCTTACACCCCAATTAAAAATCAATAAAATAAGTGAATGGTCAACAACAAGTAAAAGTTGGGGTGCCAATAGAAAAGTCTCTTGATTTTTTTTGCTAGATTTCTATCTTTAGGGTTTAGGTTTTTATATGAGCCTAATCATAATGGTAAACAACTATCGAAATTGTTCAAACGAGTTAAATTTTTTTGTAATGCTGAGATTTTAATTTGAGACATACCTTTGTTATGTTTGAAGAATGTGATTTGATTTGTAATTGGGGTGTGATAAATAAGTTAAGAAAATTGGGTGTAATAAGTAAAAGTTGGGATGTCAATAGCAAATCTTTATTTTTAACTCATGATGAATTATGCTCAAAATACAATTAAGGATCACCACCCAACTAATAATTTTTATCATATAAAGCCACAAAGGTATGAACCAAACATTCTTGGGCTTAAAAGTCCAAGAGAATCCCAAGTAGCATTTTTGTTGGTTGGGTGTTCACTAATTTGAACAAACCCCAAATTTTGAAATTGGAATTTGATGATAGTGAAATTAATTTGGTAAAAATCCAATCCAACAAGAAAAATAAATCAGACCCACCCTATAATCTGTTTCAAATCCAAACCAAAATGAATGACAAACGACAACCCTAGCTGGAAGATGACAAGATTCATTCAAATCAGGATGAACAATTGATGTTGAGGAGCTAGATTGAGCTCTACTACACTTTAGCAAAAATGCTAAATTGACTATGCAGGACACTGACTTCGTATGGAGGTGTGCATGGACCAATAGCTATTTTTCTCCCATGACTCAGTATCAAATATGGTGTCTTGTTTCTATGAATTAGGATAGGTGTCTATGTGGCACGCTTTAGTTGGTGTTTAAAATACCGCAGGCTCCTAATCAAGCTACTCACGTACCTCAATGTAATTATTTCCTAATCAAATTGTGCCACATAGACATCATTCCTATCCATAGAAACAGGAGACCGCATGGGATCTAGAGTGAAAGGCATCCAGTTTTAGACTTTCAGGGCATAACTCCGCGCCGCGAGTGTTACCTCAGTTTTGAACGCAGTGTCCAGCACAATCACTCTAGGACGAGTCTGCTTTGGTTTACTTTAAAAAAAAAAGTCAGGAACATTCAACCAACTGGCAACTTGGGATGTGCAAAGAACCATACATTTTTCTTTGTGCATCTCGAGGAAAATCTATGGTTATGTGCACATTCAACGTCAGTTGAGTGGATTTGTCTTTTTTTTTTTTTTCCAGTCAGTTTTGCCGGGCTCCAACAACGACAACAAACAGAAAACCAAAAAATAAAAAATAAAAAATTTTACTTTGGATGCAAGAAACACTTTTAAAATGGCTTATTTAATATCTGCTTGTGCATCAGTGCTTGTCCCTAGCTTGATAAAGATGTCTTGTACACGAAAGTAGTGTGGCACAGGCATTGTAATATTACAAGTGGCACACTTAATCAGGTTCATTTACATCATGTATGATTGTCTCATTTCTTAATGGACATACAATCTAATTGATTTGTGAGTTTTGGTCATCAATTAAAGTATTATAAAAAATAAAAATGAAAAAAACCAATGAAAGATAAGAGCAAAAAAAAAAAAAAAAAAGAGTCGTTCTGGGGTGACATGATTTACTACGATTCTCACAATTCTGACGTGGAGATGCGCACATAATCATAGATGATTTTTACTCATATCACGAGGAAACACATCTACGGTTATGTGCGCACCCCACATCAAAATTGTGAGAATCATAGTAAATCCTGTGTCACCTTAGCATTATTGAAAAAATAATCCACCACCCATGGTGGCAAATTAAATGAAGTAGGAAATGTAGAAATCCAAATGTTGAAGTTAAACTCGAAGTCAAGTTGATTCGATGATGGGCAAGTTTCGCTAGTGCATTCAGAATGTTCTGATAGATTGGAACAGAGATGGGATGACCAACCTCTAAAGATAAGTGGTATGTAATGTACATGCCACCATAAGGATGAGTAAAGCATTTACAACAAATGACAGACATCACCCGGCAAAAAGCAATTAATCTACCCGAATAGTTGACCAACTGTCAACACGAGATCACGTTGAGAGGAATAGACAACATTGATATGTTAGGAAGTGAAAATGTATTATTATAAGCACGTGTCAACATTTCCGAGAATGTCAAGGATTAAACAAATCATGTTACATCTAGGGATTGAGAATTATATAAATAGGGATAAGATGGAAGGCAAAGATATCCAATCTTATCCTCTTGAAGTCTAAATAAATTCTACCAGATTTCTTATGTTAACTTGATCATTAGAGTATTTTTGTAAGTGATCCAACATGACAAGAGAATTTTAAATCAAACTTAAATCATTTAAATTTACATAGATGACTATAGACTGGATTGATTTTGAACTCAGAAAAATCCAACGTGGCAGTGGGTAGAGAATCATAGATTTTCTTTTTCTCTTTATATCATGAGGTAAAAATCTATGGTGTCGACCTACTATCATGTACTTTTTCCTCGCAAATCTAATCAGAATTTGAAACCCACCAATCACATTAGCCCACATGTATTAGATGTGGGCGTTTGGAAACCAACACCTAAACAAACAAAACTACAAAGAAGGAGAATTCTATTTCATTTTGGAAAATTTAATGTCCAATGGATGTGATGGGATGAGATTCAAAATGAAACCTAATCTCGAGAAAGTCCCTATTTTGTTTCGACTATTCTTTAGGTACCGTACATCAAACGTGGTTGTACTAGTAACTTCATAAATATGCTTGAAATACATTTCGACATCTTATGCTCTATGTTTGGACTTCTCTTGTATATAGCCAATGAAAACTTGAGATGTGATGATCAAGAAAGCTGGATACCTAAGGATTAAACACAATTTTCTCTTAATTTGAGGGCCCTAATTACCCTAACTTGTTGGTCCAACTAACAATTCTTAGCCCGTCCGATACTTCCCAGCCCAATCCAAGAGAGTTTTGACAAGCCCAATTTTAGGTTAAGGGGCTTGCACAAACCCAACCAGTTGTAGGGCCAACAATCATATGAGATCTAAAATATGGATCCAATAGATTTGTCATCTAAGTTTTTGAAAAATTCAGACCAGAAGTCACTCTAACAATCCCCATTTTTTAATTCCCTTTTGTTGGATTGTGAAATAATGAAATTTAGAAGTAAAAAAATTGACACCTAAGTTCTTCTGAAAGAATGGATTACATGAAATGGTGAGAATTGAAAAGTAAAATCCCTATAATGAAGCCCAATATTTTTCTTGTTCTTTTTGTGGGATTAAACATCATATATAAATGAAATTATGCTAATTTTGTAGATGAAATAAATAAAGAAGGTCACATGTTGACTTAATATCTAGGCCTATTTTTCTTCAAGGGTTTTGAGGGGTATTGTTATGTATGTGAACATCCTTATAAAACTCACTTATTACTTATTGAGTACTCAACCAAACACCTTATATGCAACACCTTCCTAGACTTTACTTGATAATGGTAATGAAGGGTAATCCAACTAATAATGACAAATGTCAAGAAGATAAATAACCACACAAAGAAAAGAGTAAGAACATAATAACTACGACATAAGATTTTACATAATTTATCCAAAGGTTACGTCCATAGAGGTATAAGTGTTAGAATTCAATTTCACTATGAAAAAAACAAGGCAAATCGATATAAGGACTCCATTTATTACTTAGATTCACCTTCTTTTAGATCTCAATCTTCCCAAACCTCTCAACATTTCCTCTCTTGGATTTCTTTCCTTCTCTACTCTTTTTTCTAGAAAAGATTTAAACTTGAAGTTATTAGACTTCTAATAGCAAAAGAACAAAAATTCTTTATAGAAGCACTATATAAATGGGTCACTTACATAAGTTACAAGCCAAACCCAAATTACCTTGGACCAACCCAACAATACACACACTTGGACCGCACCTAATTGATTTTTGAGTCAGACTTAATAGATACGCCCTTTGCTGGCTCTTCCATGAAATTCTCCAACATTACCTCTACCTCCTCAACCTGCATTCCCATAATAAAATTGGTATCTCAATGACTTATGAAATTGAACTTCATTTCCAATTATGTAAACCAAGTTTTTTTTTTTTTTTTCAAGAAGAGACTTTTGACAAGGAATTTAGATCCAAATTTGATGTAAGATCTTGAATTGTATGATCAACACCTAACAAAAATCATCAATCAAATGTTTGTGGGGTTCAGTCGACTTGAAAGAGTGTGATGTGTATGTTTTTATTAGGGATGGGAAAGGGGAATCAAACTTTTGAACCAGCCTGATGCCCAAATGAAATTAATCTCTAAGAGACTTGTACTAACCGTTATGAAACTTATGTTGTTCCTCCCATCTCAATCATTTGTCTGATATTATGCATCAAACCTCCACTACAAATGTATAAAGTTGATGGTGCCTTATACTTGCATGGGCACTTGTCCCACAATAATTTGGAGAAATTAAAAGGATTTATAGGCTATAACAACATATAAAGTAGTAGAAAATAAAATCCGTAGCTGTTGCCCCTACAATTTTTTTTTAAAAATTTATTACATTCTTAGTTACCCCACGTAGACACAATCCGGGCTCTACCCCTGCTTGCATAGTGCTTTTTAAATAGACCATCGTGCCATACAAGCCATGTTCTTTTATTATAGTTCACTAGGTCTAGCTAATTTCGTATAAATTTAAAATATACATTATAGTATTGATTTCTTGAAAATTCATGCATGATGATCCGATCAACAAGTAACATGTACACATTATTTTACATAAACTAGACATCATATTCAACAAGTTGATCCAATAGAAAAACAAAGAATTCAAGCAAGTGGGAACAATAGAGATTTTTTTATTTTTATGTTGAAGCAATGGGAGATGAAGAGAGAGTAAAGAAGGTAAGATGAGACCTCGTTAATGAGATCTTCTGCAATTCTGGCACCCACGATTGCTTCCTCCGCTACGATACCAATGGCATGAATCACATTCTTAAGCTTTGAGCCATCAGGAAGCTTATTGGCCACCTCATTAGCTACCATGTCTACCTTCTTCGCCACTTGTTCGATAATCTCCGCCATACATTCAATGGACTCCATGGCTATGTCCACCTGTTCTAAATATTACCTCCAATAAACGCAATGTGAGCTATTGTGGAATGAATCAATGTGAATTTAGCTTTTTCGAGATTGCTTTAAGGGAATACTTACTCTTAATTGCGATTAACGGTCCCCATTTGTTCTTGAAGAAAGGTAAAATCATTGGTATTATCATTACCAAGAACCAATTTGACCTAATTTATCAGACACAAACATTCATACAAAAACGTGTTTAATACAAAAAAAAGAAAAAAATGAACCATCCCAAATGGAGAAAAGATTACCATTCATGCAAAGGGGGTCCTGAAGGGAGTGAAGATCCGGATTGAAGACCGTCAACTGCATTTAAATCCCTACATATCCAACCAATATAACCGAGTTATCGTATTTTATTGAGGTGAGGTAATTAGAGTTCATCAATGGACACAATAGTGCTATGGGGCACCAATTAGTGAACCATGATCTCCACTTACTCGAAAAATGGTTAAGTGTAGAAAAGCAAGAAGTAAAAAATGTTTGATGAAGATTACATCTTTATAGTATGTCTAGCTCGCCTTCCACGATTGATTTTGAGCACGAACAAATGATGATTTGCCGAAAATGTAGGATTCCTTGGACTAAGAATAGGAGCATGGGACCAGTGACAACGAGGAGGAGGGATGCTTCCAGAATGAAAACAATTGAAGAAACTGATCGTCGTGGTGATAGACGACATGATTGATGGATCTCTAGATCAAACACCTAGTGTTAGAGATGGCCAAGGTATCTTAGTTCAGATGAGATTAAGTTAACTTATATAAGGGATGGGAGGGTGTATATGACCTATAAGTTGGCTGAGCATCCATGGTATCAAACCTATGTCTTATCTCATACATGGAACGAGACTGAGTTGTCTCGGATGAGTCAACTCATCTTGTACTCGACAATCCATCTGACTTGGTTTATAATAATTATAAATTTTTAATAAAATAAGGTCGGTTAGAAGATACTTAGTCACAAAATCATGTTTTACTTGTATAATAAATATTTAAATTCTAAAAATATTAAGTGATAAACTGGTTGCACACTACCAGTTATTAGTTGCACTCTATCATTAAAAATATGCTATCTTTTTTCTAACCTTGATTTTAACCTAATAATTGCACTTCATTATAGTAGTCTTATGATTTAGGGGCTTATTCATCTTCCTATAATTTCTTTTATGTTCTACCCTATTTTTGTTGTGATTGATTTTGCAGATGTTCCCTTTGGCATGAGTTGATGGTGTTAGTTTTCCAATCTCTATTTAATCTTTGTTTATGTGGGCATGATTGGGGAAGAAGAATAAGAAGAAGAAGAAGAAAAGGATTGCAATATTTTTCTATTATTTTTGGAATGTAATCATCCAAATGGAGTGCAAAAGGGAATTTTTAAGTGATGGGGTGCAATTGGTATGGATGGGATGCAAGTAATCCGTCCCAAAATGAATTATTTTAATCAAAATCTACAAAATCATGGTAATTCAGTCGAGTTTTTTTTTTAAACTCTGTGGTGGGAGTGGTAAAACTTTTACAAAATCTATAACTATAAATTACTATTAAAGTTGACTTCCTCTAAAAAGATACTTATACCTAGAACTTGGTAGGCTCAATTTTAGTGCCACTGGGGAATTTTGTGGTGTAGAGCATCAAATTCTCTATACAAATTGAACAGCAAATTCACTCCTTGATAACGTGCTAGTTCCGCGGCCCTTCGAATAAGTTCGATGCGATGTTCTCTAGTCTAAATTTAATTATTGTTGACCAGACTTTCTACATAGGGTAGTCCTGATCCTCTACTCCTCGTAGTTGTATTAAAAATGACCCCACGGCTTTGATCACATAAACATCACGCGTACCACTAATCACGATCAGATATTGGACACGTGGCATTAAGTTTGCTATGAAGGTAGGTTTGAAAATCCAACACACGCGAATAGAAAATCTGGAATCCTTCCAAGTTAAAAAAGATCGATAGTCAAAGTTTATCTAACGGATAGGTTCTAATCCACCGTATTTAATAGATTTTCCAAAATTGACCATCGAAATCGACAATTTGTGGTTGTGGTGTTGGGTGGCCCACCGCAGAAGGCCGAACTATTAAACACGCACGACTTATTAAACGTAGCAGAATGGGCCACGCAATCAGTTATTTTGCATTATTCAATTATGGAATTAAATTTTCTTTAAGAAAATAAAAAATTTTGCTCACAAAATCAACGGATCACATGAACCCATGTGTATTGAGCAACTCTAATTTACAAAATTAAACTCATGGATTTAGTGCAATTGGTTATTTTCAGATTACTCATAAATTGAGAAAAAGAAAAATCTGTTTTTTTTCTTACAAGAAAATCAATATGAGATTTCACATAATCTCTTACTCATATTAGGCTTAATGTGAGTAATCTTATAAGTTGGGGATGCCATTAATACATGTGGATTCGTTCTATTGGTTCATCTGGGATTTTGAGAAATCTCAATTTGTCTATCCTGTAATTTGAAAAAAAAAAAAAAAGACATGAAAAATATTTCAATAAAGTATATTATACAAAAATTTTAGTATATAACTGATAATTGAATCAAAATTTTGCCAATTGATCATATCTACAAGAATTTATATGTCTTTTAAAAATTAATTTTTACCCCTAGAAAATTTGTTTGATCTCTAATAAAATCTCTACTTTATTACTTTTCTTTAAGCATCTCAACCACATGTTTGATAGAAATGAAAATTAGAAATTTAATGTTGGATTTTATTATTTATTATTAAAATGATAGTAAATGATAAATAAAAAAAATTATCCAAAGCAGTTTAAAATGTTGGGCAGTCGATATATTTTAAATCACTGGAATATTCGGTGTTTTGACTTCCTAACTTTATAAAAATGTAAGAGTCCAACTATTTATATAAGATTATTTTAGGTTTGTGAAAAAAGGTGAGAAGTGAAAACTTTGGCCTATGTAATTAATGATTTAGGTAAACATTGGACAGTAGTTGAATGTTTCATATTGTCTTTGAAAATTTTTGAAAAAATATATATTTTTTTAAATCAATAGGTTTTAATAATTTTTCGAAGATAGAATTCTCACACCCACAGATTTTGTCAAGAAATGTACAAATGTTCTTTGTGTTTTGAGTAATTTAATTTATACTCTCCAAAAAAAAAAGTAATTTAATTTATCGTGAAATTGAATAAGTGATGATCAAATGGTACTTCTTACTCAAATTACCTTTTAGCTTAACTAGAAGGCTTTATTGAAATCTCCATGGTTCTAGTAAGAATACGAGGTTTCTATCGATTCATAGGGTGTCAACAAGATAATTTCTATAATAATAATAATAAAAATAAATAAATAACATAGATTTTTGAACCGCGTTTTAAAACAAATCAGAGCCAATTGATATTGATCTTGTAACAAATTCTCTACAGAATGAACTTTCGATTCACTATGAATTAAACCATTTCTTTTGAACAATCCGATTGGTTCGATTTTTAAAACACTATTTTTTTTAAAAAAAATATTTGGAGTGCAACTTAGTCCAATTCAAATCGAGAATCAAATCATACTGATGGCTTTGGGCTAGTAGTACGGTTTGGAATAGGTTGCAATTCGATTCTGCTTTAAAAATATGGAGAATTGTTTAATTCAATTCAAGGTTTCTGTAGAATCAAATCGAATCGAGAATCAAATTTTTAATGACTTTTTTTATATTTATGTATAGAGTAATGACTTATTAGATGAAAGTTTACGTTTAATATTTTATTGATTTTATTAAAAATATATTACTTCAAGTAGGTTTATAAGATATTGGGAACATACAAAATCAAATCAACCTTAATTCAATTCTATGAATCATTGGGTTCAATTCCGATTCTTATTCAGTGGAACCGACCTTTGTCGGCTCGGTTCTTATTTGCCCCAAACGGACCAAGTTGCACGAGTCGTGTTTTATTTTTTCTTCTCCTCGCTGATAGTGCTCACAGACTCTTCAGTGCTTGTCACGTCAAGAAGACAAAGGTGGTTGGAAGTTTTGTAATTTAGGTAGGCCATTCAATACATGTGGGTACGTGTGATTGGTAGATAGATTTCTTTGAGAAAAAAATTTTCCAAGTTGCATCCCAACTTTTTACAGACTTTCTCCGTGTATATCGTTCATTTACTCTTCACCAACGACAAAAACAAGACCAGTAAGTCTTAGTGGTAGACCGTGGAAACTTTGATGCAAAATGGAAAGTAGGAAACAAAAACCAAGTTGGAAGAAAAACAACCCTCTCACCATTATAATCACTCAAGCAAACGACGACCCATTGAAGAAGGTAGATGGAAACTATCTCTCATCTGGTTTTCTTCTCTTTTCCTCCAAACCCAAACACAAGGTAAGCTATATCTCCTAAGCAATCTCTCTGTTTCTTTAATGGGGTTTCTTCATCATAGAAGCATATTTTCCACACCATTTGATTCAGAAGAAACAGACCCATGTACACTGATATGTAAACTTAGTCCGCGTTCTCGCACCTTAATTTGTTACCATCGTTGTCCTCTTACACCACCACCACCTCCACCTCCTTTCCATTTTGATCACCAATCAAACCAATTCAAATATATCTCACCTCTTGTGATCATCATAGCTACCATACTTGGTTGTTGTTTTCTTCTAATTTGCTACTTTGCAATTTTCTTGAAGTATTTTTCAAGTAACAACAATTCAAGGAGATCAACATCTACAACCCAATTGGATGAAACCAATGAAGATTTTTTTGATGAGAATCATGGCCCAATGGTGGATCATCCAATATGGTTCATCACCACTGTGGGTCTTGAACAATCGGTTATCAATTCGATTGCTGTTTGTAAGTATAAGAAAGGAGATGGTTTGATTGAAGGGACCGAGTGTTCAGTTTGCCTTAACGAGTTCCAAGAAGACGAGAATCTTCGTCTTCTTCCCAAGTGTAGCCATGCCTTTCACCTTCCCTGTATCGATACTTGGTTACGATCACATACTAATTGCCCTTTGTGTCGTGCCGGATTGTTTTCTAATCCTGTTGGGTCTAATTCCACTCCGATGGGGTCGAATATGAATAATTCAGGATCGGGGGAGGAAATTCAGGGAGAGAATTCTGAGAGTGATGATGGGTTGAGAAGCGAAGAGAGCATTGAAAGTGCGGTGAGTGTTCATGATGAGGGGGAATTAGTGGATGGAAGAAGAACAAATATCGAGATCACAAAGGAGAGTTTGCCTTCCCCTCTTGACAACTCTGAGTTTCGAGTGGTTAGCGATTTGGGTGAGAATCATCGAGTGGTCAATAAGGGAATACAGCCAGGACGGAGGTCGGTTTCATTGGATTTTTCGCCTGCTTCGATGTTCTGTTTCTCTATTTCTAATTCTCTCCCAATAGAAGGGGAAGGGAGTTCGCCATCCGAAGTAGTGGGAGAGATGAAATCTAAGTCGATAATCATCTCCAAGAGCTCCGACGTAAGCCCAAACATATTTAGATTGATGGGTAGTTCTTCTAAAGGGATGAGAATGCTTCAAAAGGGTCCTGTTTCCATGAAGAGATCTTTATCAGGTAGTGGCAAGTTCTTGTCATCGAGATATGGAAGAAACCGGAACTCAATTCTCCCCTTGTGAGGTTTTGCCTTTCTTCCATCTTCGTTCTACTATAAGATATCTTACAAGTGTTCAATATTTCGGGTACTCTCAACAAATTGGGAGCCCCTTGTTTTATTGTTTTCATAAAGAAAATCCAATCGGTTAATCTAGGATTGTGAATAGCAGTTTCAAGTTCTTCAAGAGAACTAAGAAACCTACAAACTATAAATCCTTGGATTGTTTCCATGTTTTACAAGTGATGTACTATTACTATAATATAATTACTGTCTCAAAATACAGGATTTGATACTTGTTTTAGTTTTCAGATTTTGTTAGAAATGTTTTGTAGCAAGGTAAAACATTTCAAAGAGTGTTTGATGATTTCTTCAGTGTTGCTCTTATAGTGAGAGGTTTGGATAATTGCTCTCTTTTCTCCTCTACATTTTATTATGGCAGAAATGCTAATCGTTCTATAAGAACAATATCAGTCATTGATCTAGCTTGAAATCAGCGAGTTATCTACTTTACTATTATCCAAGATAGAGATGTATCAGCTAAACAAAATAACTTCTAGTTACTTTGGTTCTATTTTTTTTAATGAACATGCTTTGATAATGGAAACAATGGAGTACTATGTGCTCAATATGATTTATTCTCAGTAAATGATTTCATATTGATCAACTTTAATTAACATCTCATCCCTTTCTTTATATGAAAATTTCCTAGAAATCCATGTGGATTCGCTTTCAAAGTAATTTTTTTGTGTAATCTCAAGATTTCAAGGATCTATTAGCATGTTAACTTGTCTGCAGTCGTTAGGATGATAGTTGAATTACTAGCAAAAAGAGGCAGTAAGTTTAATTTCTACAATAATCTCTATGAAATCTCTCATATTTTGTTTCACTGGATACTCAGGACAACATATAATGATTCAATTACTTTGTCTGATATGTGGCCAATATAGTACTAAGTGTGATCATTGAAGTAGGGTGCTTATGAAGATTTATAGGCAGAAAGCATTCTTAAAGATTACTAATAATTTACACTGCAGAGGATATCCTTCTTAAAACCATGCTTAGTGCACATTATCCACAAAATGATACCACAGTACCTTTCATACTGACTTTGGTAACTTTAATGAGATTGGGATATTTGCTGACATCCACTTGGATAAGTTCATTTCTTCCTATAATCTCTGAAAAATTTTCTTTCTGCATATTGCTAACATCTGCAATATTCTCCCATTTATTAATAACTTGAGCTTTACGACTCTATAAAGTGGGTTTTTAGCTTAACGATGGAATATTGTTTCTAGCTGAAAGGTTTGTTGGCCAAACCATTTTGTTTGTTGAAAATGCTATTGGTATCATTTTGATTTTCCTATTTTGCTGGGCTACAACTGACTTTAATACCTAAAAAATGGAAATATGAATTTACTTTTAGATGAGATTTTGAGGGAAACTTTTGATGGTCATTATTTTGGACAGTAGACAGAAAAGATACTTGGGTCATTTTGATTTTTCTATATGTTGATTGACTCAATTGGATGGCTAGAAATTTTGACTTTCAGTTATTGGGTTTTCCTTCTGATGGTTTATTTAATTCATTGGTGCATAATCAATAATGAATTTCTCTGTATAAGTTAATCAACAATGAATGGAGAGGCCAAGTAAATAATTTGCCACAAAAACTGGATTATAATTTTTTATTGCAAATATTTATGTTTGAACTGATAGTACTTATAAATAATCTCTAACACACAATTTTCTGTTGTCAACCTAAAGCTTTAATCTCAGGCTTTCCTAGTATATAGTTTCTTTAGGTTGGGGTCATATTCTATTACAAGTCTCTTTTTCTCGGCTGAAGTTGTTGGAGACATGGGTGGATCAAACATGCTCCACATTTTTCAGTTAAGTTGACCAAGCATTCTTCTTGGATTTTCTTTCCATGGATGATACAGGGGTTACAAGGTTTCTGTGGATTGAATTGGATATCTTAGGATCAGTTTCAAGGAGGTGTGGTTTGAAATGGGTGAGGATTCTTGAATTGTGCCCAACTAGTGTTCTGGAATTCAAATCTAATGGGCTGGAAATTCTCAAATCAATAGCTGAATTTTTTCTTATCATTGATATTTATTGCTTATTTCTAAATTATAGGAATGATAGGCTTTATCTTGTTCTGTAATAGTACATATCCTTGTATATCCATATTTAAGTTGTCTCATTTGCTTGGAGCTATGTCTTAAGAGTAACACTAATAGGTGATGAAAAGACGACTCAATTGGAATGATTGAATCATGCACTATGAGGACTATTTATGACACCATGAAGAAGGATTGAACTGGTACAAGTTGAAGGCTCTATAAGAAGGAAAAGCAGAAGGACATAGATTTCAATTGAGATAATAAGAAATATTTGAAGATGATTATTTAACGAAGAATGTGGCTTGAATATATAGAATAAAAGAACCAAATAAGTTGGGATAAGCTTGGATGCTGATGATTATTAATACACAGCTAATTACGCAATAAGCTTAGCTAATCGAGCAAGAAGATGTGAGACTATCGCTCACACTCCCACTCACATGTAACATGTCTTGTACATCCTTGTGGTTACCTTTTAGAAGCCCATGGGCTTAACTCATCCTCACAAAACCGGCTTGTAAGATGAGGATTGCTCTAGGTTTATATATAGTCCAAAGTCATGATACCCGGGCAATGTGGGACTGTCACTCACACTCCTCCTCACGTTTTATGTGTCTCATACATCCCTATGATTATCCGCCCTGATATCATATAGAAACCCATGGGCCTAACTCATAGTCACAAAACCGGCTTGTGAGGTGAGGATCACCCTAAGTTTATATATAGTCCAAGGTCATAATACCTAGGAGATGTGGGACTATCGCTCACAAATACATGTTGGGCAGTTGAGAAGCATAAATGGCTAATGTTTTTGTGTATTTTCTTCTGCGCATCGACTTAGTCGAAAACCCATCTTGGTAAAATTATTTTGGGTATTCTTGCATCACCCATGGATCAAAAGTAATTAGGACTTCCCATTATACTTTGAAAATTTTATGAGCACTGCCTTCCAATTCAGTTATCATTAAACTATCAATGATATTGTCAAACTTACTCATAAATTTTGACTTTTGAAACATTGCTAAAAACACATGGTGCAGACCATGAACAATGTGATAAAATATTGGTTGCATTTCAGTCAAGAAGTTAATTCCAAGCTTGTTTGAAAATGTTGAATTTCCAAGATCAACCTCGCCCAAGTCCAATTCAAAGTAAAGTTTTTGCTGGTTTAGGTTCAACATTGAACAAGTTTTTAATACAAGAATGGTCTTCCCCTTAACATTTTTTCTTTCTTTCTTGCTGATTGTATTTAAAGTGTGTTTCTGGGAAAGAAACTGTTGGACCAATTGTAAGGTAAAAAGTTGTATAATTAAATGAGGTTGAGAATTTGGGGACCCACAGAGTTGCCAATCCAGGTTTAAAAAGTTTGGGCCAGGATTGACCTTTGACCACTGACACCAATGTTCGGACCCCCAAACAAGCCCCCAAGATATAGAGATATAAGATATCGTAATTACTTTTGATTATGAGAGGATTATTGGGAAAAAAAAAAAAGGAGAAATAAAAACTGAAGATACAATAAAATAATGAAATATTCTCTTTTAGATCTACAAATTAATAATATATCTGAAAATGCAAGTCAATATCATTTATTTGATCACTAATGTCATGTAACTTAGTTGCATTTTTCTATTTTATATCTTATTAATAAATATTTAATTTATTATTAATAAATTTTCTATTATTTATTAAGAAAATAATAGTAATAAACAATGCAGATGGAGCTAAGTTCTTAGAGAAATGGGTTTCAACAATTTGAGTGGGGATTGGAGAAAGACTAATTCCCAAACCATCGGTCACCAATGGGAGAATGTCTTAGTGATTTTATGGTTGCTCCTTCAATCCTGCAAATCATTTCATTATAGCTATTTTGAGTGTAATTTTATTTTTTTGGTACCTAATGTTAAGTGGGACCTATTGTAATCCACTTTTGAGTGGATTCTAGGTCCCAATTGTTTCTAGACATTAGATCTATGTATTTTGTCAATTAAGAAATCGCTTCGGTGATAAAAAAATTGCAAACCCCAAAAGTTTTATTACATCTCATTTTTTTCATGATCACTTTTTATTATAAATATAAGCTAATAAAATAAGACAGTTGTTAATGCCACACCAATTCTTAAGTAAATCATTAAAGAATTGCGCACAATTGGTGTGGCATTAGAAAAAGTTGGTCTGACAATGGTAATTCTCTAAAATAATGATCGTTTATGTTCTCCAGATTTGACAGCTTACGGCTGTAAAAAAAAATTGACAATGAAAATTTAAAAATTTTAATCCGTTGAATTTTATGAAATTTGATGGGCCTAAGCCGTCAAATATGTTTTTTTTTTTTTTTTAAAGTTGTGTATCCTAGTGTTCCGTTGAATCTTGAATCCTAAAAGTGGAAGCCTAGCTAGAAACCCCACAAACAGCATGAGGGGACGAATCTAGCACTCTAATTAAAACATTGCGACTCTTATCAGTGGAAACAAAAGTTATGTATGGCTGCAGAGAAACATTTTTTTCTAGAAAATAACTTTTTATTAAAAATAGTCAGAAGAAAATAAAATGCCTGGGGGTGATTAATTGCACTTGAGAAAATGTCCAAAATAGAGTTGGGTTTTAGTTTTAGGATTAGGGGTAACGGTGGAAGAGATAAAACATTAGGATCTTTTTCCTTCCTACCATTAGGAAGAATTTCAAAGTTCTTTTCTTTCTCTAAAACCAGCTGTCTTGCTTCTTGTTTTTTCCATGTGGTTTACTTAAAAGAAAAGTCTTTTATTTATATTTTAGAGAGTTACTATTTCCACACCAACTTTTACTAACGCCATGCCAACTAGTTGCATATCTTTGGTGATTCACATAGAAATTGATGTGGTAATAGCAGCTCTCTTATTTTATAGCATCTAGCTCTTATTCTATGGCACTTTTTTGTATTAAATAAAATATTACGGCCATTTCTTTTTGAGTCGTGATGAATGCATGCAGTTTTGATACGTGATTGACGTGGTAAGAACACATAACCATAGATTTTTTTCATTAGGATACATAGAAAACAAATGTGCTGTTTTGTGCCTTTGTCACATCAGTTGTGTATCCAACCGCACAGCGCCGGAACTAGTAAGGAGCTGATGAGGATAATTGTCTTCACAAAACTTTGAGACACCCCAATATTTTTAACTGCTTACATGCCCCATTTGCCCCCACACCCTCACCTCTCTTTAACTTTTTTCTTTTTTATAATCTTCTCCTTCTTTCTTATTTTTATTTAATAGTAATAAAACTCTCACTTACTTACAAATCAACAAAAGAAGAAGAATCATGTTTTGACTTAAAGTGAACTTTGCTTGTTCCCTTCTTCACGTGCTTCCATTCTAGTGGTGGTGCAAAAATATCAACCACTTTTAATTACTAATTTTAATTCAAAAAAAACTAATTTTTATTCGAGATTCGATTCATCTCTCCCTTTCATACAAGAGAACTCATTAAAAATATAGATAAAAGTAGATATAGAGTTGAGCTTTTAGCTGGCTTTATTGTGCATTATTATATCGGCCACAAAGCTCGATAAAGATTGCGAGTTCGAAAATTGTTCAAACACATATTCCTCTCCCATAAAACAAGTGAGTAAAACACACAACTTTTTGCTAATAAATACAACAAAGACACTATATATAGGATTGGAATCTTCTACAAAAAAAAAAAAAAAACCCTGGCTAAATCTAGGGCTTTTGGTTTTGTTGGAAGCCCTGTACTCCCGTGAGTCCAACTTAGTTTCCTTTGCATGCCACGTGTTAAACTCGTGAACGTTGGATACATTCCTTTTGGAAAATTTAGAGACAATTAAATAATATAGATGAAGATAATGATTTTAATGTTAACTAACCAACTAATCCCAAAATCCGATTTATTGGAGAGGGAAAATTTAGAGAAAATTAAACAATATAGATGGAGATTATGATTTTAAAGATAACTAACCAACTACTCCAAAAGACGCATCTGTTCGAGAACGGGGAAAATTATGAATATAAAAGGATCACATGCCTTAACTGAGTTATGACACACTCGATAGTGGAGAAAAATATACTTCCGACCCCCTCACCCCTAATAGTGCTCTGATAGCATGTTAATCAACCAACTACTTCAAAAGACCAATCTGTTGGAGAGGGGGAGAATTATGAATATTTGAGGGTACGAGACTTAAATGGGGTATGATGGTGGAGGAAAATATATACTCAACATATTTTAGCCACCAAAGGATTGTTCTCTTCCTTAGCACTTACATACTATTAATCAATGTCCAAAAACACTATCTTTTATGCCAAAGATATTCGTGTGACTGCTTCTTATATATATAAAAGAGATTTATGTGGCAGACCGATTTGTTGCAATTTTATTACAAAACTCCTCTACTTTATCAAATTTGTTACCTGAACAAACTTACTCTATGAATCAAGTTAGCATGATTTAGTAAGATTTTAAATCTTACCAAGGATCTTTATGCCCACATGGATTGTTAAATTGGTAATCTAACATAACAACCCTCTAGCTTTCATGGAAAAAATCAGATTCAAAAGAAAAAAAGAAATTCAAAAACAACCTTCTTTTATCTTGATTGATGGTGTTGGAAATGGACAACTACTGAATTCCCAAATATAAAATTAAAATTAAAATTAAACTTTTTTTTTTTTTTTTTTAAAGTTCTTAGAATTTGTCCTTTATAACTTTGTGGCATCAAATCATATTTTTGGATGCCACAAATTGATGGGTAAGGATCACTCCAAGGTATGTTAACTAATAAATTAACCTCATCAAATTGAATTTTATAACGTGGATCCTCACGAGAAAGTTTGTTGGGTAACAAACTTGATAAAGTAAGGTTCTTTTAGAGTTGTCAAAACTGTAAGGGAGTTTTTGTAATAAAAGCGCAACAATTAGGCCTATCGGGTAAATCTCTCTCTCTCTCTCTCTCTCTCTCTCTCTCTCTCTATATATATATATATATATATATATATATATATATGGGAAATGTTCAGCAACATTTTGGCAAAACATTTTTCAAAACATGGGTTAGAGGTTTTGGAATGGGCTGATTTTTGGTGAGGATGATCTCTTCGGTGAGGAGATCATCATCACCAAAAATCAGCCCATTCCAAAACTTCTAACCCCATCAAAAATGATTTACAAAAAATGGACGGTCCACGATTTTTCAACTTGTAAACTGGGGCTAGAAGTTTTGGAATGGGCTGATTTTTGGTGAGGATGATCTCCTCACCGTAGAGATCATCCTCACCAAAAATCAGCCCATTCCAAAACCTCTAACGCATGTTTTGAAAAATGTTTTGCCAAAATGTTTGTTGTTGAACGGAACCCTATATATATAAAGCAAGTAAAGGTGGCAAGAGGGGATAGTAGGTAATTGGTTGGGCCAATTGGTCCATAAACCTATTATGGTCGATCCGAAGAAAATAAGGACTAGTGCCTTGATCTTGAGCTAGTATTTTCAGAGTAGGGTTTGACTAGTTCAGGTCTGATGGGAGTTTAGGATCGAACTAGGGTACAACCCACTTCCTTTAGGTAGGATTAGGGCTCAGTTTTGAACTCGACCCAAGCTAACCCATTGACAGTCCTAATCAAGTTATTAAGAAGAGAGTAAAAAAGAAAAGAAAAAAAAAATTTATGATAGGAACACCTCTAGCTATTATATAGGATTGTTAATGGATCCGGGTGGATATGGTAACAATCCTATAATGATCGGGTCAGAGATATGATGCAGATCGGAGATTTGCCGAGTTGAATTTTTATTGGATCTCAATATTAAGATCCAAGTAGGATCAAAATAGCAATTGGATTAGGTCCAGATCAGATAACACATGATTTGGTATGCAGAATTTAAATAAACTTTATTGAATTTAAACAAAATATATAATATAATTTACAAACTTTCTCACAATAATTGGATTGGACCCCTATTGGATTGGGACATTGTTGATTTGAAATCAATCCGATAGGTTATCAAACTGAACCTTATGAATCCAAATGCTCGATCTATATCAAAAGTTATTAGATCAAAGTTCCGGGTCTGATCCTATCCATTCCCAGCCTTAGCTTGATATGAAGTGGCCGTCAAAATCAGTCCACAGAACGAATAAAATTGGAATTAGATATTGGCATCTTTGCACAGTAGCAAAGTCAATATATTAAAAGAAATTATTCCAAAAAAATATTGTATAGTAAGGAAACATTTTGAAATATTTCGTTTAAAAGTGAATATATAATTCCTTATCTTATTTTTGTTGTAATGTATTTTAATGGAGATTCCTTGTCTTCCTTCTCTTTCTATTTTAAATTACATGCTGTAGACATATAAATGGTTTTGAAATTTTCATTCTACAATTGAATTAAAAAGTTATAAAAATTATTTTTGAATGGCGATAATCCAACTTACCCATTTAACATACACAATCAACACTCATTGCTTTCTTTGGGATACAAAAATGCAATCCCCCATAAAAATGCAGTTAGGTATCCCAGGGAGAGTAGATCTATGGTTCCCAAACAGGTCACTTCAAGGGTGTCAATTGAATATGCCGTATGGGTAAATTAGATAATTACGATTCATTATTTTTTTTCTTTTATCCAAACTTACAAATCTAATTAGGGTGGGGAAAAAAAATTCCTGGGTCTTAAGTTCCCAAACGCCACCTACGCATGCAGTGGGTAGAGAGACCTCTTGTTTCCAATGTACGTGTGGATAAAAGCTTAAAATACCAAGTACACAACTCCAGCTCCTTTGGAAAATCAAATGGTGATGATTCCTCAATCCATTCTCATAGTTATTCCATGCACGTTGGCCTATCTTTGTTAACTTTGGGCCATTTCAACTCTTCTAATGATTTCTCTCAGAGACTATGAGGACTTTTTTTAATTACCTCAAAGATGAGGGAGCCTTTCCATTAAAAATATCTCTGAGATATGAAGAAAAACACAGATTTCCAAGACATCAATATTAATTTTCTAGGGAATCTTTATCATTGTGTTTTCCTTCTCAACGGTTCTTTGTGTTTTTCAATAATGACATTTCTTTCTAAGCTCAAACATCGGCTTTTTATTATGGATTGAGTTGACCCAACATATCGTACAGAACCTTTATGGGGGAATCCTTTCAACATGGAAATGATTTTGTCGTTGGGATCAGATAATCATCATAACTGGGTTTAGTTCTCACCCTGTTGGACATATTTTCACTCAACCAATCATTACTATCTTATTTATTTATATATATTTAGGTTGGCATTTTCATACAAAATTTGCAATGGTTCCTAGCGCTAGTCATATGTCAAACTCTTTATATATATATAAACGTTCAGCACCCTAAGTTTTACCACACACTTTAACAAACGTTTTTTGTCCTACATGGGTTAGAAGTTTTGGAATGAGCTGATTTTTGGTGAGGATGATCTCTATGATTAGAAGATCATCCTCCCCAAAAATCAGCCCATTCCGAAATGTTTAGCCCCATGTTTACACGTTTAAAAATTGTGGACCGTCCATTTTTTGTAAATCAATTTTGATGGGCTTAGAAGTTTTGGAATGAGCTGATTTTTGGTGAGGATGATCTCCTCACCATAGAGATCATCCTCACCAAAAATCAACTCATTCCGAAACTTCTAACCCATGTAAGACAAAACGCATTTGTTAAAGTGTGTGGTAAAACTTAGGGTGCCGAATGGGACCTATATATATATATATAGGGTCCCTATCCGTGGCCAACAGTTTGGCAAAACATTTTGGCAAACACTTTTTCAAAACATGGGTTAGAGGTCTTGGAATGGGCTGATTTTTGGTGAGGATGATCTCTACGGTGAGGAGATCATCCTCACCAAAAATCAGCTCATTCCAAAACTTCTAGCCCTATTTTACAAGTTGAAAAATCGTGAACCGTCCATTTTTTGTAAACCATTTTTGATGAGGTTAGAAGTTTTGGAATGGGCTGATTTTTGGTGATGATGATCTCCTCACCATAGAGATCATCCTCACCAAAAATCAGCCCATTCCAAGACCTCTAACCCATGTTTTGAAAAATGTGTTTGCCAAAATGTTTTGCCAAACTGTTGGCCATTGAACGCTACTCATATATATATATATATATATAGGGTAGCGTTCAATGGCAACTTTTTAGCAAACTTTTTGGCAAAACATTTTTCAAAACATGAGTTAGAAGTTTTGGAATGGGCTGATTTTTGGTGAGGATGATCTCTACGGTGAGTAGATCATCCTCACCAAAAATCAGCCCATTACAAAACTTCTAACCCGTGTTTACCAGTTGAAAAATCGTGGACCGTCCATTTTTTGTAAACTGTTTTTGATGGGGTTAGAAGCTTTGGAATGGGCTGATATTTGGTGATGATGATCTCCTCACCGTAGAGATCATCCTCACCAAAAATCAGCCCATTCCAAAACCTCTAACTCATGTTTTGAAAAATGTTTTGCCAAAAAGTTTGCTAAAAAGTTGGCCATTGAACGCCCCACATATATATATATATATATAGGGAAATGTTCAGCACCCTAAGTTTTACCACACACTTTAACAAATGTTTTTTGTCCTACATGGGTTAGAAGTTTTGGAATGGGCTGATTTTTGGTGAGGATGATCTCTATGATTAGAAGATCATCTTCCCCAAAAATCAGCCCATTCCGAAATGATGTTTACACGTTGAAAAATCGTGGACCGTCCATTTTTTGTAAACCATTTTTGATGGGGTTAGAAGTTTTGGAATGAGCTGATTTTTGGTGAGGATGATCTCCTCACCAAAAATCAGCCCATTCCAAAACTTCTACCCATGTAAGACAAAACACGTTTGTTAAAGTGTGTGGTAAAACTTAGGGTGCTGAACGGGACCCATATATATATGGGGGGCGTTCAATGGCCAACTTTTTGGCAAAACATTTTTCAAAACATGAGTTAGAGGTTTTGGAATGGGCTGATTTTTGGTGAGGATGATCTCTACGGTGAGGAGATCATCCTCACCAAAAATCAGCCCATTCCAAAACCTCTAACCTATGTTTTGAAAAATGTTTTGCCAAAAAGTTTGCTAAAAAGTTTGCCCTTGAACGCTACTATATATATATATATATATATATATATATATATAGGGGGGCGTTCAATGGCAAACTTTTTAGCAAACTTTTTGGCAAAACATTTTTCAAAACATGGGTTAGAAGTTTTGGAATGGGCTGATTTTTGGTGAGGATGATCTCTACGGTGAGGAGATCATCCTCACCAAAAATCAGCCTATTCCAAAACTTCTAACCCATGTTTACAAGCTGAAAAATTGTGAACCGTCCATTTTTTGTAAACTGTTTTTGATGGGGTTAGAAGTTTTAGAATGGGCTGATTTTTGGTGAGGATGATCTCCTCACCGTGGAGATCATCCTCACCAAAAATCAGCCCATTCCAAAACCTCTAACTCATGTTTTGAAAAATGTTTTGCCAAAAAGTTTGCTAAAAAGTTTGCCATTGAACGCTACCCATATATATATATATATATATATATATATAAGGGTCCCGTTCAGCAACAAACATTTTGGCAAAACATTTTTCGAAACATGGGTTAGAGGTTTTGGAATGGGCTGATTTTTGGTGAGGATGATCTCCTCACCGTGGAGATCATCCTCACCAAAAATCAGCCCATTCCAAAACTTCTAACCCATGTTTTGAAAAATGTTTTGCCAAAATGTTTGTTGCTGAACATTTCCCATATATATATATATGGGTCCCTTTCAGCAACAAACATTTTGGCAAACATTTTGGCAAAACATTTTTCAAAACATGGGTTAGAGGTTTTGGAATGGGCTGATTTTTGATGAGCATGATCTCTATGGTGAGGAGATCATCCTCATCAAAAATCAGCCCATTCCAAAACTTCTAACCCCATGTTACAAGTTGGGAAATCGTGGACCGTCCATTTTTTGTAAGCCATTTTTGATGGGTAAGAGGTTTTGGAATGGGCTGATTTTTGGTGATGATGATCTCCTCACCGTAGAGATCATCCTCACCAAAAATCAGCCCATTCCAAAACCTCTAACCCATATTTTGAAAAATGTTTTGCCAAAATGTTTGTCAAAATGTTTGTTGCTGAACATTTCCCTATATTATATATATATATATATATATATATATATATATATATGGGAAATGTTCAGCACCCTAAGTTTTACCACACACTTTAACAAACGTTTTTTGTCCTACAAGGGTTAGAAGTTTTGGAATGGGCTGATTTTTGGTGAGGATGATTTCTATGATTAGAAGATCATCCTCCCCAAAAATCAGCCCATTCTGAAATGTTTAACCCCATGTTTACACGTTGAAAAATCGTGGACCGTCCATTTTTGTAAACCATTTTTGATGGGGTTAGAAGTTTTGGAATGAGCTGATTTTTGGTGAGGATGATCTCCTCACGTTAGAGATCATCCTCACCAAAAATCTGCCCATTCCAAAACTTCTAACCTATGTAAGACAAAACACGTTTCTTAAAATGTATGGTAAAGCTTAGGGTGCTGAACGGGACCCTATATATATATATAAGGCATATCTTGTATAGGCAAAATTTTGGAAACGATACCTTTATTCCCATGTCTTCCAGCTACTTTATCACCCACTTTGATTTCACGTTTCTGTGAAATATATACACGAATAGTTTCTGGATTATAACTAGAACCCCCCTTTTTCTGGATCCATCTCACATCAATAACTCGACCTTTGCCACCTATAGGTAGTTTGAGACAAGTTTCCTTTGCAGTGGATAATTTTGCAAGAATATTAGGTTGTCCGTAAGATTTTGCAATTTTTGTAATAGCAATGTTCAGTTTTCGGTTCACAGATTGAAATCCCCACTGTTGCCTCCCGTAGGAGTTTGGGCCGTGTCTCAGTCCCAGTGTGACTAATCATCCTCTCGGATTAGCTACTGTGATGCAAAAAAAAAAAAATAATAATAATAATAATAATAAATTTACTAAATGAATTAATATTAATTATTAATATAATATAGAATACGAGTAGTGGGAGGATGGAAAAGATCATATATATATACCTGCCCCCCCCCCTCGGAAAAAAAAAATCAATCCATTCTGAAGAAAATATTAAGTGTGAATGAAGAGAGAAGATGGACAAGTTCTTGTATTGATTAAATCCTTGATCTTTGAGAGGAAAGTTAGAAAATAAATTCTCTGAAGGTACATTGTTAAATCTACTTCCAAACCTTAAATCATTAACAATATAAAGAATGAAAAATTATTGAAAATGATGAATTTGAAATTCAAAATAGAATTTGATATTTGGCAGGTGCTAACTAGCTTAGTTGGTAAAATCTTCGAGTGATGATATCAGACATTTTGGTTCAATTCCCATTAAGACCAAGTTATTGAACTCATTAAAAATAAGCTTATTGATTGTCAACAATAAATTTCACAAATCTACCTTGAGATTCATGAAATAAGACCGCAAATGATATTATTGATTTTTTTTTTAATTTATAAATATGTGATATAAGTCTCAATGTTATCCTCTAATTAACAGTCAATTACAAAAATAGTGGTGACGTATATGTAACTTTCTTCTCTCCGGATTTCACGTGTGTTCAGTTTAAAAGATTGTTTTTATGATGATTTTGTTGTGCTTGATCTTTTATAGAAGTTTCTATAAATTTTCTTCTCTATAAACTTAGCATTTTATCAATTAAGAATGATTTATTGACTTCCGAAAAAAGATTTTTGTTGCAGTCACAAACTTGTACTCAATAACATCCCACAAAAAATATGTAGAATAAGAAAATAAGTAAAAGAAACCAAGAAGAAATAGATCTCACATTTAAGAAACCTTGCCTAAAGAAGAGTACGAAAGGATTAAATCCCTTTGTGAAGCAATTGTAATCTTATTTATTAATTGAAGAATCCTACTACAGTAGAACCATAAGCTAATTAAATAGAAAGAAAATTCCTAAATAAAAAAAGAGTCTTACAAGACCCAAACTCCTAAACAAATATCTTATCCTAATTAATAACAATTTTTTTATTAAAGGAAAAAATGACATATTCGCACGACTCTTGAATCTAAACATAACTTGGATTTACCTATTCATTAACCGTATCAATTTTAGGCTTGATCTTCTCTCTAATTAAAGTTTAAATCTCTTGAAGAACTTTGTTTCTTCTCTGGAGGAGAACTTAAGAGATTCTTCTTCTCTAGAGGGAGAGTTTTGTGTCTTCTTAAAGAAAGTAATCAAAATCCTCTTCAACTAAGGGAGACTTTGTATTTATAGACTTAGAATAAAAAGATATTTTCAAATATGCCCCCTAACTTAACTAGATTTTATATAATCGATATAAACAGTATTTGGTTATTGATCCAACCCATTTGTTGGGTGTATGGGTCCAATACTTAATACAGATAACTTGACTTTGTTTAGATCATGTGTTTTATCTACGAAAATCCAAACTCAAATTATCTGAGGCCTGTCTCAATCAATGGATCATAATTTTGATGTGTGGGGCTAACTTTAATTTTAGGGATTTATGGTTGATTTAGAGAATTACGAGGTCTCTTTAAATTTTGACGCGCACATCGTTAAAAATTTTGATCTTTGAAGTGATCTCTTTTCACAATGATGCATCATTAGACCGATTGACTATTTTGATGGGTGACCTCATTGTTAGCTTTCCTACGCATATTATAATAGTGATTCTAATAAATGCACAAAGACCTAATCCACCGTCAAAAGTTACGTACATAGATGCATTATCATTTGCTTTTTGGATATTTTTTCTCAATAATTAGGCCCCCAAGAATTTCTTAGTAGCTCATTCTTTATATGTTACCTAGATTCATCTTCAAAAAGATCCTAAACGTACAAATCTACGTAAATAATTGTATGAAAATTCTGTTTTAAGCTCCTATCATTTCCTCTAAGGGTGAGGATCCTACTCCTATAGAATAGGAATAATGTCTATGTGGCAAGATATGATTAGTGTTTAGAACACTGGACTCCCAAATTAGTCATGCACATATCCTTTTGTGTTTTAAATCCAAACAAGTGTGTAGACACAGTTGTTGCTATAGGAAGGGGACACCGTTTTAGATCGTGACTCTTCCTCTAAAACTTTGTAGGGCAGCTGTGCCATCAAGTTCTCTGTTTAAAAAAACAATTAGTAAAATATCCTTGCTTCTCTTTGCAAAGAAAATGGATCTTAACGTGCAAATTGTGCATAAAAAATTCTAGTTGTAGAATAGGTCATCTCTATCATCCGTCACAACCAGAGACAAAAAATAAAAATTGGCTCTTAAAAATTATATTTGATGTTGAAAATGAGAAACTTGCAAGAAACATAACGATAAACAAGATAGAAAATGGGTGGAAAGCGTGCCAGAGACAGCATGCTAATTATATAGATTCAGTTAATTTTGTTCATTTAAGTCATGTTTATGTTAGGAACCTTTTAAATTAACCTATTAATTTAACAAATCAAATAGGTTGAGTAGCCATTAATGCCTACATATCCTTTACTAAGTCCTTAATAAATTCGTTCCCAGTTAGACCTCTTGACTTTCTGACTTCTCATTTGATTTTTATATGATACATTAATGAACCTAATGTGAGCTAAGAATCATTGTTGAGTAGATATATTGTATTTTTCCTTTACAAGAATATAAATTACACACGTTCACCATGTTAAATCCAATGTTATGTAACATAGATTTTGGTAATAAAATAAGGAATACTAGAATAAAAAATCAAAGTAAGGGGCTTTCTGATTCAAATGAGTATCCACAATAAGTTGTTTAAAACAATATATGATCAATTAGGTACTTAAATAATGTAATATAAAATATAACCCCTTAAGAGTTTGGATCTACCATATAACACATAGCTTATTTTACCCATAAAAAAACACAAAGTTTATATCTGATCATGGGGGTTCTTAGACAATTAATTAAATTTATCCAAAAAATAATTCATATATAATAGTTTTTCAAGCAGTTTACCATATAAGTAAAACTATTTTATATAATAAAATAATCTTTCAAAAAAATCAGGAAAATCACATGCATTTTATACATTTATTAATTATATATAAACATATTAATTAATAAATATATTTGAGGAGTTAATCCTCTCTCTTGTACATTCTTCTTCATTTTAATATACTTTTTCTGTTTAGCAAAAAAAAAAAATATTAATTAATTATCCTAATCTTGGATGCTCTTTTATTTTAATGGTCATATATGTCTTGTTAGAAACTTACTGCTACTGAAACACAGATCATTGATTATCCCATATCAATCGTTTTATGGATCAACATTTTGGGACTCACTAAAGAGCAATCAAAGTAATCAGATAGCTACTTAGTAATTACCAATAGCTTCTCAGGTCATCTAAAGATCTATTGATCTAAGTTTGTTAATGAGAAGCTCTCTAATTAGTTGTAGATTTTCAATAAGAAGCTTTTCACGTTCAATATACAATTAAGTAACGAAAAAAAAAAAGACTTTTTTCACCTAGTGAGAATATACAAACTCTAGTGGTAACCATTTTACACATAAAGATAAGTTGATTCTATTGTGTTAGTCTAAACAAATAGTTTAACAAACATATAATATTATCTGAGGACCTTAACATAATAAGATGTACGAAATAAACGATTACTTCATGCACTAGAAAGTAAGGTGCAAACCTGAGAAATCAAAAGAATCACATTCTTATAAATAATCTCTAATAAATTAAAAAAGTAATACAAAAGTTATTTTCCAAGATCTTATTTTTACCACTCAATATCAATCTATACGTATTTGCAGTTCTTATTCTCGATCCAAATACTTCTTGAAGAAGTCTTACATATTTTTCCAATATGAACTTGTCTATTTCGACTTTTAAGTTCTTACAACGAGAAAATAATGATGATCGTATCGAACCCCAGGGGTGGAGCTAGTAAGGAGCTGGTGGGGGCAATTGCCCCCACAGAACTTTGACACACCCCCATATTTTCAACTAATTACATGCCCCATTTGTCCCCACTCCCTCACCTCTCCCCATTTGCCCCCCCCCCCTCACCTCCCTCCAATCCCCCACCCCATTCAATTTTTTGTTGATGACATTACCTCTTGACTGGGCCTTCTCATATACTAATTGGAAATGATCTAAATATCATTTTCTTCAATTTCTAATCAAACCTCTGAGATTTCTCCCTAAAACCATTCATCTTCATCGTCATGTTCTTCAACTATACAACTAACCATAGTTTACCCCCACTAAAAGAAAATCTTGACTCCGCTCCTGTCGAACCCACATCCTAAAATGCATTTCACCGAAAATTCCAACACAAAACATGCTTATTGGTCCATTGTATGTGATTAAGGATTTTAATTTCTAGCCTCAACCCATATGGTTGAAGTTCTCCATCAAAATGATGGTTGAAATAAGAGGAAAAACAAAATTTTGTAAGAGATCAGTTCTTATATTTTTGGAGATAAATAAAAAACTTTTTGAGGTAACATTTTTCTTTTACATCCCTCAATCCTATGTTTGATGGATAACCTGGAATTTTGGTGACAGAATGATCATTAATGTTGGATGGCAGAATAGACTTTAGATTGATGATTACAAGCAATCATTCAGCTTTAATATGCATGATTACTCTTCACTTTTGCTGATAGATTCAAAAGCAAGAGATATTGGTCGGAAGATGAGGAACATTAGAGCACTGCCATTTTATGCCTATCAATGATTAAGATATTTAATTTTCGAAGAGTCGTGCTCCTATACACTACAGACTAAGATAACTACGTGACTTCAGCAGTTGGATTTGAGATTTTTTTTCCTCATCATAGGGTTTATGAAAAGGTCAGTTTTATGATGAAATATATATGCTCAAATTCAACAAATGGAACATCTAGATTAATCGATGAAGTTGATTTTTGGTGACTAGACAAGAGAGTTATCTGAAATATAATGTACAAGAACAAGTTATGTAGAACACTCTATTATAATCGTCAAAAGTCATTGGTTACATCATAGACACCGTTTTGGATCGCGACTCTCTTTAGAAACCCAAGATCTCACTACATCAATTCCACCAATCATAAAGTTGGATATCAGTGGCTCACCTTTGGATTAGGCCAAATCTGGAAAAAAAAAAATCCAAATTCAACCACTCAATAAATAAAAAAACATACTCGTACAGTCATGCTTAGGAAAACAGTCCTCACATTGGAGGGTTGGAACCATAGTTTTAAAATTCATTGTATTCCGACTAGTCGCTAAGGAATAAATATGGAAGTAGATCCTCTGTAGTGGACTTTCTAGTAATTCCCTATGGTGACTTTTAAGTAGAAAAGATGGACATGATGTAGTGGATTTTAAAAATGTGAAAAAAAGAAAACTTTTAAGTCTGAAAAAGACTTTTAAAATGGACGGTCCCTAAACTCCAATTTTTAAATAAATAGGATTTTACGCATCTATAACATGACTCTCCCTCAATCATTAAATTCCACTACAAGGAACTACAGGAAAAAAGTACTACAGAGGATCCATTCCCAAGAAATATTAAGTTCAATCCCCTGAGTACTATCTCATACTCGATAAATCATTTAATTTGACTTATACTTATCTATATTCAAATAATAATTATTACTTTTACAACTTAAGATGAATTAGAAGATGCTAAGTCACAAATAGACTATATTAAAATTTAAATAATAAATAATTATATAAAAAAATTAACTCGACCAAGATTTATTGACTCAACCAATATTCTCAAAGAGTGGACAAGTCATGTCAGATTTCAGAAACGATTCACATTGAAATTCCTACCGAGTCATCTTGGTTTCGGACCATGTTTAAAATCCTGCTTGGGTCTATGGACTTGGCCTGATTATGGGGATATATGCCCATCCAAGGGTTGTCGTACTGGCTAAAGTAACCAGATTGATGAGTTGGTGGGCCACTTATATACTCAAAAATGCCAACATTATCATGCATTTTCCACTATAAACATGGTGCAAACAAAAGAAGTGACCCATTGATTAGACGGTAGAGATGGCTCATATATATCGCTTTTACACAAAGAAAACTAATATAAGAACTAATAATTAGGTGGGCATACATGGGAACAGGGGGAAGGGGGCGTTGATTAGACCAATTTCACAACTCAATGTAGCCTCTTCTTTCTTTTTCTCTTTTTTTCTTTTTTTGGTGAGTAAGATGGACTTGAACCCAAACCTCAAAGCAATCCAACCTCCACTTGAATCCTATCTAGCATCTCATGAACTGCGGTGGCAATTTCGTCCACTGTTGTAAGCTGGCACTCATCCTCAATCTGTCTCCAATGAAAAAAATTCCAAAATTAGTAGAGGTTTTATTTATTTTTTGAAAAAATATATCAAAAGAGAGTTTAGTGATGAATGCAAGCAGTAAATTATATGTGGTCGGTAAATCATATGTGATCTGTATGCAACTGATGTGGCAAGGGCACATAACCACAAATCTTTTCCTTGTATATCCTAAAGAAAAAGATCTATGATTTTGTACCCTTGCCACATCAGCCATCTATGATTTATCGTGTCCATTCATCACGTCCAACACCATAAGAGTTTTGCAAAAAGATAATGGACAATTCAACTTGTTGGACTGTCCAGCCTTTTTGTAACTCGCTAGACCAGTTAGACAACCACAAGTTACTACAGAGTTAACTCATTTTTTGTCATTTTTAGAAAATATTGGGTTTGGTAATTTTTGGTTTATTTTTTAATTATTCCCATTGGATAAAGACTAGAAGGTTTTGGTTCGGATTGTTAGATTATGATTCTATATTTTGATATTTTACTGTCCAAACTGATTTCTAGATCCAAAATCTCATCTCACCACGTATATTGTTTCTAAAATCTAATTTCAGGATCTAGAATTAGAATCCCTTTTTGGTGATGCGATTTGTACATTTGCAATACCAAATATTATGTCTAAAATTAGAAAAGGTCTAATTCCAAACTTAAGAAACAGATTTCAATCTCTATATGTATGCGTCTTCCATCGATTCAAAATTTTCCCCAAATCTGATGATCATTTTTATATTCCTCCCAATCAATGTCGAATGAGTCGTGATAATCGAACTCCACCACGTGGCATACTCAAAATACTCTCCTGACATGGCATATGCTAGAACCATGGATTTTATACCTCAGGATACACATCTGCACATCCCCATAAATATGTGCAGTTGTGTATCCCAAGGTAAAAAGATCTATGGTTCTAGCACATGCCACATCAGGAGAGTATGATACGTGGGGGCATCAGAAAATCATTACTCATATCAAATTCTAGAATCAGATTACATTCAAGAATCCGATTCTACAATTCGAATAAAATGCTCACTAAGCTAGAGTGGAGATTACAAAAATAACTGTTTTTAACTAACCTTAATGCTAAAAGAGTAGAGAACCATATCATCAACAGTTGTAACATTGAGGTGGAGGACTGCGAGGCGGAGACCTTGAAACCCGGCCACCATCTTCCATAGCTGCTTGGGATGTCTCTTTGTTAATACTTTAAGATTGGCGTGGCTCTCGACCATTGTCACTTTGATGTCAGCAATCAGTGACCGATTCTCACCCACCGATTCATTCATAGTAGCCGAGTTGTTGGAGTGAGTAGAGCATGAGGGGTATTGAGGGGAAGTGAAGAACTCGGCAAAAGGAGAGGAAAAACTGGAGTCTGATTGGTGTTTCGTTCGCTTCTGAGCCTCGAGAGATTGGAGGAGTTGTTCTAATTCCTTCACGAAATTAATGGCACCTCCGACGATAGATGCTTGGTCACTCTACACCCAAAGAAAGAAACGAGTCATTAGTGTTCAACTGTTTGTTGTAGAGTTTTGGCTGGAGAGCGCTTCTACTTCTTTAAGCTCTCAAAAACAATTCTTAAGACCATTCTTTTTCTTGGCAAGTGAGTTTAGTGGTCAGTAATTAATAGGTAAAGATGGATTTTAAACCTTGCTCGAGGTATCGACACTCATTGACTCCAACCAACTTAGTAAGCTAGCACCTTCTATTTGGTAAAAACTTACAAAATCGAATGTACTGGCAAACTTAGTTGGTAAAATCTATGGGTGATGATATATAAGTCGTGAAATCAATTCCTACCATCACTGAATTACTCATCTCAGTAACAAATAGTTTATCAACAATTTTTTATTTTTTTTAAATGCTTCTTACTTTGGCTTCTGAGGGAAACGAAAATGGATGATGCTTCTTGTATTCCCTAGGAATTAACGAGAATTTTTATTGAGGACTTATGTTGTAACTATTCTCGTTCATCTTGTTTCAGGGAGGGATCCCTTCAACCCAACTTATCAATCGGAAAAAAAAAAAAAAAAAATGATAGCAAAGTCACTTTTACACTTTTAAAATTAAATTGATCTCTAAGAAACTTAAAATCGTTCTCCATTGAACGAATGCCTGAGATATGAGGATACTTTTAGGAATTCCCAAGAAAATGTGTACTAATTCTTAGAAAATCAAAACTAATCCCTGAGAGCCTGTTTAGATTAACTCTAAGAGATAAAATTGAAGTGCTCTTAGAAGGAGTTGAAGAAGTGTTGTGGTTTAGATACGAGTTCGGGAATCAATTCTGAGAAGTATTTTTTTGGTTAGATTGGTATTTGGGAACTATCCTAGATTCTAAAGAAAGACCAGAATACCATTGCAAATTTATATATCAATTTTCTACAAATTTTAAAATAATTTTTATTTTTTTTTTTGTTTAATGAAGAAGAAGAAAAAAAAAGAACAGCCGACTTACAACTAAACACATCAAGAATAATCAATAAATCACATATGGATATGCAAAGGGCTTTCCTATGGGATGAGTAAAGTGAGTATTTATTATCTTTTTTAAAAGTAAAATGGAAAAATAAATAAAGAAACGGTACGAAGCATCTTCATGCAAGAATTGGGAGTTCGGAGCTGCCAAATAGCTTCGGAAGCACTCATTTCGGAGCTAATCTGTGTGTTCATCTCATTTTAACCTAAAATTTGATGGTGAGCCTCAAACTTCTTCGAGATTAAAATGCTAAAGTCAAGTTTTGTGCAACAAAACACCTTTTTCTTTTGGTTAATGTGAAATATTTCTAAGATATGAAATATATGACCCAAAGTCTAAATTTTTTTTTAAATATTTATTATCAACACATTAGAAAAAAAACATTCCCTAAAAAAATTTCCTAGATAATTTTTTTCTGGACATTGCACTTGACTAACTTATTAAAGCTCCTTTAATGAAGATAATTATTGCCGTAAAATGTGACCTTTTAATTAGAAATGGGGAGAGAGAGAGAGAGAGACCCTTTGAACATAGGAAGGCGGCATCAAAGAGCGTAGAACAGAGAGGTACTCGTTCATCTGTTTCCGACGATTTCGCTCAACAACAATATGTGTCATCCTCTGATTCTCAACTTCTTCCTTGTTCTTGCAGCTTTTAGTTCTTCTCCTCTTCCTACGACCTGATCCCGATGTAGTAGTAGATGCTCCTTCTATATTTACTGATGATTTAGTGCAACCATCAGCGGACGAATTCGTGTCCAACTCTTTAACATTTTGCAGCATTACTGAAGATGAAGAAGAGTCCCCATACCCAATAAGATGATGACCTTCCTCTATATTCTTCTCTAGATTCTCACCACCACTACAACCCATCCTCTCTTCTTCTTTTACACCAAAATCATAGCTCCAACCTCCTCCTCCTCCTCCCATAGAGTACAAATCCTTGCAACCATAGTTGAACAGGTCATGTGGGTATACAACAGCTTCTAGTGCCATCCCTCTCTCTCAAGAACACTCACACAGCGCTCAGATACAGAAAAATAATGAAATATAGACTAAAAAGGTGTGTTACTTCTTCAAAATAGAAGGAGAGAAGCTGAGTAGTATTTTTTCAAAGCTAACCCACAACAAGAAACTCACCACATGAGCACAATTGCAAACAAAGAAACCAAACACACCTTTCGGTGATTCCTCAATGGAGATGTCTCAGCTTTTAAAGGTGTTAATCAAACAAAATTTCACCCAGACTCACGTGAGAGAGAGAGAGAGAGAGAGAGATTTTATTATTCTAATTGTATTTTCGTAAGGAATTTCAAAAACGAGCACTAATTTAATACACACCCATTTATCAAAGTTTGATACATTACATCCTAAAATGCGATTGGGTGCCTCTGAATCTACAGTAAAAGATTCCCACGATTGTTAACTTACAATCATTTGATTCTCTGACTAAATTAAGCATTTTCATCATCTGAATTCACAAATGAGTTTTGTGGAAGAAAAACCCGGAGGGTTTGGCCAAATGGCATTTTTGTATCCGGTAAGTGGTGAGAGCCTGTAGGTTGTGTGTTTGATACCTAGTATGAGCGATGGTTCCTCGGGTGGCGTACCCTCACTTACTTGGTGCATGTGATGTGCGGGAGTTGCACGTGCCCAGGGGAGGGTCCCATATGCCTTGGTCTAGGTCCTGGCTCACTTGATCCCACTAGTCGATAAAAAATAAAAAAAATGTTTGTGGAAGAATTTTTTGGCAATCCACCTCAAGATTTGCACTTGCTGAGCCTTTCAAATTTGGTATCCCTGCACCCACTCTCACGCTCAAGTTAGATTTACTAGGAAAAGTAGTAAAGTAAGGGTATAAGGTTTAAAAAAAAAAGTTGTGTTGCAGTGACATTGAAATGTACTTTGTTTCATACATTGCTGATGTGGAGATGAATACGGAGCCATTGATGCTTTTCACTTTTATCTAAAGCATCTAAGGATCCATACAAACATCCACATTAGCAATGTGTGAAACGATGTAAATTTCAATGTCACTTCAGCATTTTCTGTTAAAAAATTAAGTATTCTTTCCTATGTATAAAGTTTTTATTTATAAGGAATATACAATACCTCAATTAGTTTCCTGTGGCACCTTCTTTGGATGCTTGGATCTCATTGGCCATTGGTCGATCCCTAGGTGTGGCATCATCATGATTTTGACCTCCATTAGGTTCATGATGGGTTTTAAGCAGGGGCGGAGCGAGGATTTTCTTGTAATGGGGGCAAACTATGATTAGTTGTATAGTTGAAGAACTTGAAGATGAATGGTTTTAGGGAGAAATTCAAAGGTTTTTTGGTAGAAATTGAAGAAAAGGATATTAGGCCATTTCCAATTAGTATGTGAGAAGGCTTGATCAAGAGGCAATGTAATCAATAAGAAATGAAAGGGAGGGAGGAGGGAGGAGGGAGGAGGGAGGAGGGAGGGGGGAGGGGGGAGGGGGGAGGGGGGGGGAATTGGAGGGAGGTGAAGGGGGGGGGGCAAATGGGGAGAGAGGTGAGGGAGTTGGGACAAATGGGGCATGTAATTAATTGACAATATAGGGGTGTCTCAAAGTTCTGTGGGGGCAATTACCCCCACCAACTCCTTACTAGCACCGTCGCTGGTTTTAAGTCAAGCAAGTTTTAATATCACCGATCATTATATTTAATGATGTTAATATTATTTTAAAGTTCATTTAGTTGACTCGAATTCTATGACTCGATTCAACTCAAACTACACTCACTTGACTCGATAGAGTTTCGGAGTGACTTGTTCTTAAAACTCATTTGACTAATTCATTGAGTTAGTTTGAAAAATAAGAGGGTCAACTCAAAAAACCATTGAATATTGAATGAAAATCAATCAAATTATCGAGAGTTAGGACGATAATTTCCAAACATACAGTAGGGTAAGTCAAGAGGCCACTCAGTTTTAAACTCCTAACTAGAGGCTAGAGATACTAAACCACAGTCGTTAATTTTACTAGTAAGACAATTTGCTGGTAGTAAAATATTTAGAAAATTTTAAAAAATAATTGAACATAATGTTTCACCTAAGTTGATTAGGGATTTCAAGATGACTCAATTCCTTAGATATTGAGAAAAAAAACTAATCCAAAAAGTTAATTCAAGATTTTATAAAATTTAGATTGACCAATAGTAGGATGTTGCATGCATTGAAGGCATACCTAATTTATGAAAATACCCATGTTAAGAAAGCATTCAATATTACAAATGAAGTCTTGTGATCTGGGATTTAGTAATATCTCATATTAACTTGTACGTGCTAAAAAAAAATGCTTAGACATCATAAGAAGTCGAACTTTAAATTAGGGTGGGTAATGGTTGAAAGTACACCAAGTGTCCAAACAGTGTGACACATTGCATTTTGTGGCCCCTTGGTAAAAATATTTGAAGCATCTTATAAGAGTTGTTGATTTGGTAATAAGGACGGTCGGATCCGACGTGTGTGAAGCTGAGACAAGAGAGATGAACAGTGGGTGAGCGAGGAAGCAGAATTAGGTGTCATCGGACATGTGCATGTGACTAAAACAAACAAACAAATCACTTCTGCAATCATCTGCGATAAAGCCCACTTTCCCTTTTCCAAGATTTGTCTCCCTCTTCTCTCTCTCTTGTTTAACTCAAAGCATCTTTTTCACCTCTATATCTTAAACTACACTCCATTACAAACCCTACGTACAAAATACCTTTAAAAAAAATCTGTATTAGGTTTTCATTTACTTATTTCCTCCTTCCCAGCCTCTTAATTAACTTTCTTCTTGTACTCTACTCTCGAATATTTCATTACTTGTTAATGGTAAATAACGAAACAGATTTTAGGGTTCTTTATGAGGAGCTCAAGATTATTTCTTATAATTGTAAGTATGCATCGTTGATGGATTACTTGGTCACTTATGTATCCAATCATAAAGTAATAGGAAAATGCTGAAATGACAAAAAGTATTTTCTGCAATTCTCACAAGTCTGATGTGGGATGTGCACATAACCATATATGTGTTTCCTCGTGATACGAGAAAAACCATCTCCAGTTATGTATGCATGTCCACGTCAGAATTGTGAAAATCACAGTACATACTCTGTCACCCCAGCACGACTCAAAGTAATAACCTCTGATTCTAATTGTTTCAAAACAGCAAGAATGGGTGATTATATGGGTCTCTCTTTGTTTAGGCCTTTATTATGTCTCCTTAAGGGTAAAGTCCCCTTTTAGACCTAGACATTTTTTCTGAGTGGTAATTAAATTTTCTTGCTTGTTTAAAAAAGTAAAAATATAGCCTACCAATTTAATCTTAGGTAAAATATATATTAAGTAAGAGAAGCCCCTAACTCTTGCATTTTACAAAGAAAATCAATGCTAGTCTTTGGTGAGAAGAATCCCGTGGATAGTGTAGTCTTGATTAGAGAGTTCATATATAATATACACACATAAAATAATGCCTGCACTTTATTACAATTCACAAATAATATGACCCATTTGGTTTGGGTTTTGATCCGTCCCATTTGTCTTTTTTGCAACCCTAAGTATATAAAGGGTAATTTTAGGGTTCAATTTTTGTATGAGAAAAAGGAGTCACAAGAGAGAATACATAATGGATGTAATAGGGGATTAGGGTTTTCAAATGAACTTTGAAGAAATCTCATTGCAAATAGTGAATTGATCATCGTTGCCCATGGACATAGGCATCTTGTTAAACCACGTAAATCATGTCTCATGTTTCTATTTTCTCTATTTCGTTTTTCTTTTAATCTTTTGCTCGTAGTTCGTTTTGTTTGTTGCACGCTTTCACATAATAGTATACACCCAACAATTCGTTTATAAAAACTAATAATTAATCTCTACTTGTTTAGTATGGCCGTAGAATATATATTTTACCACCATGTAGGTTGCGTTGGTATTATCATGTGCAAAATAGAGGGGAAAAAAAAGGTCATGAAGAGACAAAGATTTCAATGGAAGACAAATATATTTAATTTTATATAATATTGTGGTTCTAATTTTAAATAATATCATACAAAATACTTTATAGCCATAGTAATACACAAAATGAGTGCTACTGTGAATGAACCACTGGCAAGATGATAGTTGTCGATAACAAATTTTATGATCTACAAAATAAGATGAAAGATATTCTTATTAATTTTGAAGAAAGAAATGTCTTAGTACACTCGTTAAATGGAGTGATCTCCTTTGATTAACAATCACATGGAATAAATTAATGAGGTGTGTTTTTTTCTTTTTGGACTTCAAGATTGTTCGACTAAGAATAATGTTTTGATTTGTAGATAGTGGTTTGTGATGCGCTTGATCGATTTTAGGGACTTTGTATAGATTTTCTTCTTTCTACGTTTCGGCCTTGATCGATTGAGAATATTTCCTTGACTTCTAGAAAAGAGTTTTTAGCCTTGATATGTTCTAAACTATAGTCTAACTCTAACATCCTTCCTTCTTATTTGGAGGAGGGTTAAAAATTTATCCTTACCTAGAGATAGAGCTTTTATCCTTTGAGTGAAAAATGATCAAGGATCCTCTCACATGGAGTAAGTTTTAGTATTAATAGACTTGGTGTGGGTAGATTTCCATTGTGCCTCTAACTTTATGAACTTGAGTTAATTGGTCAAATTGGTCTAATACCAATTTTGGTGTTTTTTTTAATTTTGGAATTTTATTGGTCCGAATTCATTTGCGAAAACCTAAACCTAAGACTAAAAGGTTCATTCCCAATCAATGAGTCCAATTTGGATTTGTGGGGCTACTTATGGATTCCAAGATTGTTCTTATAATTTTCGAAGGGATAATGTTGAAGTAACATTAAAATGTACATCGCGGGGAACATTTCTGATGTGAATGTGTGTCAAAACCATAGATGTTTTTCATCAAGATATAAATCCATGTCAGAAATGTCCCCCACGATTAGGGGTGTCAATGGATAGTCGAAAATTCGAATCCGATTCGAATTTGAATTCAAAAAATCGAATATCAAATTTGAATTCGAATAGTTTTATATATTTGAATCCTTATCGAATATGGATTTAGATATTAACATTTCAAATCCAATGATATTCGATTTGAAATAATATATAATATATATTGTTTTATTTGATTTTTTTATATAAATAATATAATATCAATTGGATATGGAAAAATTGGATAATGAAAAATCAATTGGATAAGGAAAAATTGTGTTTTTTTTTTAATATACAAATTATTTGAATTCTAATCAAATATTATCCGATATCTTATAGGATAATCTAATTCGAATAGAGTTTTAGAACATCTGTCGGATTCGGATTCAGATATTACTGTATCCGAACCGATAAGCATCCATTGACAGCCTACCCATGATGTACATTTCAACGTCACTCCAACACAACTCTTTTCGAAGTGTATAGGATCCTTCTTACCATTTTGATGCCTAAAATAATATTAATTAGTATTTCCCATATTAGAAAGTATTGATGATTAGGATATATATTTAAATTTAATTATTAAGAGTGATTTAGATTAGTTATGATCTTTATATCAGGCTTACCTTTTCTATCTTAATTGATGTAATCATCCTAAATCACTCCATATATTGGAATTTAAAAATCCTCAATGGTGATACTTTCTAATGAATACAAATTGGTATACTAAATATATAATTTTCCATCACATCCTTCATGTAATTGATATTATTAAATATATCATCCTAATATGTATCTCGATCATAAATCTTTATTTGATGCACCTTATTCTCTAACGCGTAGAGGGAAAAAAAGTCTATTCAATAGAAAATAAGGTAAAGGTGGGTGTGTACAGGTCATGTGTTTCCTTCTAAGGAGAATCATTTTTCACTTTTCGACGAAAGATCTGTTTTCCTTGGCTAACTTAAAAATATTTTTCGCTAAGCTAGCAAAAGGATTAAATAAATAATAAAAGTGATTTACAAAGGCAAGGGAGCATACCCCTACGAGACAAAATGGCCTCTAAATCAGTAAAAATCCAAATCAAGGACACACAGGCACTATTAAAACCTAAGCAAAAACATATTATACGTCTTCTCAATCTAGATTTAGTGTTGATCGAAGGGCCCAAGTAAGATCAAGAACTAGCAAAAAAAAAAATCTTCCTTTATAATGGCCCCCCCTTTTTTCTTTGCTTTATAAAAAAAATCTTCACTTGATTAGCAAAAAA
Organism: Akebia trifoliata; assembly: GCF_017979445.1. NCBI lineage: Eukaryota > Viridiplantae > Streptophyta > Magnoliopsida > Ranunculales > Lardizabalaceae > Akebia > Akebia trifoliata. The sequence goes on along the minus strand of NC_141376.1, from coordinate 10,513,648 downwards.
ATAATAAATACTTGATTTTTCTTTCTCTATCTATTATTCTAAGAACTGACATCAACACTCTTCGAAAATGTTAGAACTGAAATAGCTAGAAGCACTTATTTGCCAATAAGTTTTTTTTTTTTTTTAACTTTATTGAGCCTTTAAGAAGGTGTTTTAGAATTTTAATTCTATTTTCTCGAAATTTTCTCCAAGGTAGCAAAATTAAATCTTGCGGACAAAATGGAATGGAGGATCAAGATTTGTTTAACTAACCCTAAATCTTTGAGATAAGGCTTTATCGTTGTTAATGTTTTATTCTCTGCATAAAGATTTAATCAAAGAAGTAAAAGACATGACATGTTACAAAGCAAGTTGCATTTTTAGGGCCCCTTGTCACGTATACACTTTGTTTTTGTTATGTGGGCGAATGATTAAGTTAAAGAAAATATTGAATTATGGAATTGCTATCGTAGGGTTTTCCCACACAATTTTTTGGAATGGGACTAATCCCTAAGGTGGCATGCCCTGACCCAATGTGCAACACGATAAGTTTTAATTAACGTACTTTTTTATAATCTATCACCTTAGAAGAAAATAAAATAAATGGGGGAAAATCTGAATCTTGACCAAAATCTAAGGGATTTTAAGAAAGACAATTTGTTGATAAGAATCATGAAAGGGATAAATTGTGATTCCCTTTCACCAATTTAATCTTTGAATTTAGGATGATTTGACCATATCTGTGCAAAAAATACAGGTGGTGGTGTCATTATCAGCTAGAGATGTTGAGAAATGGATGGTTTCAAGGTTCAAGATGTTGTTCTCTTGCTAACATTAATGGAGGTGGATAAACTAATCCCTCAGCCTACATTAGCCTCTGTTGGACTTGGATTAGGGGATCTTATAATCACAGCTCATCAGTTCAGACAAAAACAAAATTAATCAGTTTTATATATCTAGCTTAGCATGTGAATTAGCGCAAAACGCGCATTAGAGTTATTAATTAGTGCATCGGCAAGTAGTAAACATATACGTCCACGCATTGGTTCCACCCAAAAATAATACTAGAATTTACATTATTTCAGCATATCTGGACCCCTAAGCTTACCAAAAAAAAAAAAAAACAGACACCAACAATAGCAGATTTAGCCAAATTATGGATTTGTTTAGTTTGCATGGATGCTAAGTTATGTCATATTAGCAATTTGTTTTATTATTTAATTTCCTCTCTTAAGCAAACCCTGGATTATAATCCTCAAATTTTGGGTGCCAAGTGTAGCTTTTCGTGTTAATTAATTTTGTGGATTATTAGTATACCATTATACATTTATTTTTATTTTTTTGCTAAGCATATCATAATATGCGAGAAAGAAGATATACAACTTTTTTATCTAATAATATGTATAGTACTTTATGTTTATTAAAGTAAAAAAAATAAAATTATTATATGATTCTCTAGGCCCCAATGATAGTTCAAATTACACAAGAGGCCAAGTACATATTCTCACAATTAGCACTAAAAACTCATACGTATATATATATATATATAGTGATAACCCTTGCGAGTACTTGAGCTAGGAGTGTCGATATCTTTTGTTTATTGAAATGAAACTAATTACATACAACAACCCTAATTACAATCAATTCCAATTTTGGAACTTAAACAAATAGACTTGAAATTGGAATAATCGATTTCAGATCTCCTTAGTTATTGGGTAAAAGGAACAAATATCCTTCGTGCCTATGGGCTCCTATCAATTCATGTCCGAAATCAGACTACCTAGAATAGAAGCCTACTATGTTAAAAATAAAATTATGAGTTTCAATTTTCTTTCGAGTCAGATATTAGTTAAACAGCTATATCCACTGGAACCCAACTGTCAGATCAATCAAATGGGATTAATTAATGATGTATGAGTGCTTTCATGCTACACGATTAGCTAGGTCATGGGATGGGATCTATTTGTACACGCTTTTTTCGTTTAAAACTCTTACAATGTGTGTATGTGGGACCCAATAGGATATTATTGTAGTGCCCCCACCAAACGAAAAAAAAAAATTCATATTAAAGAAAAGTTAAGCTGAAACTTCGGATCCCTATCAAAGCGCAAAAGTAGATTAGAAGCTTCAGGAATCCGTCTATATACGTGACAACATTAAAAGATTTGAACAGTCAGGAAGGTTAGAATAAACCAATGGAATGATTTTGGAATCATCCTTATAGATGCTAAACAAAAAAAAAAACTTTCATTATCTTCTGATATATATATATCAGTAAATAATAAAACAAGGATAGTGTAAGGGTGAAAGACATATTTTTGTGTCTCAATTCTTGTATCTATAGAGAAATCTTAGAATCCCCTTCTTCCTAAGATTTGATTATTAATTTGATCCTTATTCAATTTAAAATGTTAATTTTGATTAAAAATATATTTAATCAAGATCTTTTCTTTATTCCTCTTTGGGATCATTCTTTATTAAGATTCCAATTCCTTTTGATTCTGTATAATTTCTGATTTTTTTAAGAGGGGGGGGGGGGGGGGGGGTTGAGAGGATTTATGTTGAAAGAGACGCACTAACACTCCCGATCTATCAAGGTTTGAACTTATAACTAATAATCCAAGCTTATTTAATCACTTAGATGAGTTAGCTTGAATTTTCAAGATTAACTTGGATTTATATTAATATAAATTGTATTTCAAAATAATTTTGGTGGATTAGCACTCTTCTTTGATAGAGACATGAATCAATTATCTTTTTGATCTTTTTAATCGAATGATTTTGATTGAAAATATATATTTTTTATTGGAACTTTAACTGTTTCAAACTGTAAAGCAATCTTGTTTTCTCTCTAATATTTAATCTCATATCGGATAAGTAAACATAGACCGTCATATTTTCTTCTTAGTTGTTCAAGTGTGGGGGCTAGAAAAACAAAATTCTTATATTTTGAAATGCAGTTCACACTGCATGTTCACACTACATTCACATTACACTACATTTTCTAACCTTTTCTATTTGCCACGTATATATCACATTGATGGTAGATCTTTTGACAGTTGTAATGAGTTTTGCTATCTAAGCCATATGTTTGATGAAGAGCCTAGAACAAGATTAGAAAATTCCAAGTATAATAAATGACTCGTGTTAGAGTGACCTCAAGATGGACCTCATTTCGCAATTTCCTGATGTGTAAGTGTGTAGGAACCATAGATGTTGTTCATTGAGATACGATAAAAAGCATTTATGATTATGTACACACCTCCACAACAAGAAAGTGCGAGATGAGGTCAATCTTAATTTGAGGTCACGTTAGCATTATCCATAATAAATATATGATTAATGCTAGAGTAACCTCAGTGGGGGGGCATTTTGATATGATGGCGCGCACATGCCCAAAAGTGCATTTTCTTCTAAATACGAGTAAAATGCATCTATGAACATGCGTCCGCCACCACGTCAAGATGACCCCCACTAAAGTCACTCCAACACGAATCTAAATACATCATGGAATCACATCTACGCATTTCCCATAGAGATATGCATAGAACACATTGAATGAGGTTCTCCGTCAAACTAACAATTGAGACGGGAGAATTCTTCTCATTAAGGATTCTCAAAAAAAAAAAACTCTTGAAGAACCTGTATTAATCCCAAAAAGAACATAACCTCAAACCTTGTTTGAAGCTAGAAAAGCTCTAATGGAAAAAAATAAAATTATTCATAAAAAAATTAATCCAAGATTTTAAAAATAAATTAGTGGACCAATCAAACTAACCCACGTCTATTTTTTTTTTGCTAACCAAGTGTCCAGGCCAGCTTCCGCGCACCACGACTAATCTCAGGGAGGACTACCACAGCAACCCACCGCTATGATCCCTTAGTTAAATCATAAGAAAAACCCAAGAGGAGAATCGAACCTGTAACGTACGTACTTCACGTGCTCGCCCTTACCACTTAGACAGCTCATGAGTAGGTACTAACCCATGTCTATTGATGAAGCCTAATTTACCAAAACATGCATTGAAAATTGAAAATTTATCAAAATGGTACTCTATTTAAATTAATTTCGAAATTGGTAATTTATCATTTTCAAAAATGTTTTTTTTACCAAAAAAAAACTAACAAATAAAATGAACAATATCTTTACAATTTTCGTACTTAAAAAACAATTTTTTTTAACTTTATATTGAAATTAGTTATACCCTTCTTTTAATTTATATTCAAATTACATTTACACCCTCTCATTTGGATTTTGACAAATATGTAGAGTAAAAAGGTAGAAAAAAGAGAAAATGACATTTTTGCTATGAAATAGAAATTAATATTCATTTTACTTTTTACGGTTTATTTAGAATCATTTAGAATTTTGTGAGATTCTAGATTGACATTTTTACAAATAAAAAATCTCATTCAAGAAATATATAAGAGAGGACTGTGACAAGGGAAGTCGTCACATTCGGACAACTAAGACACTATATATGAAAATGTCATATAGGTCGTATATACGATGAAATATCAGTTTAATTAATAGAGATGCATTGAACGTTACCCACAAAAGAGATAGACAGAGAGACGAAAACCTTTATTTAATTAATTCTGTCTTCGTGTGAAAATACTAGGCCGTGGGGTCTCACAACCTATCTTACTTGATTTAGTCTATTTTTGGCTACCCATGTAGAGAGAGGTCCCACTAATCTTTTTCATGAAACAACAGATTTATTATATAGTTCCATTGAATCAAACTCTCTAGCCTCATTCGTCAATCAATTAAAAAGTAAATTTTAACATTTTCTGCCATTTCTCGCAACAACTAACAAATTGGTGTCCCCTAATTTTAAAAGTATCTAGAAAACCCACGCAACAATTTTATACCTACCAATCTTTAAAAATAACGCCAAAGCAGTGCGTCCACAAAAAGTGCTTATCTAGAATTTAGAAATGCTGATTTCGTAAATCGTAATTCAATTTTTAATATTATAATTAGGGAGAATGAGAATTGTTGATGTGAGAATTCAAACTAATTAATATTATTTATATTTAAAAATTCTTTTATATATATTCAATCTTTTCTAATCCCCAGTAAAAACCTTGATATTTTTTATCCAAAATTTTCAAAATCAATCATTGACCTAAAAAATCCTAACTTGTTCTTGCAGTTCAAATTAGATATAATCTCTTTAAAGTTGAATAGAATGATTAAAAATAAAAACAAAGCAAAGAAGAAAAGAAATAGAGAGGTCGAGGCCCAATAATAGATAATGATGAATTGAAGATTAAGTTGAATGAATTAAAATTTTCAACATTTTCAATCTCACCTTTAGTTTTAGTTTTGATTGATTATTGGTGTGCTATATTTTCATCGGATTTAGATTTGAATTAGGGGTGCCAAGATATCAATATGTTGGAACCCTTGATGAAATCTCAAGGGAATTTGGTTTTCACAAATAATAGCATCAAGGGTGGAGCCAGGATTTTCTGGTAGTGGGGGCAAACTACGGTTAGTTGTATAGTTGAACTTGAAGACAAATGGTTTTATAGAAAAATTCAAAGATTTTTTATTAGAAATTGAAGAAAAAGATATTTAGGTCATTTTCAATTAATATATGAGAAGGCACGGTTTAGAGACAATATCATTAAATGGGGAGAGAGGTGAGGGTGTGGGGGCAAAAATTGGAGAGAGGTGAGGGAGTAGGGGGGGGGGGGGGGGGGCGCAAATGGGGAGAGAGGTGAGGGTATGGGGGCAAAAATTGGAGAGAGGTGAGGGAGTGGGGACAAATTGGACATGTAATTAGTTGAAAATATAGGGGTGTGTCAAAGTTCTTTGGGTGCAATTGCCCCCACCAGCTCCTTACTAGTTCCGCCCTGAGTAGCATGCAAGAAATTTAAGGGGTCTCAAGGTATTTTTGTTATAGGTTGAAGATGGAGAACATTTAAGTTATATTCCACTAGAAGGTGACATGTGCAAACACACATTTATTTGAAAGGCTTATTTATAATTTAAAAATTAATTAAAGAGTGGTTTTAAGGATTACATGAAATTTTTTGTAAATTTGAAAACTAATCAATGTAATTTTAGGGATGTGTGATGGAAATTTTCTAAATTTTTTACAAAATTGACTTTCACTATTTTAAGTTTAAATGTTAAGATAAGGGTATTTTTGGAATTCTAATTTTAATGTCAAACCACTTGTTCCCATAAAAAAGATCTATAATTATGTGCACATGCCACGTCACCTAGTGAATTTCGTGTGACTTTTTTCGAGTCAAATTATCACGGCTCTATCTTTAAAATATAAAAAATACTTAATTTTTTAAATCATAATATAAATGACAATCAAAATAAATAATGATTTAGACATGATATCAGTATTGGGACTCGTCACAATGTCCTGCCACGAGCACACGCTCATGCGTGTAATAATAGTTTTAGAGAATATGATAGAACACTAGGATTAATTTAAAGTTTTAGAAAAGTAGAGAGATATAGATATTCATCAACTAATCCTTTTCATTAAATAGAGGAAAAAAAACAAAGAGTATGAAATTGTTTCTAAGGATTAATGGAAAGAAAGAAATTTATTCATCAAATACATTTCTAGGGAGTATTTCTGTTGTGGTTCTTAAAAAGTAAATGTTAAAATCTAGACAACACCACTGAGAGGTCAACTGGACTGAAACCACATGGTAGGGTTCCTGCAACTGTACTCCTTTTAGTCCCCACCAACTGGACTAATCTGTGGAGACAAACTTTGCCGACCAATGGACCTGTTATAATAGGTCATCGAGCCAATAAATTGGAAATGTCGGTGGCCCACCAATGTTACAGGCTGGGTTCGTAATAAGTGCCCTAGTTCCCAAGTAATTTAGTGTTTTGGGAATAAATTTGTAAGTACACCCTACCACAGCATCTTTCTAACATTTGAAATACGTCCTTAACCTCAGTTTATACTCGAAGTTTAATGGAAAATGACTTAAGTGACCTGATATTAAATCAATATCCTAATACCCTTGATTTTTCTCCCAGTAATATGAAATCTTCTATCCATGGTCATCAACCTTTTTTAGATAACCCTTGATTTATATTTACGGTGATCCCCCTATAGTATGGCATAATTCTATTTTGACTCCCCAACATTTTGATAATTAAACCCTTAGGGGTTGGCTCAATGGCAATTTTGGCTGATGAGCAATTAGTGTTCATAGGTCGTGAATTTGATTCCTAATATGAGCATTAAATCCTCAGGGGCCACTCACGAGGGTGTACCCTCACTTACCTAGTGTGTGTGATGTGCGGACGTTGCACGTGCCCAGGGACTTGTCCTTGGACAAGACCATAATCTATGGACTAGGCAAAGTCCAAATACAAGCCCAGTCCGCTATCTAGAGGGATACCCGGTTATCAAAAAAAAAAAAAAATTTATTCTGATAATTAGACTTACCTTTTAACTGACCGGGTTAAAATTTAGATGTTATTTTACCATTGCAAAGTTACCTTTTGACCCCCTATAATTTGGCTTAATTCTATTTTGACTTCCTGACATTTTTATAATTGCACTCACCTCTTCTTTCACTGATATGGGTTAAAATTTAGATGTTATTTTATTATTGGGTAAATTACACTTTGACTCCAATAGTTTGGCATAATTAGAATTTAAACTCCCAACATTTTGATAGTTGCGCTTACCTCCCATTTCAATGACAAGGTTAAAATTTAGGTATTATTCTACTATTTTACCCTCTTATATTTTTGTTATTTTTTATTATAAAACATAAAAATAATTAAAATGCCCCCTACCTCGGCATTCATTGAACTCATTTTTTTTTAAATATTTGTGTTTATAAAAAGAATAACATTTTTAAAAAGGCAAAATGATCTTTATAAAAGGAATTTTACTATTAGGGTGTGTTTAGAAGTGAGAGTCAAATCGGAATTGGAGTTGGGGTAGGAATAATAGTTGGAGTTGGAATCGGTGGAGTTTGTTATAACTCCTCAAATAAACTCTAATGTTTAGTTTATCTAGGAAATCAGCCTAAGGGTTGTAAAAAAACGACAACTCTTGTATTTTGCTAAGATTAGTTATGATTCAATCGAGTCAACTTGGTTTTATGTATTTTTTTTTTTATACAAATAATTAGCTTTAGTTTTAATTTTAAATATTTATTATATTAAATTAATATAATTAAATATTTTCTTATCACTTCATTTCATTATAAATTATAATTATTCAATATAAATTCATTTAATAAGTAATGAAATTGAGTTAAACGATTAATATACAGGATGACTAAGCGAGTCAATTCGATTTTTGGGATGAAACGGTATATTAAGATTTAGAGTAAGTCTGGCCTTACTAACTTAGAAAGATTTCCAATCTTAGTAAAGGTTGTTGAGATCACTTTATAGCATCCAAAAACATGATTTGATGTCACATGGATGTAGAGGATGAAATTCTATAAATTTTGAAGAAATAAAACTTATAAAAAGTTATTTTCCATCGTTAAATTTTAATTTTAAATTTAAGAGTTCAGTAGCCGGAATATATCATTCATATCTAGGTGGATATAGGGATAGATCTGTATTTGACCTAGATCCAACTTGGGTTAAGGGACATCAACCCATATTTTTCTTTGGATCTAATCCAAGGGCCCAAACCCGCTAGATTCGGCTCACTCGAATTTTGGATAAAATCCGATCAATTTTATGATCTATACTAATCACCTTATTTCTTATCTGGGTCTAGAAAAGTGGTTTCTAGAGCCTTTATTACTTGAACTTTAGGGATAAATTGCACATTAGATACCCTCATTAGACATAATGCATGGTTAGTCCATATTTATCATTGATTTCCATTAAATAATGTATTTTGAAATTAATTACTATTATTTACATGTAATAGAAAAAATTCACAAAGTTTCAAAGCGAATTAGAAAAATCTGAAGTTACCACTGTGATCCAAGATCTGAAACAAGATTAATGACCAAAATTCAAGTCAATTAGGCCAAATTTTATCGGAACACCTTGATCAACGTGGGCACAATAATAATATCAATGAGTCAAACCTCGAGATTCACATAGAAGATTTGCGACTGAATTCCATTCGTATTGAAATAGGGTTTTGAGTTATTGTAATTTTGAAAAGTATCTGAAATCTTAAAAATCATAATTCTCTTAGAAATCCTAATCTACTATCTGTAAATAGGAGACAAAACCATAACTTAAAAGGATATCTATAAAATAGGGTGCTCTGTACATCTAGAGAATTAGAAGAATAATAGTTTTTATTTTATGTTTTGTTCTTAGTTTTTGAAAGAGTTGTAATCAAAGAACCTTTGTCAATTTTGAAGTTAAAAAAGCAATAAATTTTTTTTTTCTTTCATCTCTCTTATCTCTTTTACATTATGCTTTGTTTACTTTGTTTTATTTTTCTTGCAATGATCATCGGCTAACTTATCTGTTAGATCAATCAAGGAAGTCGAAGTAAGACTTTATTAGTATTTTTATTGTTCTCATTATTACTTAATCATTTTATTGTGATAGTTGTTAAGTAGATATTTTTGGATTTACTATTGATTATTTCTCAAAATTTTGATAGTTCATTATTTGATAAGTTCAAAATGAACTATGTGTCACAGAGAATAATTAATATCTATCCCATAATCTTGGTTTAATTTATTGCATACTTCAATCTTTCTTCTAAAATAATTGTTTGATTTTCCGATCCACAAACATTAGCTTTGTTTAGTGGATCGAGATAAATATAAAATAAAAAATCATTGATAAAACTTGTGAAAGTAGATCCAACTGATTTATATTTCTCCATCATATTTTAATCATTTCTTTTAGTTTTTTGTTTTAGATAAATTATTCTCGAAACTGTTTTTAATCGTTTGTGTAAATTGAATTGGATTTGAAGTGAAAAGATTACTAGATTAACGTTGTCTCTGTGGTTCGATCCTTGTTTGTTAAGGTTTTTCTTTTGTTCTTATTTTATCATAATCCACAGTTTGAACAAATTGGCGCTGCTACCGGGGATAGCTGTGTAATCCAACATCATTTATCTGAAAATCCAATTTGATTTTTTGTTGATCAAAATTTTTATTTCAGAAAAATTCGAAAAAAAATACCACTGGATTCATAAAGTCAGTACGAATAAAATCCTAAAATTTGAACGAATTTTACCTTACCATGCCGCATTAATTAATTGGGGCACCATGGTAAAATCTCGAGATTACAGAATCTTTCTTCAGACTTATGAATCTCAATCAACACATAATTTTTCTGAAATTATAACGTTGATTTTTCTTTTATTTTCAGCCAAAAGATTTGATAAGGAGCAATGTGGTTGGAAAGTTTTATTCCACCACTTGAATCTAATTCTTTAATGAAGAGACAATATCCTTTTTTTTCTTTTTAGTTTTTTGTTTATAATAGAACTATAATTGATTTTATTTTAGAAATTTTAATTTATTTTTAGAATTTAATTTTAATTAATCTAAGAGAGTTCGAATTGTAATAGAATTAAGGGAGGATGACAGTGGGACGTAACTGTTTCAATACCTTGGATCCATACACCGAGTTTGGTGTGGGTGGTCCAAGTCGACTCGACTTGATCATCGCCCATCTAGAACGAGAGGTAAGACTCGAAACCCCCATGTAACTCGTGCGAGTGGGTTTCTGGATTGACTTTGGATGAGTTAACTATACACTTCCGATTGTACATAAGAATTAGATTTCATCATTGAATTCTTGCCTTATTAGAAAATTAATTCACACAAGCCAAATATAATTAAAATCTAATTAAGACTCAACTATAGGTCTCATCAAGTTCAATAGGTAAAGCTAACTTGAGTTACATCAATTGCACTTCTTAATAAAAATCAGTGCCTAAGTGAGATCTTGCTCGTTATACCCTACTGTACTAGGGGGATATACTACATCTATTTTAGAAGAAGAGATAATTTAAAAGTGCATTTGCTCAGTATCGTGCACCACCTCTTATCTAGGGATTAAACTGGTAGATTTCGATTTCAGAGGACTGGGTTGGAGGCTCAAGTTATCCCTTTGAAGCAGTTAGAAGCTATCTAGTCTTATAGAAACTCATAAAGCATGTGTAAATTGCTTCCTACTTTTTGTGCAAGTCCGTAGTGTATTTGCTAAGAAAAAGTAGATATCGAACCTCAAGCAGATTTGCATCATCTTGTAGTTTAGGAGAGAATTATGGATCCCGTGCATTTTATGTGATAATTATAGTCATTCTCTCAAGTGTTGTCCGAGTCTGCCTATGATTTGTGTTATTTAAACCAATAGGCATAATTCTCAAAATTCTTATTGGATGTTGATGCTTAGTACGTTCGACCAACCATACTACGTAGACAATTGGTTTCCCTCGAATATCATATCTAGTCAGAATGAGTTCATTCAGGGTAGTCACTTTGGTAATCACGAAAGATTTTTATATTTATGACATTTCGATGATGAATCCAATAATAATTTCTCAATAATCCTATGATTCTCAATAATTTTTTAAATATCAAATTGTAGAGCTAGAGTCAACATTCTATCAATCTTATTTGTCTTCCCCTCCATCTTTGTAATTAGAGTTCATGATCAACAACAACAATTCATCCAACAACAATAACTCCAAGACATTGGTCAACCCTTAGTCAAAATAGAGACTCAATTGAATCACCTAGCACTATCTTAGAAGAATGGCAAATTGATCAATTTTAAATTGAAGATATCTTGATCTTAGAAAATCCAACATTTTTTTTTTAAATAACCTTAGTGACCAGTTCCATTCTTGTGAGGATTTCGATAATTTTCTATCAATAACTAATAACCTCATCTCAATGGAAGTTCAAATACAAATCAATGAGGTTACAGCTCCAACCGAAGTAGTGATGAAATTCCAACTAGATTAGCTAACTATACCCTTAGAAGAAAAAAAGAATGCTTAATTTTCAAATGAGATAATTTTCAAGGGTCAAGTTTTGTTTTAAATTCCCAATGAGAAAGATGATTGTAAAAATTTGACTAAGGAAATTGATCTACCATCGAAGGAGATTTTTGTCTAAGAGGAATCAAGAATCAATTTTATTTTGTTAGTCATACAAATTCTGACCAATATCGATCCAACTTCGTATCCCATCCAACCAATCATTTCACAAGATTGTAAAAACACTTCTTATCTTACAAATTTCATTCTCTTAGGGAATATGATGGATGAAAACTATTTCAAAAAGATGATGACACTAAGAACTGAGGACAAACGAGGGATGTTGATCATTTTAAAAAAATCATTTTCATGTGCTAACGATGATTCAAATATGTGTGCCTATCATTTGGGATTGGAAGTCGATCATTGTGTCCGTCAAATTAGATACTAGGAAAATACCTAGGAATCGAACCTTTTGATAGGTCTAGCTAAAGATGTTAAACTTAATGCTACTTAGGAGGCAACCCATGTGTTCTTATTTTTTTAATAATATAGTTAGGATTTTTTTTTTTTTTGTAATTTTAGGCTTCCAGGTAGACCTTAGTCTCTATTCTTTCACTCAATTTGAACTCACCAAAAACGAGTACAAGGATTGAAAATTTTTAAAATTTCGTAGAAAATTTATTTTCTTGAGATTTTCCAAGGAAGAAAATTTATTTTCTTGGAAAATTTTACTTAAAAACCCTCAAACCCTAATCTCTCTTTTCTTTCCTAAGTCAACTTTCAACCAAATCAATCAACTAGTGCTACTAGGACTGCAAACTGGTCAGCATTTGTTGATTGAGTAGTAAAAACTGATGTTGGCCTATGTTAAGGAGAAGAAGGCACATGCAAATGCATAGGCTACTTAGAGTTCAGATTTAGAATATGATTTCTTTCTTTTCTAGATTAAGATGTTCTTGTTAGGTTGTTTTTTCTATTTTAGGTAAGATTTCATTTATGCAAAACTATTTTAGAAATTATAATTGTTATAACTTTAAGTCTTTTTAGATCAATTGTAACAAAATTTGCACATTTATGCCCAATTCGTTTAAGGTGTGATCTAATCTTTTTTATTTCTTTCCTTACTGCTTACATATTGAGGATAATATTTTATTTAGGTTTGAGGGTATTAGGTTAACTTACAATTGCAATGCTAATTTATTTTCAAGTTTTCAAAAAAAAAAATTAAAAATCAAAAATAAAAAAAAATATTTAACACTTTCAAAATATTTTCTTCAAAATCTTTATGTGTACTATTTATATATGAATTTCAAATATCAAGCTCATGTCCTAATTTTTTTATCATAAGTTCTTTTTGGTTATTCCTCATCAAGAAAATCAAAAGAATACTTTAAAATTTTACGACACTTTTAATTGAGCAAAAATAAGATTTTATGAAATAAAAGTCGACCATCTTTTCTGTCTAAAGTGTTAAGAAAAATCGAATCTAGTGAATAATGACTTATTTGGCATTTGGTTGACTGGTTAGAAGAAACATAACTAGAGTTAGTATGACTTGGACAAAAATCATAGGATTAGACTGGGTACCTTAAAAAGATTTACTTGTTTTTTGAAAAAAAAAAACACTAGAAAAATAATTATGTATGAAAAAATTAAAAAAAAAAGCATAAAGATGTGAGAAAGATCAAAGTAAAGCAAAAGACTAAAACTAAAAACGTGCAAAAAAAAAAAAGTCTAATGAGACCAAATAATTCAATAGGGTGAAAACTGTCAATGGTAAAAACGTGAGTAAGTTAGAATATCACAGATAAAGTCCCTTAGAGGTATTAAAATGAGTTTCCACACTTCTCACGATCCTAGTAAGGATGCTTAGTTTCAAGTTAAAATTGAGGTATAACTAACTAGTCTTAGTAGTTAGGAGGTGAAATCTTGTTATTGAAAATATGTTTCTTTTAAATAAAAAATTAGAAAAATTATACAAGTACTTAAGTTACTCTTGAAATTTTCCAAAGTGAGGAATAAAAATTAGAACTTTGTTTAAACGTAAAGGACCTATGACTGATTTGTGAAATGACGTTATATTTACTTTACATCCATTTAGTTTGATTTAGATATTTTTGTAAAGTATTAAAATTTTGTAAGTATATTCACTACAAATCCTTACGAGTCAAACTCGTCTACTAGGGGTAACTTAGGGGTTTAAGAGCTTGCTGCATCTACTAAATACAGTTGTATAACCTACAAAAATGATTTATATTTTAGTTTATATTTTATTTTTACTTAGGACTAGCAAAATCTAGGTTTGGGGGTATGATCAGGGTCTAAAAAGTAATTTCTAGAATCCTTATTACATGAATTTTATGAATAAATTGTACACTAAATCTCCTCATTAGACATAATGTATGATTAGTCCATATTTATCATTGATTTTCATTAAATGATGTATTTTGAAATTAATTACTGTTATTTACGTGTAACAGGAAAAATTCAGAAAGCTTTAAAATGAATTAGAAAAATCCAAAGTTACCTCTACGATTAAGGATTCGAAACAAGATCAATGACCAAAATTCAAGTCAATTGGGCCAAATTTTATCGCGGTGCTTTGGTCAATGTGGACACAATAGTAACGTCGATAAGTCAAACCTTGAGATTCACACAGAAATTTTGAAGCTGAGTACTATTCATATTGAAGTAGGATTTTTGAGTTATTGTAATTTCGAAAAGTATCCAAAATCTTAAAAATCCTAATTCTCCTAGAAACCCTAATCTGGTCTCTATAAATAGGAGACAAAATCAAAGCTTAAAAGATATCTATAAAATTGGGAGCTCTATACATCTAGAAAATTGATGAATATTAATTTTTATTTTCTGTTTTGTTCTTAATTTTTGAAGGAGTTGTAATCGAAGAACCTTTACTGATTTCGAAGTTCAAGAAACAATAAAAGAATCATTTTCTCTCATCTATCTTCTTTCTTTTACATTATGCTTATTTTACTTTGCTTTATTTTTCTTGCAATGATGATCGACTAATGTCTCCATCAGATCGGTTAAGAAAGCTAGAGTAAGACTTTATCAGTATTTTTATTATTTTCATTATTTCTTAATCGTTTTATTATGAGAGTTGTTAAGTAGATATTTTTAGATTTACTGTTGATTGTTTCTCAAAATTTTGATGGTTTATTTTTTAATAAGTTCAAGATGAACCATGTTTCACAGAGAATAATTAATATCTATCCCATAATCTTAGCTGAATTTATCGCATATTTTCAATCTTTTTTCTAAAATAATTGTTTGATTTTCTGATCCGCAAATATTACTTTTGTTTAGTGGATCGAGATAAATAGAGAACAAAAAATTATTGGTAAAGCTTGTGAAGGTGGATCCAACTGATCTATACTTCTCCATCGTATTTTAATTATTTATGTTAGTGTTTTGTTTTAGATAAATTATTCTTGAAACTATTTTGAATCGTTTGCATAAATTAAATTGGATTTAAAGTGAAAAGTTACTGAATTAACATTGTCTCTATGGTTCGATCCTTGCTTGTCAATGTTTTTCTTTTGTTCTTATTTTATTATAATCTACAGTTGGAACAAATTGATTGATTAAAAAGTAATATTATTTAAATATGAATGTAGATCGTAAATAATGTAAAATGACTTGAATGATTTACATTAGAGTTGTCTATAGGTTGGGTTTTGGCTCGATCCAGCCCAGCCCGCTATACTATATTAAGAAATAAAATATATAATAGTCTTGTTATAAATTAATAATGATCCCCATACTTTCGTAATGTCTTTGAAAATGGGTTTGGCCCGGCTTGAATATTGGTGGAAGTGGATCAGGTTTGGATTAAGGTTTTATTTATTAAACTCAACTCGATATTTAGACGGGTTGGATTAGGGCTTAATTTTTTTAGACTAAAAAGGCTCGGCCCAACCCGATCCATTGACAACCCTAATTTATATAAAAGATGACTCAGGTCAATCGACTCAATTATTGGGATTAAAGATTTTTGTCGGGAATTGTAAATCACACCCACTTAGGTGGGAGTTGCAATTCCTTTAAAAATGAAAGCTGAAAACCTTCTTAGAATTGCAACTTCATGAAATTGATGAACCAAACAACCAATTAGAATTCTAAGGTGGGAATTGTAACTCCAACTCCTATTTCCAAACACACCCTTAAGTTGATTACAATTTGATGGAAAGGGGATTAATTAGACCCCTTAGATAATTATAAGAGAGATAAGTGCAACGGTCAAAATGGAATTATGCCAAACAACAGGGGTCAAAGTGTAATTTACCCTTATATTTATTTAAAAAAAATTAGACTTTATATAAAAATAATAATTTAGAACGCCATTCTTTAAAATGAATGGTATACTAAAATAAAAACTTCATCATTTTCAACACATATTTTGGTAAATTAGGTTTTCTTTCTTAATTATTTTCCAGGTCCAGTCGTTCGAAACTATCTTCATTGGACACTACACTCAACAGTGAGTTGACGTGGTAGTGTGCAAAAAATCATTGATATTTTTCTTGAGATACAATGTAAAAAAAATCTATGGCTTTCTGCACACGACCACCACAGTCCAATGTTGAGTATGGTGTCCAAAGAAGTCAATTCAGCATTTTTCCTACGAGTGTCAATTGAGCTTGTCAACCTACTAGCCTGACCCAGCCCAACCAACAAAATAAGGGCCAGGGCCTCATATTGAGCCTGCAAAGATTAGGTCAAGCTTTGTCAATTTTAGCTCGCTAAATCAGGGTTGGGCTAGGGCCTTATAGTGCCCAACCCGACTCGCTAAGATCTTATAAAAATATTTATAACAATTTGATTAGAAAAATATTTTTTTAATAAAAGTAAAATATATTGTCTAATTACAATTTAGCTCTCATCTAAAACCTTTATAGGTTAATAAGACATTAATTTAAACCTCTGTTGGATAGTCTTCAAGCATGCATAGAAATTTTTTTTGAAAAATACATTTTAAACAATTTTAGTCATTTTATTTGGCTAGAACCTAGCCTGAGTCAAGCCTGAGCCTGTTAGGGCAAGCTACAGATTAGTTGCTTAGGCTTGATACTAGTATATGTTTAGTCTAGGTAGAACCCACCACTTTAGGGTTGGGTTATGACTCAACCAAGCCCGACTTAAACCTGCCCATAATTTTTTCCTTCAAGACCTAGTACCAGATTATGGGAGGTAAAATTAAGATACATTAAATGCACTTTCAAAATTTATTTACTTAAAATTAAGGCTTAAAATGGGTCGGATTTGATATGAAATTCGAGTGATCCGAATTTGAGTTTAGCAGGTTTGGTTCTTTCAAGTATATGCAAATTAAAAAATGGGTCGAATATGGGTTGATGTCCCTTGACTTAAGTTAAATTCGGGTTGGATACGAATCCATCCCTATGACTAGCTAAATCCGAATAACATATTACTTTGTAAGTTATATTTTATATTTTTCAAGATATTTTTTACAACCAATAAGTGTAAGGTGAAGTGGCTAAGGCCTTTCTCAATAGACGAAGAGGTTTTGAATTTGACCCAAATCAATTAGGTCGGTTGGATTAGATCTGAATATGAGTTTGGTAAAAATAAAATGATTTGGATATGATTTTAATTAATATGATCTAAGTAAAAAATTCGGATATATCAAATCTAAACCCGACCCACATTTAAATCCTACTTAAAAGGCCTTAAAAAATTTCCTACCAAAAATGCCTTCAAATACTTATTTTATAGGTGTTATAAATGCATCTTACACAATTGTTATAGCATCCATCTATTATGGTAATATAATAATAATACATTTATTAAAAAATGGGAAAAGTGAAAAAAGACGTACGTCATTTGCATGGATGGGGTGTTTGTCTTCTTTCTCTAGACATAATACAAAGATTTTTCACATGACTTCCAGTCGTACGCGTATCATATAAAAGTTTTAAACATTTGGCATCTCACACGTCAGACAGAAGCGGTTGGGTTGGGTTGGGTTGGGTGGGTGCGTGCAAGCGAGGGAAAGCCGTGATCCTTCGAAACCGCGGCGGAGAAAAACCGCCTTATCAAAAATTAAAAAACAGCGGTTTCAATATGAATGCGGGGGCCATCCTATTCCTACCCAAATAGAGAGGTACGCAAAGCGCAGACATCTCTCGCTAAGTGACACTGGATGCATTACATCCTAAATATTACCCGAATCTTTCTATCTTTGAATTTTTCTCATCCTCTATACTATTAAAATAAGAGAGCTACGTCAAATTTTATTTGAATCGTGATTTTCTGATTCGAAAATTTTCACTCGGTCGTATGATTTGGTAAGGATACATAATCGTAAATCTTTTTTATATATTTTTAAGACACAATAGAAAAATAATCAACAATTCTGTGCCCTTGCCATCTCAACTAGATACAAACTGAGGAAAAATGTTCAGAGTCACAAGATTATTAACGATTTTATTTATTACACTCAAATTTCTTAAATTATTTATGATAATCAAATTAAATATTAAAACTCATTTTTCAAACAATTCAATAATTTGGTAGTTGGTCATAAGTATAATTAGGCTCATATAAAATCTTGAAGCCAAAAATAGAAAATCTAGCAAAAACTAATAATAATAAAGTGAGAACTGTTGGCATACTTATCCTTAACCACTAACTTATTTTCTTTATTTTGAATAGGGGTGTAATAAGTAAAAATTGGGGTGCCAAGAATAACAGCTATATAAAGTAAAAAAAAATAGACCAAGTATAACTAATAGGTCATAAAGCTAAGGAGTAGAGCTCTCACATCATATCTATATTTTAGTACAAATGATTGTGTTTTATTCACTTCTTTTTCTCTATATAATATTTCCTTTCTATATATATATATATATATATATATATAATATATATATATATATAATATATATATATATATATATATATGAATCTTCTAACATTAATTAATTATCTTGTCCATTAAACAAGTAAAACCTTTTCTTTACTGTCAAAGACGAGTGACAATGTCCATATGAAAAAAAAATCAAAATTAATTTAAATAAAATTATTCTTTTAAAAAATGAGCTAGAATTACAGTCTTGTTTATACTTAGTTAAATCATTGGCTGGTAGTGTTTCCTCTATCATCAATATGGGTGACCTGAAGTTATAGTTTCACTCATCTCATGTTTGTGGGTTGTGTTGTTTCCCATTGCATACACACCTTGCAATCAATTAATTGAAACCTGAATTGCTTTAGAAGATCCACAAAAAATATTGACAAGTTTGTTCAAAGTAAATAAAAAAGTTTGGATTCACACAAATAGTGATGCAATCTTTTAATGCTAAAAAATTCAAAATTTTTCAAGATATATTCATCCTTCTTTAAGCTCATTATTTATAGACTTTAATGCATTGTTTCATGTATTTAAGCATTGTTATTCAACCCAATCAATGGTTTCATAATCTAATGGTTGTGATGGAGCATCGTATCCTTCGAAGTGAACACCATGCGATGATTAATTGTCAACAAGAAAAAGTTGCTACATGCTTTTGCTGTTATGCACCATACCCATCCACTTTTGGCCCTCTATATGATAGAACCAACTTTTCACAGCCACTACTAAGTGCCATGGTGTCTCCTCCATTACACCACCCATAGGCTTTTCCCTGGTAAGTCAGCCACAAACATAGGTCTTTTATACTCACAATGGCATGATTTGTCACTATGTGAAAATTAGAAATTTTGACAGGTTGATTCACGAATTTTAGTAATTGAATTTTGATGGCCCAAAACCGTTAAAATTGTTGATGTTCCTCAAATTTGACGGCTTAGAGCTGTCAAATTCCTCCCATCCTAAAAAAAAATCCAGGTCCGTCAATTTTTATGAAATTTGAGCACCTTGGACCATTGAATATGGACTTTTTCACATTGTCCGTGTGACATATCTGATAATTAGCAAATAATAAAAGCTCCTCGAGATAAAGTGTACATGTAAAATGCACAAATATATTACAAACACAAGTGCAAGCTTGTGTACGTGTGCGTCTTGCAACAACTTCACTGCATAGCACTCCGTAGTTATTAATCTTCACCCAAAACATCAAAGAAAGAGTTTGAACTACTATTATATATAAGAAAGGTTTCTAGTACTAAGTAACATAGAACCAAATATGTAATATAAAAAGAATTGAGACTCAAATAATGGACAGTTCGAAATTCCATTTCCCTTAAAAGTTTGAGTCCAAAATATTGAGAGTTCAATCTTTAATCAAAGGAACCAAAACGAAATTAGTAGCTGATATAAGAAAATAAATTGTACCCTCATATATTTTTCAAAAAAATTCACAATTTTTTTTAACATGTAACACCTGCAAAAGCCTTGAACGGAATATCTTTATTCTCTGACCTCTAAACCTTTTCTCATTTATTGAGCTTCTTTGGAATTACACGTGAAAAAGAAGAATCTAGGACTAGGAAGTAGGTTCCTATAATAAAGTGATCTTGATCGTGTCTTGAAAGGACCACCAAAGTTTAGAAGACTTTTTAGGTGTGGACCCATTTTAAAAAACGTCATGTTTTTTTTCCTTTAAAAGTGGATTCCGGTGGATTGGCCATTTATGGTTGTCAAGTCAGTCGATTAGGTTCAAAGCCAAACTACCCACCACAACTTAGATTTAATGATGGAAATTTTGCATTTAAGAAAACTCCAAAGAAAAAGAGTGAAAAGAGATGGTGATCCAAACTTTAGATTTCTACTTGGGTTGATTTTTACCCCAGATCAGCTAGTGTTGACAATGTGATACAAAATCATGATTTTCGTTCAAAAAAATATCGTAGATGTTGACAAAATTTCATGTCAATTTATTATGATCTTTCATAATATGGGTTTGTTGTGGATATCAATTTGACAAAAGTTTAATGTTCTAAGATGTATAAAACTGAAATGACATAGATGAAAATAATGTTAAAAAAAGAAGAAAGAGATTATAAAACACATGCCTTTGTCAAGGTCATGACTCAAAATAAAATTAAACATAAATAATACAGTTCATGTTACCAACCCTAATTGCAAGCACATAACATAAAATGGCTTATGGTAACTTATTTGTTTTGATGGCATGTTTATGGTGAAATTAGGGCTGAATTTGGGAGTCCCATATGAATTGCATCTTTTGATAATCTGATTTTATTTTTGTATGTTTTTTTTTTGTACGATTCCTCCATAGAACCGCATAGAATCATAAGTTCTTGTACTTGTGTATTCCAAAGCAAAGGATCTACGGCTATGTAAATAGAGCCTACAAAAAAGAGCTACAAATTACATTTGATTAAATAAGTTGAAGGTCAACTGATTTTGATTTTGTTGATTCAAATATTAGTTGGGAATTTGATCTGGATGCCTCCTAAAACTAAGACATTTCTATTATAGATGATTTGATTACTGGGTAATCTAATGAAGTGGTCCATCAGTTTTGGATTCTTTACATGGTGGGCCATGCTTAATAAAATGTCAACTTGATGATATATTACGTATCTCTGATGCATGAACTTATCCAGGCAGTCTTGAAATTCAACTTTATTAACTCTTGATTTGATGGTTTAGATTTTGAAATCTTTTGCAGACCATAACCTATCGAACAGAAGGCCCATTAATGGATGGGCTTAGCTCAATGATGGGAAATTACATTTTTTTTATGCGTAAACTGGTGCATTTACACATTGGGTACAATATCGCAATATAGACAACCTTCTTTGTGACCATCACCACCTATATTCCTCATTAAGATATTATAAACATGGCTGAGTTATGTTTAAGCCAGAGTTGGGCTTGGGCTTTTTCATCTTACATTTTAAGACTAGACTTGGATCAACTAGAACTTAGCCATGTTCACTCTCTATATGATTGCGACCAGGGGTGGAGCTACGATTTTCTTGTAGTGGGGGCAAACTATGGTTATATGAATGGTTTTAAGGAGAAATTCAGATGTTTTTGGTTAGAAGTTGAAGAAAAGGATATTTAGGTCATTTCCAATTGGTACACGAGAAGGCCCGGTCAAGAGGCAATGTCACCAACAGGGGAATTGGAGGGAGGTGAGGGTGTGGGGGCCAATGTGGAGAGAGGTGAGGGAGTGGAGACAAATGGGGCATGTAATTAGTTGAAAATATATGGGTGTGTCAAAGTTTGTGGGGGCAATTGCCCCCACCACTTCCTTAGTCCTTACTAGCTCCGCCTTTGATTGCGACAACCTTGAATCCTCCTACTGAAATCTGTGAATAGTGGCACCGTCCAAACTTTTTGGACGGTGCCCTCTCCTCTACCTATAATTATTATTATTTTAAAGAAAAATCTTTGGCTTTATCGAATAAGTCTGCCACTAAAAAACCTAAATCTGAATTAAAATTAAACAGAAAAAAAAAAAAAAAAAAAAAAAAAAAAATTCCCGTAACGACCCCTTGTGTCAACCTTATTAGAAAATTCTGAATGACTGTCATTGTCTGTATGGCACAATCAAGCTGATTTTTTTAATTTTTTTTTGGTGTATAGGGCATGTTTATGACGTAAATGGGCCCATAAAAAAAATTCTACAAGGGAAGGAATTTTTGGGGAGTAGCATGCAACTTTTTTTTTTGCCCCTGGGTACACCAATTTATAAATGTATTATTTTTATTTCATTTATTATACTTTTGTAACCTTTTGAAAGGAGATTACCCAAAAAAAAAAAGCTTTAATATATTTTGAAATTAATATTGATTTCAAAATTTCTGTTTTTGCTACTATACCGGGTTAGGCAGATCTGCCTTTAATATATAATATATATATATAGGATCAGGATCCGTGTGTACACACATATATATATACTAGTTTAAGTTAAGTACACTAACTTCTTATAAAAGGAAAATTAGTGTGGTAAAATTGTGGAGGCAAAAACAATTGTTATCAAATGCTTTTAATTAGAGGTAAACATTTAGAAGTATCGATCCGACCTGGGCAAGAATTAAAACATATCATAGCCCGGCCTACCCGACTCAACTCATTTGGGCAAATTTATGGTCTAGTCCAAAACCAATAATGCATTTAAGGCTTATCCAAGGTCTAAGGTAAACTTTCTAAGTTCACACGGGCATATACACCCACATTAAAAATAAATTAGTGTTTAGGGAAGGATGAAAAATTTTTGAACTTTAAACGCTAATTTATCTTAATTTTTGGAAACCAAGGTATCTGGACCTGCTTGAGCACCCGACTAATCCTCGATGCATGTTTGGTTTATGAACGTAGATCGTGAGTTTGATACCTAGTCTGAGTATTAATTCCTCATCTAGTTTGTGTGGTGTGCGGGCGTTCCACGTACTGCAAGACTAGTCCTTGGACAAGATCATGGTCCATGGACTGAGAGAAGCCCATATAAGGGCCCGGTCCACTGTCTACAATGATACCCGCTTATCAAAAAAATGTTTGTGCTACTCATTCTTAGGCCACAACCACTGTTGTTGACCTCACAAAATATCAAAATTTTGCCCAGAGTTTTGTTTTGTTATGTTTTGTCTTTTATTGGGTCAAGGGTATGTTTGGACAATATTCTTGGATTCTAAAATGTTCTTGGGTTTAACTTCTAAAAAAGTCTATGCCCGGCCCATGTGCAACCTTAAAGTTTTGAGATGTGCTGGGGTGACATTGGAATTTACTGCGATTTTTACATTTCTGACATGGGGTGTGCACATATATGTGTTTCCTCCAAACATGAGTACAAAGCATCCACACATCAGAAATGTGAAAATCGCAGTACATCCAATGTCACCCGTGAATTAGTGCAAAGTTTTTTTTGTTTTTGTTTTTTTAATGATAATGTGCATCGACACAGAAAAACAACACATATGGCACTCTCACAAAGATGGTAAGGCACCACAGGGAAACAAGTTAGTCACCCCAATGCCACTTTGGGCCCACTAATTCCATGAGCATTTGGCCTACCTCTTGGATTTAAATTTTTCATGAAAATTCCACAGTTTTAGAATTTTCAAAAAAATTAATAACAGTTAGAATTTCATTTCAAGGTAAGACTTCCCTAGAAAAAATTTCAAATCTTCCGTGTAAGATTGTAAAGAAATATATTGGGAGGAAAAATTTATATATCTCCTTAGAAAGCCTAGTTGTTAATCAGATTTCTATTAGGGATGCCGGTCCCACTCGCAACCTTGTTCAAACACTTTGGAAGCTGACCTTTCTCCAAACCTTACTCCTAAGAATGTTGGACACCAAATCCTAATGAAGAACCTTGCATAATCGACAACTTTTTTTCACTAGAAAATTACAATGATTATAATAAAAAAAATTAAAATGCTGCTAACCGTAGAAAATTAATTTAAAACATTTTAAGTAATTAAATACATTAAATATTTATCACTACTTAGTAATATAAAGAACCATTTAATTGAGTTAGTGCAGGTTGTGATTTGTGAGATAGATCAAGGGTGGAGATTCGGGGATCAGTACTCCCCTCCTTCCCGAAATTTTTTTGAGCGGATGTTGTGTTGCCCCCTCCCCTTCAGTTTTTTGCCACCCTAAATTTTGGTGAATATTTGAGATACTGCAGCTATGTCCTCAAATCAATGTCATGCCTCCTAGACTCGTCAACCCTACCCAATTTTCTTGGGTGATTTAGACACCTCCTACATTTTGTGGATCATTTTTGGCCTTGTTGCCCCGCCCCTTCAATTTTTTTGCCACCCTACATTTTGGTGAATATTGGAGCTTATTCGGCTTTGGTTCTCAAAATCGATGACTTGTCTCCTTTAACTTGTCGTCCCCAAGCCCTTAATTTTTGGGTTGGTTTAAACACCCTTCTATGAAATTGGTGAATATTTGGAATATCGTTATGTTTTCAAACTACTGTACCCATTTGAACAAGTTTTACTAAAAAGAGATAACCAATATACCTTCATTTTCAACCAGTAGCCAAAGAATCCTTGATTTTTTTTTCTAAATGTCTCATCATCTACTTCAAAACTCCTATCTTGCTGTTTAGATTTAAAGGTTAATGTAGTTTAATCATAAGATTAAAAACTAGGGTAAACAAATCAATAAGTTGAAGATAACTAATTTTGGGAAGAGATAACAAAAGGATTTTGTTTCAGGTTGAAAACTAGGGTATTGCACTATTTTATTGGAGAAGACCAAGTCAAGGCGGCATGTAATGGTTTGGTGAATATTTGAGATACCCAATGTTTGAAACCAATGAAATTTCATTCTTGACTTGGGTCTTCTCTCATAAACCAATGAGAAATGACCTAAATGTCATTTTCTTCAACTTCCAACAAAAAAAAAAACAAAAAAAAAAAAACATTTGAATTTTCTTCCAAAAACGAGTCATATTCAAGTTCTGATTTTAGGGCATAATTGAGGAAAATATAAACAATCAACCCTGAGGATACGATAAATCGAACAATATATAAATTAAAGCCAAAATTTCTCCTCAATTGCATTTGTTAACAAAAAAAATCCGAAAAGAAAAGGCTAAATTACTTGAACTGAGTTCTACAAATAAAGCAAATAATAATAAGAAATAATAAATTTTTTTTTTGAACAACAACCTACAAAAAGACCTTATTAATTGGATGCCAATCAAGAAGAACTAGATGGACAAATGACTAAATCACCACCTCAAAGTTGATGTTCTTAACTTGTAATTTTGGTTAAATTGTAGAGCAGCATAGACAGCCAATGTCACTTAAAACAGAAAAAGCAAAAAGAAAAAAGAAGGTAGTGTTCAAAATTACCCATATTCTGAATAACAAAAATAGAAATCAATCCTTCCTAAATAACCATTTCTATTAAACTTCTTGACTACTAGTTTTTATCTTTATCCAAGTTGATTTACATGTTCTTTATACATTGTTATTTATATGTTTTGGAATCTCCCTCTCTTGGGTAACTTGTTAGGATGGCAAAATTTTATGTCGTGTTTGTAGACCGTAGATGTAGGTTTATACAATCTGGGAAGAACTCCATAGATATGTAGATGGATAGAAGGGTGTGTGTCATAAAGCATCTAAAACAATGGAGGAAGATGAGAGGCATTTATGGGAATACTGTCAACGATTACTTGAAGAAAACCAAGTAATGGAGGGACCACATCAACGATTCCCTGAAGAAAACCAAGTGATGGAGGGACCACTTTACCAATTCCATGAAGAAAAGCAAGTGACGAAAATGGGATCACATGAACAATTCCTTGAAGAAAAGGAGGGACCACATCACTTCAAATATATGTTGGCTTATTCGCTTGTTTTAATTTTTGGATTTATTTTGTATAATTTCATCTTTTAATTATCAAGTCTCTTTGGAATAACCTCTTTTTTTTTTCTAGAGTATGGTTGAGCTTGTCTTGCACAGTTTATATTAGAATCTACACTTTGTTACGAAGATCAATATGTCGTGCATATGTACATAGAACTACTCTACCCATTGTATAATTGCTTTTGTATATCAATCGTATTGGTAGGAGACATATTACTTAATTTACCCCTGATTTACAATTCATGTTCTTTGTATAATTGCCTTTGGGAATTGAATTTCAATTTCTGTAATCTTAATGCTTTGGATGGTACTGTTCCTTAGTATATTCAGATATAGTCATGATCATCATCATTGGAGTTCAAAGTTTGTAGACTTAATTTTTGCTAAATTACTCATGTGTGCTCGAATTTGATTAAGGAAAATGAACACCTAATCCCTCTCCTTAATGAATTTTCCCCCAAGAAACCCCACCATTTTAATCTTTCATCCTTGCATTAATTCTCTCACTTTGTTTTTCAAGTATTTCACCAATTTCTTTTAACAAGGACTATTGGTCAAGGATTGATCCTCACGAGTGTTATTACCTCCTTAACCACATCATTTTTAGCCTAATAAAGGTGGTTTACTCTTTTGCCCATTAATCCAACCACCAATTCTACTAGAATTCCTCTGGTTCAAGGTAATTTGATTATCTTCCAAATATCATGACCATTCTATCCATCTTAGAGAATTACTTAGAACTTGTGCACAAGGATTAGAATATCCCTAAGTTGTTAGAGAGTTAGTTAAGCTAAATGTCTAGAAAATCAAAAAATCAACCACATAATTCCATACTATTTTAGCTAATTCACTCTAATTTGACTCAAGGTCAAGGTCTTAGGACCATTCTAACCTAGATCAAGAATTCTCTAGAATTTTGAGCTTTTACCATCTTACCCATTGATGATCATGATTGGTGAGACATGGAGGTGAGAGAAATACCATCAAGGCCAAAGAGAGGAGGAGTAATTGTGATTTTTCATGAAGTTCTTAGAAAATTATTAGGAACTTGAAGATTTATGACCAATTTATCCCCAAGGATTTCCCAAAATCCTATAAATGGGAAACTTTTCCAAGGAAAGTAAAAGGAGCTCATTTGGTGATTTAAAATTTTGTTCAAATCTCTCTTAAACCTCTCTTAAAATCTGTGAAAGAAAATTTCAAGAAGAAAAAGAAGAAGAAAGAGAAGGAAAAGGTCAAAATGGGTTAAACCTTTCAATCTTCTTCTTCGTATTATCCCTTCTCTTTAATTTCAAGCATTTTTTTCTTTATTTAGATATTTTCTAGTGTAACAAGGTAATTTTGTTTAGTTCTTAGCCTCAAAGCTTGGAGAGAGAATAATTCCTTTATGAGCTAATCCCCCCCTATAAGTCCTTAATAAACACCTTAAAAGTCTTACTTGATGTTATTTTTATTCTTTACTTTCTTACAATTTAATTTCTAGTGTAGATGCATTTATATTCTTGCAATTTAAATACATAGATTAAATATTCTTTTTTCCTTAACTAGAGAGAAAACCCTACTTGGAGGTAATCTTCTCTTGATAAGTCTGTCATATGCATATTTTTTGCACACACACCCACTTTAAAAATTAATACAAACAAGAGTATAAGTCCTTATGGATTTATATTCAATCTTTAAAGCCAACAAAAACAATCCAACAATGGATACAAATTTTATGCATAAAGTTTGGTTCCAATATGATTTTGTTCAATTTATGAACACCACTTAAGGACCAAACTAACAAATAAAATCTTTTTAGAGAGCACAAAAACTTGTTTTGAATCTTTGGGATCCTAAATGATGAAATCCATGTGGATTTCTATTAAAATTTCAACCTCACAAAAAAATCCAGCCACTATGTGAAATTGAAAATTTTGACAGGAAAATTCGATGGGTCAAAGCCTACAAATTTTAGAAAACGAATTTTGACTACCTATGGCCATTGAAAATTTTGGTGATCCCCAATTTGACGGCTTGGAGCCATCAAATTTCTCCCCATCCTCCATTAATTTAACAGTTTCAGTCCATCGAAAAAGAAAATTTGACAATGAAAATTTTGACGCCTTGGTCTGTCAAATTTTATGAAATTCAATGGTCTTGGACTATCAAATATAGGTTTTTTTGACGTTGTGAGCAAACACCTACTTTTAGTAGGAGCTTGCTTATCATCTTGATTTGTTATTTTTCTATAGATAAATTATAGTCAATTTTCTTAAGATTATTACTTCTTCTATCTTCAAAAAAAAAAAAAAAGTTTCTTAATTCACCTTTGGTTAATCAATGGTAACCATCTTAGGATGAGAGGGATAAGATGCTTAACATCTTCCTTGTCCCTCAATCGAATCTCTTTACCTTAGATTCTCTAAGTAGACATTTTCCCTTTTTATCTTTTGTATATGTAAATCACTACAAATCAAATAAAAGTAGATTTAAAAACATGTTTATGGTGCCCATTCACACCTTAATTGAATGGTGACAACTCCTTAACCTGTATAGATGACCCTCAAAGGTTTCGAAATTCACATATCTACAGTTATGATGCAAGTATTTTTGGTATAGCAATTGGATTTGTATCATTAATTTGAAATTATAATTGTGTACCACCACATAAGAGATGGGATTACAACCCACAATCTCCCTTTAAAGAAAGCATACATCTCACCACGTGTGCTATGTAAGTTGGTGTCAATTCCAATGAGATATGAGTTGAACTTTTCATATCATTAACATCTAGGTGTTTTTGAACTACCATTAACCAATGGTTAACATCTCAATTATTTATCAAAACTCGGAGAGGCTATGATTAACATTTTCAGCTGGATCAACGCAAATCTAACATTCTGTATACTCTATCACAATGTTTGTTTTTCTACACGTCCCTCAAAACCGCCCCCATATATATAAAAGATAATAAAAAAAATTTATGTGAAAATTTTAAAATAAACTTTTAGAAGACTTTCTAACCTTACTTATATAAAATTAAATAGAACGAGGTCCTATTTACAAAGGCAATGGTTACAAGAAATCAAATTATCTTACGTGTATAATGATTCGTTGAGATTATTTCATCCATGTTTTATATACTGACAAGATAATAGCTCATATATCAAACTTGCATAGTAACCGAGAATGCATGTGATTGGCACTTCATGATCCTTACAACATAGAATCTTTCATGTTACCTCATGTTTTCTTTCCATGAATGACATACATAGCTAAATTAACCAACATTCTTTACAATCACATACCTAAGATTTATAAATAGAAAATGCTTGAAGGAAAAGATAGGCAACTGTTACTCTTCTACGTCGTCAAATTACAAATCAAGGACTTCCAATATTAGGCATCAACAGATCCAAGAAAGAACTTCATACCCTAAGATTCTTTTGATAGCATTCCCACATTCTCAATTACACTCCATTCTTAGACTATACTTAGATTTTGACTATTTCCCTTTAACCTAGACTAATGATAAATTGACATGCTAAAACCTATGTGGCCTGCGATTGGCGTGGCTAGTGCACAGAACCGCAGATTTATTTTCTTGTGTATCGCAAAGAAAAAGACCTATGGCTCTGTGTACTTGCCCCGTAAATATTTTAGCTTGTCAGTTTATCAAGACTCTTTAATCCATCCACTTAATTGATGCATTTAAAAACTTGGA
Organism: Akebia trifoliata; assembly: GCF_017979445.1. Taxonomy (NCBI): domain Eukaryota; kingdom Viridiplantae; phylum Streptophyta; class Magnoliopsida; order Ranunculales; family Lardizabalaceae; genus Akebia; species Akebia trifoliata. The sequence continues at coordinate 10,483,722 of NC_141376.1, read as the reverse complement.
CGTCTATAATTTATCAGAAAAATTAACAAATATAAACAATTTAGTGGCCGTACCATTGTCATTATATAATGGGAAAGTGTTAAAGATCCCAAAGTCCCATTATTAACAATCATATATTTTATAATTTTCTTGCTAGTTGATCATAAATTCTGTATACTATACATACACGTGTGTGCTCAATCAACTTTACAAGTTGTGCAAAAGGCGACACACATACACTCAATTGTTCATTTGTGGGCAAGACCGAGACGACAAAGGGAATCAACCACAGCTCATGAAACAAGCATGTCAATTCAAAAGAAAGAGACCCAACAAAAAGCACCACTCACAAAAGCTCTTACATTGATTTTGCCATGTCTATCTTTGCCGGTATGTAACCTCTCACTACCCTTACACAAGACAATAACTTGTCCCCATTCATTTCACCTATATAGGTCCTCCTTACCTTACCTTCTTAAACTGTTAATGAATCCTTATTACTACAAGTTTAAGGACTATCAGAATTCAGAAGTAAAAGAATATATATATTACGCAAACTTAGACTGCCATATCAGCAATAACCGGAGAGTAAAACTCTTCAGTGTTATCATTAATGAAGACCTATTCTAAAATTTGAGGTCAGGTAAACGAATCTTAGTAATCCGTCCAATTATGTTTGATAAAATTTATCGATCAATAGGATTTATAATATCAACTAATAAATTTTTATAGTGACTATAAACCTGAGGTAACCATCATCTTTTAATTATTGGAGCTTAGGATTGATACAAGCAGTATAAAATAAATATTAGGCATAGTTCATCATTAAAAAAAAAATGGAATGTATGAATTACAGTACTCTTTTGTATTATATATTAGTTAATTAATTACATTGTTAGAATCAGAATATCACATGATCCAGGATGTTGGAATTTGTGAGACCGTTAATTTAGTTGATAGAAAATAGTGAAGATTTGGGAATGGATAATGATGGATAATAAGCATGGGTGACTAATTAATGAAAAAACATATAATAATCCCGACTCTGTAAAAACATGAAATAACAGTCAGGATTTATGCCTAATCCTTATGTCTTGGAGTACTCGAGACGAGGGAAAATCCCAACTGGTGTATTTCATGTTTACAAAAGATAGGATAATGTTTTATCCATGAGTCATAGTAACCAGTCCCTCCAATTGATTGCAGTAATAATTAGTTTGAGTTGATTGTATTTCCATGTTAATAGACTGTCTATATAGACCCAATAACGCTAATATGATCAACTTCTACTATCTTTTCCTTTCGCAAGGAAAGCGAGAGACAAGGTGGTCAGTAATTAGTTGGTGAAGGCGGGTTTTGAATCCTGGTAATGGCATCTAAACTCAAAGACTAACCGAATTCTACCTTATAAAATGTATAAGAGCCACTGATCGTCTTGGTTAGATTATCTTTCACTTTCCAGGCAACTATAGGGTTCTTAAGGTTTATAGTTTCATTTTATGTTATTATATAACACAGGTGGATTTCCAGGTATATTGGTCATCCCACTCAAGAATATTTGCCTGCTTTGAGATTTAAATAGGTTTTGGTTGTCCAAGTCGAAATGTTTGACCCCACAGTCTAATAGTTTTCAAAGCTTTTGACTTTCTGATCATTTTTCTGGCGTTCATTTGGCTTATATTAATTAATTAATTAATTAAAAGTAGTGAACCTCACAGCAGGTTTTGCTCTTCAAACCCTTTAAAATTAAGTAGAGAGTCAAATAATTAATACAGCTGGAACTAAAAAGGGAGAATGAATAAACAAGTTTTCAATCATGATCAACATCTAAAGGATGGTAAGAGATGGGAAAAATATAAGTCATCTAGTGCGGAGGAAGAAGATGCTAAGTTCTTGACCATTACTTCCATCAGGATTGATCAAATGGAATGATTCAGAATCCGACGATCCAGAAACTCTCTTGAAGTTAGCTCGAAGATACATTAGCTCATCATCACACTTCACTGTCTTCCCGTTTTCAATAACAATACCCGCACCAACAACGACACTCCTCATCAAGGTCAGCACATCCATGTCAGCTTGTGTCGGTCGCCTCTTGATGGCAAAACCAACCTTCCTTCCATTGAAATACATGGTCCACACTGGCACGGACAAGAGAGCAGACGAAGATGACTTATGTTGTTGATGATCAGAATTGCACTCGAGTGTAATTCGGAGAAGTCCACTTTGCATTTCTCTTGCTAGGATGACAGTGGGAACAGCAAGTTCGAGTAGGAGAATTGGGGTAGTCGTGTTGGAGTTGGATTGAATGCAAAAGCTAACTTTTCCTCTGCGGTAACCGAAGATTGTGCCTGTGATAGTAGTGTTGGAAATCAAGGCGCGTCGAGGATAGTGATTGTAGCTCTTGTAGTTATGGTAGCTTTCCTCTTCTACTTCAACTTCTTCTTCTAAGTAATAACAGTTGCAACTTGGGATGATAAATTCAAGTAGGGAGCGGAGAAGCCTCCATGATCGGACTTGTTTCTGGCAGTCGACAGTGGTGACTCCATCGACAAAGTGGGTGGCGCTGCCTGTTCGGTACGACATGGAGGTGGTGTTGGTTGTGGCTTAAGGGTATAGAGAATGGGTACTCTTTGGAGAGAGCTTGGGGGTTTATATAGTGAGGCATGGTAGAAAAGAACATTATTAAATGCTCAATGCCTATTATTGATTTCTATTAAAGAAGATAAAAAAAAAGATATTAATAAAGAAGGTTGCCATGTAAGAGTTCTTAATTTTAATTTATTTGATTCCAAATTCTAAAAGTGTTTGATGTAGCTTTAAAGAGAAACAAAGTAACTATAGCTGATTATAAGTGGGACTCCCATACAATGCTGGGTGTTTGGCTATAAGGGCAGCTTTTTTCCAGAGTTGGGAGGAGAATATACTATCTAGTGTCAACTAAGATATCCTCTCTTTTTATTTTATTTTTTTCATGTTTGTGCAATTCTAGAGGTTTTAAAGGAATTTACAAAGGGTTACCCCACCTTGGAACAAACATGCTAGAAGACATTTGAATTAGACTTTTCTATCCTCAACCCACGGTCGAGGCTCAACATCAAACACATGGTTAGGATCATAAGAAAAACACAGATTTCCTAGAGACTAGTATTGGCTTTCTAGGGATTAATCATACAATATTTTCTTGGGAATACATTTTTCTTTCAAATCCCAAGCATCTCAACCTTTCGTTTTAAGGAGAACCTCAACTTTGCGATGAAACTAGTATTTTCCATTTGAATTTTGAACCCATGCTAAAAAAAAGTTGGTTCACCTTTATCAATATTGTCAACAATTAAGTCAATGGTTCCAATTGTTAGAACCCAACCTTAATGCATCCCTACCATCAAATGGGAAATATGAATATCAAATTCAAGCAGCTTAATAATTATTTTTTCTAATTGATACTAATCCTCAACAAGTATTTCTCAAAGTTCATTCAATACAACTTTTCTACTATAGCAAGGTCAAGAGGCATGCCATCTATTTTAAAATACAAATAGGGAGGCATCTAAAATATTCACAAGAACATGGAGGGGCATTTTAAAAAATAATATATTTACTATTATAATGGGAGAAGGCCGAGTAGAAGTGGTTCAGACACCCAATTTTGGATTCTAAAAATGACCTAATCTTAACATTTAAACTTAGTGATAAGGTCCCATAAAGTCATTTTTGGGACTCTAATTACACAAGGATTATCAATACCTAATTGCTATTTGTTCCAAATAAACATAAATTGTATTAATTTGTCAAATTATTGAAACTAATAGATTTTATTACTAGTAGTAGGTTAAAAGGGTAAAATTCGGAGGCAAATACTTTGTAATAATTTTTGTTATAATATATAAGTCAAGAGGGAGCATCCAATCAAATCTCGGAGTAAATCGTTGCCACGTCATCGCGCCGCGGTAGGTCCCTAGTGTTCTCTGGTAATCTCGATGAATTATGCCTCGAGATTCGAGTTAAACATTTTAGACGCTTTGACCGTTGTAATTGAAGGTCCTTCTTGAATCAACTTAAGCAAAAATCCGATCCAATAACCCGAATTGAAATCTATAAATTGAGGGATTATCCTAAAGGAAGGGGTCCATCTTGGGCTCTCTGTTCCTTCTTCTTCTTACTAATTTTTTGTAATTCTTTTGATTTTTCTTTTAGAGAGAGAGTTCTTGATTGTAGTGAGAGCATCAAGAGTTTTTCTTTCATCTTTCTTCTTTAGTTATAGTTGGAGCTTGTATTGTAAGATCATCAAAGATGAATCAAAATGCAACATAGTTTTCTTCATCTTCTTTTCTATCACATTTTACTTGTTTTACTATTGCTGCAACTTGCTCTTTGCAATGATTGGTTAGACTCTCCTTAGAGAGATCAAGGATGCCGGAGCAAGTTCATCTTAACATTGTTATTATAATTCTATTATCTCTACTTTAAACTGTGATCCAGTGAAACCTCTAATGATGAGATTATCCAACTTGTACCTCTAATTCAAACTTTAATGATTATTACTTAGATAAGTTCAAGAATAATCATGTTCTGTGATGAATTGAAATATAAGTCAAGTAATCTCTTCTAAGTTTAGGATTCACATGAATATTCTTTGGTTACAATCAGTTTTTAATCGATTTATCTTTCGATCCACAAGCAATGACTTGTTATGTTGATCGAGTTAAAATTAGAATTATTCAACAATAAGGATGACTTATAAGAGTTGATTTAAATTCTCTAAGCCCTTTTACATAATTTTCAGTCTCTAATTTCTTTATTCAATTTCAGTTTATTTCTTAGTTGCAAATTTCTATTTTGTTTTAAAGAATCTGTTTCAAATTTTGTTTTGGTTTTCAATTCAAATAAACAGTTGAATCACGATTATCCTTGTGAAACGAATCCTACTTTCCCAAGTTTTATTCTCATTATTTGTTCAATCTTACATTTCTGCAATCTACAAAAGTACTACGACCACTTAGTATAATCAGGATCATTTTGGTCAAAGACCTAGAAAATTGCTCTCGCAATTCCTTGAAATGAAATCATGTTGATTAGTTTTTAAAATTATTACAAAATTATGCAAGTAATCTTTTAAAATTACCTTTAATTAATTTTAAAATTACAAATAAACCCTTCAAATACACGTGCATTTGCACATTCCTCCTAATAAGGGATAAAAGACAAAAACAAAGAAATGAGATGAGATGAGGTGAGATTGACACCATTAAATAACAAACAAAAATTAAGTGATAGAATAGAAATGATATTTTCGAATGATCTAAGAAATAAAATGCCCATCATTTTTTCTCTTTTATAATAGATAGCTCGGTTGGTTTGACACATTGCAAAGCATCTTTAAGGTTGTTAGTTGAATTCCAACTTACCCATAAAAAAAAGGAAAAAAAAGAAAGAGAAGATAGATGGAGAAGAGATAAAAATGAAATATATTAATAAGGTTTCGGTGTATTTCATGAAAAAAAATTGCTCATAGAAATCTGGGATCCACAAGTCACATGTACCCACATGTATTGAATGACATTCCTAATTTACAAAATTTCCCTTGTTAGTTACAAAACTACCCTTGTATGATTGACGTGGCAAGCACTGAGAATTTGTGAGCATTATGAGGAAAAATTTTGTGAGCAAAAACGACTCGTATTTCATGCACCTTTCATTAAGTACATCTCCATTATATTACGATAAGACATGCATTATTATTAGTGGTACATCTCATAATAGAATGAAAGCTGTGGTACAAAAAAATAAATTATTTTATATAAAAGTAGTACTAATTATTTTTTAATTAAGAAAATATCAAATAATTAGGTCAATTATGATCTTCAGGGTCACTTTAATTAGGTGGTCTTTCTATATATTGCTAAACTCAAAATCTGTATAATTAAATTTAAAAACTGTTAAACTTCATATAATCATGATCTAATTCAATAAAAGCTCTTTTCTCAGACACCTACAAAGTTTTTTCACCATACTAACAAAACAAACAGCAAGTCCATATACATCTTTGATGAATATCAACTCTACACTATTCTACTAGGGTTATCCTTACAACCAAACACTCCACCTTATTGGATTAATTATTTCCATATTCTGTCTCCTATCACTTTCAATTATTTCTAGAATATAAATTAAAAAGAATCCAACATGCTTATGAATACAATGATGAGCCATTGGTATCCCTTCTTCTAATCATTGGCCATTAGACACTGCGCACCATACAACTTATATTACAACAGTTCAACCAATATTTAAAGAAGTCTTTGAACTTTTTCAAGGTGGGACTAGGATGAGTAGCCGATTTGATATATATATATTAGATCCGAATTCCATCCAAACTTGATTGGATCTGTCATTTTTGAACTTTGTACAATAATGCTTTGTCAAGAACCACTAAAAAAAATGAATATCTTCAGATCAAGGTAATACAATCTAATTATATTTGATAAAAGAATGCATAAAGAGTCGTGATAATTTGACGCTCCCATCATAGAACCGTACATCATTTGCCTTGGGATACCAGAGAAAAAATATTTATGATTCTGCATATCCTGATGCTAATGATATTCGGTTTTGTGATGGGGGCTTATGTCAGAGGTGGTGTCAGAAAATCATTATTCATGCATAAAATATAATGTATGTCATATATCTAGATAAAAACATATGGCATATTGTTAGAGCAAGAGAAAATAACACCGAGCCCAAGACAAAGGTGAGATTTGGTCATACCTCGTGAAGAACACTCCTATAAGCGAAAAGAGGGCAGATCTAATTATGCGAGTGGACGAATAAAAATCAGGTGGTCATTACCCAAAGAACACAAAATCCCTAGTGTGAAGGTGATAGACAGATATCCTAAAAAACCAACCATCCATGCGTGTCAAATTGCTAAGCTCATGAAGGCTGACACTCTCCAGGTTAACTTCATAGATCGTCTACCTAAAAATGTTACATGTTCATCGTGGACGCATGTGATTCGAACCATGTGTCACCAACCCCACGTTTGACATAATCAAGTCATCACCATGTGATATTAGTAAAGACCCTTGGTGATATAAATGGATATCTTTCAAAGGCAAATGCACACAATCTTCTTGATTATAAGTCAAAATTATGTCCAATTCTCTTCTAATTTAATTGTTGAAATGTTTTATATATACCTCTAAGAATACCTTCAAAAAGGAAGATTAGAGCAAATAACAGAGGCCACTCACATTATTTTTAAATACATTATTCGACCTGGATGTGGCTGATCCAAAACCGGTAAGATCCTTATCAAAACCAAATCCTTGACCAGACCCAAACTAGTTATTAGAATGGACTGACCCGATCCATTGACAAGCCCAGATGGATCCGTTAAGACCATAAAATACGGGGGTTCGACAAGATCTGACTCTTAGGTGTGCAAGTGATCATCGTTTCGTACAAATCATGAGAGAGAGAGAGAGAGAGAGCAGCAGCAGCAGCTATGAGTTGTCTTGTTGGAAGCAACTGGAGGCAAAGGAAGAGGACTTTAGAAGAACAAACAAATGTGGGTTTTGCCCACCACTTGCGTTCTCTGTCTTTTTCTTTTCTAGGAAACTTTATCACACACACACACACGACAAAAATGAGAAAATTGTTCGTCTTTTCTTAGCCTCCCACATGTGAAAAGAAGAAATAAACGTCTGATTCGTAAACATCCTTTTCTAGCTCCCTCTATTCTTGCGGATTGTAAATCACTAAATTAAAAAAAAGCTTATAAGTAAGAGAGAAATTTTCAAAACATGTGCAACTTTTTTTAAAATTTCCATTTCAGTATTTTAATCATTTGAATTCCCAAAACATGAAGAACGAGGTCACATATATTAATTTTAATTTTAAAGTAACGATCTCATTGATAAAAGTTAAAACATGAGGAAGCGAGATCACAAGTATTTATTCTAAAGTGATAATCTCGCTAATTATATATAAGTTAAAAAATAATTTTCAAAATATGAGGAGGTTGGTTTAGGAATTAAAATGAATAGTGTACTGGAATGGGAATTTTCCCATATTTCACATACGAAGTTACCCAATAAATAAAGGGACTGATTTGGAACAACGACGTTGGAGCCTCTGTATAGATGGTTGAGATGAGAGCATAGTTCCTAGGGATTAATAATAATGGATCCCTTAGAAATCCTTTGTAGTCTCTAGCTAGAAAGTCTGTATTTATCCACCCATCTCAGCCATTTATTTGTCGGACACCATGTTGGAGCTTGGAAAGTCTTTTAAAACAAGAATCAGTATACAGAAAGGTGTCCCGTTCCTATAGCATGGGATTGGTGTCTACGTGGCAAGTTTTGGTTGGTGTTTAAATCACATCGGTCTCTTAAACAAGTTGTGCTCACAGCCCTACATGTTTTAAATCCAATCAAAACGTGCCACATAGACATTGTTCCTAGCTATACGACCGGGACACTGTTCTGCTCTTGATCGCTGACTCTTAAGACAATTAGTGAGCAGTTTATATAATGACTATGTCACTAGTTGGTTAACATTGGTGATGCCATTGGTGAGCAGCTTTAACTTTATGAGTCGCAATTCAGGAGGGTATCTTGTTCCCATAACAACATTAGGTGTTTACACAACCTGTTTAAGAGTCCTAGGTGTTTTAAACTTGAATAAAAACATGCCGCATCGACACCTTACCTTAATTATAGATACACGACACCATTCTGGATCCTAACTCTTTAACTTTATTTCCAAGCAGGCACCTAATAAAAGTTAGTCGAGGTGAGCAGACTCCATTTCTTACAAAGAAAGAAAGTTGAGCTGGTGGAAGAAAAGTGGTCCACCCGCTTGACTACACATCTCACGTTGTAAAGCCCACTTACGTTGGATGACCCCAATTCACTGGGGGGCATCACATGCAGACCATCTATGCTCTCAAAAACACAACAGTAATGCCAAATTCTAACTCACAATTTTGAGTGGTGATAATATGACTCACTCATGTTGCATACTCAATCGACTCCCCTGACGCTGGGTGTGCCAGAATCATAAAATTTATGCCTAGGGATACCCAACAGCACATCCCAATTAATCTATACATTTGTGTACGTGGGGATGTGTGGTTGTGTATCCTAAGGCATAAAGTCTATGGTTCTAACACACCCCACATCAGGGGAGTCGATTGAGTATGCCACGTTGGGGAGTTATATTATCACGACTCTTCAATTTTACCTAACTTGATATAGTTAGGTTAAATCTACACTCATTTCTTTTGACACGGGAATCGTATAAAAGTACCATTTTAGACAATTAAGGTTTTAATAGGGGATCCAAAAAAATTAATTTCAAATCATATTTTCATGAGGTTGCAAAAGTTGGGATAGGCCCTTTTAAAAAATATCCTTGGTGAGATTTGACATGGTTTAGCTAATACTATAGTTTAAAAATAAAATCCTATCTAATAAATTAAGATTTAAATAGGGGATCCAATTTTTTTTTATTTCAAATCATATTTTCATGAGGTGACAAAAGTTGGGATAGACCCTTTAAAAAAAAAAATCCTTGGCGAGACTAATTGTGATATAGACAAGCCACTTAATTGTTGAATTGTTCAACATGATCTTCGTATGGTTCTTAACACTATTGATAAGAAAATTGAGTAAAATTATAGTGTAGATTCAGCCTAACTTATTAAGTAAATTGTACTAATTATGAGAATATAAATAAATCAAGCTATAGTATTGTACGAAGAGATGGGAAGAAGCATGTACAATTAGAAAGATGATATAGCTCCTTTGTTATTTTAAACCTAGGTATCCTTCACAATCAACATCTTCCCCCACATGCAGGTCATTTCTAAGATAAATCCTTGAGCTTCGCCCCTTGGGGAGATTCCTCAAGACCTCCGTTTTTTAGATGTGGTCTTGGCCATCTCGCCAATCCTTAGGGGTTAAAGGTTAAAGATATAGTTTATTAGAGTTCAATAATGAGATTAGAATTATTCTATTGGATAATAGTAGTCACTGAAAATAGGGTAAGTTGATGATAATGATAATATATTAGTGGTTAAAGGCAAATCATCTCTAAGTTGTATGGTAGCACAAGAAGATTAGGATGCCATGTGTCACAAAGTGATTGCAAGCAAATACTGTCTAGTAGTACACAATGCTGTTGCTTTTTTGTAGAGTCATATAGTGTGGAATTCCCTTGTTTTTAGTTATCACCAAGGCGACAAGACATGGAGACAGAACATGATGCGCCATCTCATTGTTTGGCGTACTGCATGACCACGAGCTTTCACCTCAAAACTTTTCCTTTTTTTTGTCACGTAAAATCCATAATTTTGACAGTAACTTTGTCTTTTGGTACAGAAACTGTGCAACACAAGGTCATCAAATGGGTTTGGGAGAATCACTATGTCTCTTCTGTGGTCCAACATAGGAGATCACTAGCATTAATTAGTAATGAACGTCATTGGTTCAAATCTTTAAAAGAATCTGTTTGGCTGATTTTCATTCTTTCTTTGTCCCTATATACACTTTAAAGATTCAACCCATTATGATAGATTTAATAACCTTATGAAGATTGACTTAATTACAAGTCGAACAATTATGGAGAATCTATATATAAATGATCAACTTAAATGATATTTAGTTTGATTGAACTAGAATATTTGAAAGTCGATCCATCTTTTTTGGGAATGATCTCATTGTGAGATTGTTCTCATCTTCTTTGCTATTTTTTACAAGGAAAGAGACACATAAGAAAAGGATTAATTTTAATCTATTTAACCACATCTTCAATCCATCATTTTGAATCTTAATTCCTCTGTTGCAAATCCTAGAATTTTCCTTCAAAAATCCTATCTTGTTCTAGTTCAAAACTAGGATAAAAACTTTTACATGGAATGTTGAAGATGCTTGTTTTTGAGAAAAGAAATAAAAACGGTTCATCATTTTAGGTTGAAGGTGAGGGTATTGAGATCATTTTGTATTAGTCAATTAGAGAATACTGAGATTAAAAAGGCATGTATATATATATATATTTTAAACTGATGGCATCGCCCCTTGACTTAGATCTTCTCTCTTAGACTAATGAAAAATGACTTAAATGCCCTTGTCTTAAATTGTTGTTGTAAAACCCTTGGATTTTCTCCTTAAAATCACTCATCTTCAAGCTTTATCGCTCAACCTTATTTTGCCTCCCTATAAGAAATTCTTGTCTTCACCCCTGGCTATGCGCATACTATTGGAGTAAAGACTCGTCAAAATTGTGGGCTATTTTCATTGCAAATTTTATTATTTGTCAAGGAAATTTTAAAGTATAAAATTACTATCTTATTTTATATCATTATCTACAATTTATTTCGAATGAATTAATGGATATATTTGAGGGTACTTTGCTATTTGAAAAAAAAAAAAAAAAAATCCCCCAAAGTCATGGTGCGCACAGTCTAGCATTGGCCTCTCAACAATCATCTTTTTCATCCAAAGATTTAGTTTGGGCTGTCAATTGCTAATTGAGCCCATTAGCCCGAACCAACCCTCCTGGAAAAAACAAGGTACATGGCATTGATATTGAACCCTCAAAGCATGGTTGAGTTCAATTTTGTAGTCCTTAAAATCAAGGATGGACTAGGGCTTAGTAGTACCTGGCCCGGCCCACAATAATTCCATGTTTCCCCTCTTATATCTCAATTCCTTCGTATCTTGCCCTCCTCCCTTTTGTTCCCGTAAATCTTATAATTATAACTATATGAGAAAGAATTGTGTAGCATTCATTTTCTTTTCTATTTGTGTTAATTTTTTATTATTTCTTGTGTAGTATATTGGGAAGAGAGTTAAATATTGGTTTACTTTCAAGTATGTTCCTTCGGTTCCAAATTCTTGGATCTTTCTTTCTTTAAGTAAAACTTTAGGCCCTTGTTCATTTACCAAATATAGATGCTTGAATCCATGGATGGTGTTATTAGAATTAAAAAAAAAAAAAAAAATTGGCTCAGAATTTTCACTCATAGGATCCAGGATCGACCAATCATATGAGCCTGCATGTATTAAATGGTGCATCCCGATCAACAAAATTAATTAAGAAATTAAAAATAAAAATAAAAATTGACAAGCCTAAACCCAAGCCCAAGTTATTTTGTTGTTCGACTTAAAAAAAAAACAACAACAACAACAACAGTGTGTCAAATTTAAATTAGAACTGATTTGTTCTTATATCAAATTATTATCATAAAAAATTAGATTATTTTGACATTTCTAAGCAAGAATTTAATTTGAAGAGCCATTCCATTCAAACCCAACTTGAAGTCAGATTGGTGATCTTCATTAAATGAATTTGAGCAAGACTATCTTGGCCTTCTGGCCCAATTACTTTTCCCATTCGCTTTTCTTATGATGACATTCAAATTTAACTGTCAGAAGTCTCAGGCTGACTTTGGGTTTAAAGGCCCACAAAGGGTTTGGCCCAAAAATCAATTGATTTTTCGGCCGAATACTGTTGCATTTGGACCTTTTGGAATATGGAACCAATAAAATTAAGTAAACAAGAGGGGCTCAGACCACTAGAAACAAAGTTAACAAAATAAAAAGCATGGTGACCAAAACAACTATGAGAGATCTTCTCTTGCCTAAAAATAAAATCCACAAAACTAGATCTAGCAAAGAAGAAAAAAAAACCCTAAAATATTAGACTTCGCTTTTCAACCAAAACACATTTGTTACTCTCTTTCTATATTTTAAAATGGTGCAAACTTGATAAGATTTTTAATTTTTATATTAACTTTCTGAATTAAGCGTGTCGACTACCATATTTAAAAATACATATAACTGATTGAGGAAAAATTGAACAAATATCAAAAGGAATGGTGAATAAAACGAAATGCTCTTGTCGAAATTACAAAGAATTATGAGGTGATTATATGAATGGGCTAAGGCTTGAACTTTGGAATCATTTCTGCCTGGTGGCCCCACTCGCTCCACCACCCCTCTCGATCTCCACTTTTTATCTTTCATTTTTGTCTACGCACCTCTTATAGTATCCAAAAACATCATTGGATGCTTAGGGATGTAGAGCACAAAATTTAATTTTTAAACTCTCAAAAAATAAAAATATAAAAAAATAAAATGAAATTATTCATTGTTGGTTTTGTATTTTAAATTTGGAGTTGAATAACCATTTTAAAAGTTAGAGGGGTATTACTATAAAATAAAAAAAGCCTATTAATAGGGTAAAAGATGACAAATAATAAAATAGATTAAAGGGGTAAAAGAGAAAATATAGTAGTAATTTAGAGGATGTGAAGAATAAATGAAATAAAATGGGTCTCAAGAACCTAGAGCTTGATGGTAGGGGTATTATTAAAAAAAATTGAGATTAAAGAGGTAAGAGATGAAAAACAATAAAGTCACTACGTCATATTGCGGGATCAACGACTGTCTTGAACAGTCGTTTGCGCAGTCGTTTTAAAAGGAGTCGCGATTAAAATGCGACTGCTGAAGAAAGTCGGAAAAAACGACGGCTTTTGACCGTCAAAAAGACCGTCGAAAAAAACGACGGCTTTAGTCCGTTAAAATAACCGTCGAAAAAAACTCAGAATTTGGAACGGCTTAAAACCGTTCCAAATCTGAAACCACTACCAAAAAAAATATACATTAGACATCGTTTGAAATCCGATGTCTATAAGACTGATGTCCTAAGTCTGAGACTTTGGACATCGGTTACAAACCGATATCTAAACTTTTGGAGGTTTAACAAACAATAGCATGGTCCTCTAATTCACCAATCACGAAATAATAATTAAAAAAATCAGAAAAATAAAAAACAAAAGAAAAATCATAAAATAAGAATATGATGGACATCCATATTGACTGAAGAACAAAAAAGAGAAAACTGAATCAATATCAATATTCATGAATTAATATTTTGAAATTGAAATAGAACTTTACATTAAATCGAAGAACATTCAGCAGAATCAGATCCTTGACTGGCTTCATTCTTGTTTGCATCAGCTCTCTTCCTCAGCTCCTTCATAATGGTATTCTCTGGATTGATCACCATTGTTTTCTTGCTTGATATTGATCGGTTGTAAAGCTTGCAATAAAGATGCAAAGATAAAGATTTGAACTAAGACTTTGGGCAAGTCGAATTCGTTCCACAGGGACAATGAGGATTCAAGGATTCATTCGGATAAAAATGCCAAAACAGAATTTAGAAAACAGATTTTTCTTAAAACAAATTGATTTGTAAAAATAAAACAAAGAAGAAAGTAGCAACTAATTGGTAAATGAAATTAAACTAACAATAGAGATTGAAGGTATAAGGAAAAGAGTTTAGAGAATTCAAGATTACCTTTGCAAGTTACCCAAAAATGCTAATTGATTCTAGAACATGACTCAATCCACGTAGCAAGTCATTGCTCGTGGATCGGAAGATGATTCGATATAACCATTGATTGGAATCCAAAAGTCTTTATGAAGGTCTCTTGTTTATGCAAGATTATCCGACTTATGCTTCCATTCATCACAGAGCATGAATGTTCTTGAGCTTATCTAAGTAACATTCATCAAAGCTTAGAATGGAAGTCTAAATTGGAAGATCTTATCATGAAGAGATTCATAAAATTAGCATAAAAAACAGAAGTAATGAATTAAAATAGCATTAATGGAGTGAACTTGCTCTGGCATTCTTGACTTCTCTAATGAGAATCTAGCCGATCATCGCAAGAATCATATTGCAACAATACTACAAGCAAGAAGATAGATGGAAAGGAAATGTAAAATAGAAATGCAACTTGATTCCTTTCTTGAAAATCTCTCAAAAGAGTTACAATAGAGCCAATGGCTTACTCTTGATGTTCTCACTACACTCAAAAGCTCACCCAAAGGAAAAATTACAGAGACTTAAAGAGAAGAAATCAAAAATTAGAGAAGAAGAGAGCAAGGAGAAGACCCATTCTCTAAAATCAACCCTTCAATTTATAACATTTGTATTCGGGTAATCGGGTCAACTTTTCGGATGATTTGCTTCGAACTACCCATTCAGTTACAACCACCGAAGCAATTGGAAGCTTCTGTGAAAATCTCGAGGACAAATTCCTCGAGATGACCGCGGCGCGGTCATGCCTAGCCACGGCTCGGTGACGTGGCGCCCAAATCCTTCGAGATTTTTCTGGATGCTTCCTTTCGACTCGTGTATTGTAACCGTATTTGTTTCGCTATTTGTTAGCTTCCACGTGCGCTACAATTAACACTAATATATCATTAGCTCTATTAATTTGGATAAATAAAATAATTTTGCAATTATTTAAAGGAACTAACATTTATGCAATGGTAATCTTAATGCAATTAAGGTCCCAAAATTGAATAATTGGGACCTTATCAGATATGTACCCAGCCATGCTCGAGTCCCTCAGAGCTGTGCCTTCATTGTCCTCTCCATGTTAGCTATCCACCCATACTCTCCATGTTAGCTGTTCACAAGACCCAATAAAATGTAAAGATGCAAAAAGACACCAAAATAGGATCTCAAGCAATACAAACACCAAGGTACCCCACCTGTTTGATTGAAACAAAGTTCGCAATAACAATTATGGGCCATTTACCAGCAGCAGATAAAATTTGTTTTCCAAGTTAGTTTATCAAATGAAGTCCTGAATAACGAGTTAAGCAATAATAAACCTATCGAAAGAAGAACAATGAAAACAATAATAAAGAAGAAGAAGAAGAACGAAATGAAAATAAATTATGTAATTATGGAATAAATATTGTTGTTCAAGATAAGGAAATATGGTTAATCATTTCTGGTTCCAAGGAGAATTGTCTTCTATGCATAATAATAAATCCCAAGAAGATAAACCAATGGAATGGCAGAAACATAAGAAAAATTAAAACAAAATCTTTTGAAGAAGGATGGGTAAAAAAGGGCATTAAGGTAGGTTAGTAATGAAGGTGAAAACTGTGGCCTGCTTAGTGGGGGCATTGGGGAATTTCTGTACTATAGTATCCATACTCGTAAATGAACTAAAGGTGCTAACTTAGCTATAAGTTGGTAAAGGAGTGTGGAGTGTTGATCCCACGACCTAGGTTCAATCCCATTGAGCTCACTTTTACTTTGACTACTAACCACCTCCCTTGCTTAGCAAAAGAAAAAAAAAAAACTATAAATCAACTTCATGTAGAACGTTCCCGCATCTACATGCATGCTACCACATCCCGAGAAAAATCCTAACACTTAAATCAGTCTCATCCTCGACTTTAATATTTTTATTAAAAAAAATATTATCTCTAAAAGATGGCTAGTGTGTTTCATCGTCCCAAGTCCCAAGTCCCATGTACTATTTTATTAACCTTCACCACAGGGCTACTCTCGTTGGGCTGTTATTATATTTGGGGCTATTCATGAATTCCTTCAAATATACTAACTTTGTTTAGTCTATATTTTTTTTAAATTTAGTTTTTTCCTATACTTACCACTCACCAATCTAAAATTTTTTATCCTCATCTATTCTATGATCATTCTATGAACACGTTTCTTAACTTCCCAACACTCAACTCTATGCTGCACGGCTAATCATATAGGTGTCTCATATTATTATTCCTGTAGTTTGGTCAGTACACTGAGATGACATAAGACCTATTTAAATGTAAGGGAACTAACTTGAAATAAAATCATCTACATATTCCTTATCAATTTTCCCATGGGACATTGCACCAACCTGAACATACACCATATGAGATTAGATACATGTTTCAATCAGTTATGCAGTTGCAATAAACAAGCACTAATGGAATAATAAACCCAAGAAAAGATGAGATACATATAAATTGACTTAATTGTTTTATCAAATTGAGGCACCAACAAGTCAACCTAAATATCAAAGTTGCAACAAGGACTCAAAATGTGATAGTGGCATGCATACCTCTTACAGGATGATTCTTGTTTATATGAGAAAAGCAATCTGCAATAACAGTGAGATGTCAGTATCATATAATTATAATTGTGGGTACTATTGAATTTTCTGCATATATGTATTACCATGTAACTCCTTTTTAGCCTTGTCAAACTCCTTATGTCAATACAATAATTTTACAAATCCTACATGAAGAAAGGTTTTTTGGATATAGATCTTGGGAGACAAAATACTCCATTGAAGGATTAAAGACAATATAAATAATGTGAAGGTTTGAGCTTATTCTTGTTATTGTTTAACCCAAATCTGGGATATCAACACAAACATATTAAGCTTCTAATATGTTTATCTTTATAGTAGATATTACAAATGCAACATTCCAAAACTCATACCAATCAAGAATCAAGAAAAAAAATATGAACAAGTAGTCGAGCAAAACGTAAAGACAAGGAAACTAAACCTGAGCAAATGCCCTACCAAGTTCAATTATCCTTGTTGTTTGTTGGAGACCACCTTCTAGAGTTCCAAGGGCGTAGTTTTCCACAACCCAAGCAAAAATTCCTTCATCGGTGACTATAACAATCATATGCCATTTAATAATAAGCTTCTAGACTGTGGAAAAAAGTCTGAAAACAAATTGTAAATGCAGAAATTGGACGATGTAGGGTTTTTGTTTTATATAAATAAAATTGGAGGTGGGATGTAGAATCTTGAGAATATTGTTAACCTATGAAGTAGTAGTTATTCTGACTAGGGAAGGCACGCAACAACATGTATTGCTAAAGTTACAGCATTGCTTAGTATAGGCATGGATTTAGAACTCTAATATTAAATGAAAGAAAGTTTAGCCAATCAAAAAGGCACTCAAATCTTAAGATATATCTAAATTCTTACATCAAAGCTTATAATGATCGTGACATCTAATATTAAGCTTCTAATATGTTTCCAATAGACTTTTAATTAATTATTTTGAAGGAACGGTGAAAACATTTCCTTTGTCCATGTCGCAATAAGTGGTATGCACTATGTGAAAAAAGCCCATATTTGACAGTCTTAGCCCGTCAAATATTTTCTTGTAGATTTTTTTTTTTTACGGCCATGGACTATCAAATTTTTAGAGAATTAACTTTAAAAAAAACAAAAAAAATTCCATAGAGTATGACCGTCGAATTTGGAGGTTTAACAAACAATAGCACGGTCCTCTAATTCACCAATCACAATAAACGAAATAATAATAAAAAAATCAGAAAAATAAAAAAAACAAAAGAAAAATCATAAATCAAGCTCCAAATTAAGCTAAACAACTCAAAATTTGTATTATAAATTGAAATTTCATTATTAAACAAACTTTAATAGAAGCAATTGGACACTAACAAATGAAATTGAGTCACATAGTTGCTTGGAAATAAAACACAATCAGAAGCAAATGGTCGTAACGCCTTTCATACCTAGACCCCAACTAGCACCATGTAAAGACCCAAATACCCCTTGTCTTCAATTAAAATCTGCCAAGAACACACCCATTAACCAAACTTCTCCCATCGTGGCAACAAAAAACACAATCTGCATTAGTACTCAACTCACGGCCAACCCAATAATAGACCTCAATAATTTTCACGCTAGAACACCTACAAATGAACAAGATTTAAATGGCACAAATTTCCAACCACATTCAATGCAATATCAACACCTATAGTTACTAATGTATCTTGATCTTTGCATAAAACAAAAAACCAATAAGAGAATAAGAATCAGTGCTGCATTTTTTCTTAAAAACCAATGAGATAAAGTATCTCTCAGTTTCTAATTCTAACACTACTAAATTCTGTCCCCATTTCTTTCAGCACTATAGGCCACTGGCACCGAATACATTGTGGGTGACGGCTGCACCTGTGGTTGTGGCTGTCCACGTAATCCAATCCAAGAATAAATAACACACACAAAAAATAATAGATAAAATAATATCTATATATATATATATGCTTGCATAAAAGAGTCACCTATGATACCATCAATAATTTTTATGGGATCGAAAATAAAATAATTTTTAAGTGTGTTGATTAAGAAAACATTTTAGCCTATATTTCTTAATTCGCATACTAAGAGGATCACACTTATTCTAATGGTTACCTTGTAAACAGGTCCAAATCCACCCTCTCCTAGCTTATTTGAAGCAGAGAAGTTATCTGTAGCTGCAGCTATGCTTGCAAAACTGAATAACGGCAACTCTTGTTCCCACCTTTCCCAAGTTTATTTACATCAGTGTGTCCATTAGTTGTAGCTTTAGAGCCAATAGACGAATCAAACAATAACAAATCCTGGTTTGTTTCCTTCTCTGTTTCAAATAGATGGACATTACTTCCTAAGCAAGGAAATTGATTCTTCATTTGCTGCCAAAATGATATCCTTACCTTTTGATTTGAGCTTTCTCCTCCATACGTGACACATGAAGGATATTGAGATAAACATTGTTATAAGAATGGGCACTCTAACAAATGCCCGTATATGCCTATTTCCCGAATCTGAAACCGAAGTCTTCTTTCCTTCAGTTGATGAGGGAATCTTGTTTCCTGAACCAAACACTAAGTCTTTGTTAGTCCAAGAATAACCATCACACATCAAATAATGTCAAAAAGAAAGGAGGATGTTAAAATGGCTGGAGAGATTTCCTCGTTTATTCTAGAATTCCTTCAATTACCTCTCCATTAAAAGAAAAAAAAAGGATTGCTAGGCTCAATATGCAAACAGGATAAAAATGGAAAATAACATTTCACAAAGGCACATATATTGCGTTTGACCACCAAATACTATGTCGAGTAGTGATGAGAGTGTTCACTAACGAAACCTCTCCCACGATTATAAATTTAGACCACATGGAGATGATTCAAGTCGTCATATGGCCATGATCGTACATGCTTTCAAATCTCTTATGCAATCCCACAATTTAGATAACCAAAGGATATGGTACAGCTCTAATGAGAAGAATAGTTGCATATATCATTTATTCTTTCTTGGGTAGTTTCCACAATATGGTATGGTTGTGAGGAGAATTTGACACACTTAATATACTTATAACCCAACTAAACCTTCCTGTCTTCTTACCTTCAGAATTAGAAAGCTTTGAAGCAGAAAATTGGAGATAGAGATTTCCTCCAACACTGTCACATTAGAAAACAATTGGGATTAAGAGAAAACAAGAACACATCCATACCTAGTTCAGAAGCTGCCATTCGAATGTAAAGATCTTGTCCAGCAACATTCATCTTTTTATATCAATAAGGTCACCGAACCAGATCACACAGCCAATACTTCCTCGAGTAATATACGGACTAGTGTAAGCCATACAAGAACAATTATTCAGGCACGCGACCCTGCATTCCTCACAAGACCACCTTTGATTCTGCCAACCACACCCTCACCCACCTTTGAGGAGCATAATGCTTGTTGGAAACCTAGTATATAGAAATCTCTTTGATGAAATTTATTCCAATCAACAAAAATAAAATATTTTAAAGTTACTAATCAGGCTAATATTTTGTTTAAAGTTCAAGCTACCAAACGAACCCAATCCCTAACAACTACACCTGAGAAGCTAACTGAATTGAGAAGAATCACTTACTATTTTCAGTAGCTAATGGAGGTTCCAGACATTTCTGGTGGAAAACACAATTGCAAGTCCCATCACACAGTATAATGTCATTTTTTGGAAAAGCATCTCGTAGCTTGCATTTTGCGCAGAAAATCTAAACATAAAACAAAAAGCTGTGAATATTCAACTCTATATATGAAAAAAAGGCAGAAATTTAGTAATAAACAAAACATATGTATCTCAAGTTTTTAGAGACAGAAAAGTAAACACTGGAACATCATTAACTATCTATCATGTGGTATTATGTATCCCAATGAAATCTGCAAACTATTTACTGAAATATTGGTCTCGGACAATATTTAAAACCATGGTAGAAATTGAAGAAGATTGAGGAATCAGACTCGAACATATTGAACATGTTTTCTGATTAGAGGATAAATTAATTCTTTACTATCATGTCGTGAGGTTTAAATTTAGAGAAGTATGCTCTATTTTAGTCGTGAGTTGTAACAAAGTATAAGAATGTGTCACCTACATTTAATCCTCGGTGTGAAAAGAAAAATAATTGATTTTCTTTACCTGCATGTATATATGATTACATGTTGGTTAAGGTAGATCCATATGATAGATTAAGATCTGATTCATATGATTTCCATAGCATGCCTACAATGATATACTTTTTCCGGCCATTGATCTAATGAGTTTTTGAGCCACTCTTGGTCTTGGTTCACCTTTACATTAGAAAACCAGCTTATTGAATTTAAGTATTTATTTTTCTTCAACGTGTAAAAGTGAACTAAACTACATAAATGTCCGCCCTATAGCCTTTAAATGAAAGCTACACAAAAAAAGTTGGGCCTGAGAATAAGGAGCGAACTTCCCATGACCTGGATATGTAATTGGAAAAGATAAAATAGGTTGCAGACTACCAATGTTAATTTGTCATTTTACAAGTTTTCCAAATCATTCCCCCAGAAATGAACAGATTAGAACTACTAAAGTCTTTCAAATATTAGTTTTAGATTAACTTCTAGTTGTTTAGTCACAATAGTGTTAGAAAACTCAATCGTGGCAAGGGATTTGTTGGTGGATCTTAGTTCTGTGAACATGATATGAATTATTACAATTAGAAATCAGAAGAATACTACAGAGATTGGAGTTCAAAATAAGAACACTTAAAATCGGAGATTTCAAAACATTCAAATTTCAAACAGACCTCCAAGGAAAGGAAATGATTTGATTGTATCTTTGAAAAAATACCAAGAAATCAGAGCGAATCTTCAAGAACACAATCATTTGCAGCAAAAACACAAAAAAAACATTGTGGCATTTATGGATGAATATGCTTCCACTAGACTTTAACAATCCAACTCAAAGAAACCATATCCATACTAAGAAATCTTCAACAACAGAACAACCACAAAAGACACAGATGCTTAAAAATCAAAATCTAACCGATTTTAAGAAGAAAAAAAAGCAGCGAAAGCAGATCTACAGAATAAAACCAATATAACCTATAAAAAAGCGATGAAACATTCAAAAAAGCAAGAAAATAGCCTCTTTCTTCAATTAAAAAATCTTTAATGCTTTCAAACATAAGAAATAATTTGAGATGGGCGAATCCGTACCTCTTTCTTCTTCAAATCTATTAAAGATGACCCTGGTAATTTGAGAGAATCGAGAGAGATCGAACCCTAGATCAATGATTTTGAAATCTGATCGCGTCTGGAAACCCTAGTTATTGTTCTTTAAAATCTGAGATTCTGTGAGTGAGAGATCGAGCGAAGAATTAATGTTCAAAACTAGATCGATTCTGTGAGTGAAAGAGAGTCGATCGAACGAAATCTAATGTGAGTGAAAGAGAGAGAACCGATCGAACTAAAACAAGTGAGTGAAAGAGAGAGAGTAGATCGATCGAAAACCAACGAGTGAAAGAGGGAGATTCGATCAAACAATACCGATGAGTGAGAGAGACAGAGAGAGAGAGTTTCGATCGTAGACAAACCAGTGAGTGAAAGAGAGAGAGACAGAGAGAGTCGAGAAACAGAAAGACAGAGAGAGTGATCGAACGAAACTGATACGAGTTGAGTCGATCGAATAATACCGATACGAGTTGAGTCGAACGAAAAAGCGTCTGAGTCGAGTCGAGTTTGAGGCGGAAAAAAACATTTTTCCCTGATTAGCGACTGTGGGAATCCGTCGCTTAAAACGACGGCTCAAAACTGTCGTTTTTCCGAAAAAACCGCGTCGATTTTTACCCATTATGACGTAGTGAGTGGATTAAATGGGTAAACGAGAAAATATAGTAAAGTTAGACGGGGGCATCATCTTTTAGGTTTAAAGAGGTAAAAGTGAAAAAAAAATAGAACTTGAGAGGTATTATTAAAAAAAAATTAAGATTAAAGGGATGAAAAATAATAAAGTGGATTAAAGTAGCAGAAGAAAAAATATAGTAAAATTAAAGGAGGTGAAGAATAAAGAAAATAAAATTGGTCCCATGATAGTATAGCTTGATGGGAGGTTTAAAAAATAAAATCGTAGATTAAGTAGATGATGGTTGTAGTTGATTAAATGTTCGTGTCACACACAATTGTTCTGATTCAAATGTGTTTTATAATATAAATATATATTAGAGTTCATCCGTACCTATAACATGAGCATCCTTTCTTGGGTTAAGGGAGTAAAAATGAAAAAAAAAAAATAAAGTTGAAGGTGTATTATTATAAATTAAAAAAAAATTAAGATTAAAAAGGTAAAATATGAAAAATAATAAAATGGATTAAAATGGTAAAAAAATAAATATAATAAAGTTAGAGTTGAGGAATAAATGAAATAAAGTGGATCCCAAGAAATTATACTTGATGAAATGGATATTATTAAAAAAAAATTGAAATTAAGTGTATGTTTGATTGCACATGGAAAATAGGGTGAAAATTCATTTTTCATGGAAAATGACATTTTTCCTATGTTTGATTGTATTTTTCCATGAAAATTCATTTTCCACTCCAATAATAAAGTCCACAAAAACATACATTTCACTTTCCCACTCATATAGGTGGGAAAGTGAAATCTATCTAAATTTTTCATTCCCAAATTATCTTCTTCTTCATCCCCACTTATATCTTCTTCTTCCCCATCATCACATCCAACCTTATCGTCATTATCGTTGTCATCACCATCACCGTTGTCGTCGTCGCCACCATCATCAGTTACCTTCTTTCTCTCTCTCTTTCTTTCCTTTTTCTTCTTCTTCCTTCACCCCCACGATTACTGCCACCACCACTATGTCCTCTTCCCACTCTCGTCTTCTTCTTCTTCTTCTTCTTTTCTCTCTTATTTTTTCAAAAATAGCATCAAACAATTATTTAGTTTTTTCAACCTTTCCATTTTTTTCACCACCATTTTTTCTTGGATTTTAATTTTCTATGTAATCAAATATACACTAAAGGGGTAAAAGATGAAAAATAATAAAATAAATTAAAGGGATAAAAAAGAAAATATAGTAAAGTTAGAAGATGGGGCATTCTTTTTTGAGTTAAGGGGATAAAAGTTAATAAAAAAAAAAATAGAGTTGAAGAGGTATTATTAAAAAAAAATGAGATAAAAAGAGTAAAAGATAAAAAATAATGAAATAGATTAAATGGGTAGAAGCTAAAATATAATAAAATTAGAGGATGTGAAAAATAAGGAAAATAAAGTGGGTCCCATTACACTATAACTTGATGAGAGTTTAACCCACAAAAGTAGATGATGGGAGGTTTGTAGTTGAATTTGCCTCCTACAACATTGTACTTGATTGGACATTTATGTCAAACATTGTGTTTTATCATGGATAATGTTAAAGTAACATTGTGGGGGACATTTTTAATGAGGAAATGTGTAGTACAGGATCTCGATAAAAAACATTTATGGTTCTGACACACTTTCACGTCAGAAATGCCCTCACTATGTTATTCTAGCATGACTCTTTTATTATATAGATATTTTCTTAGATCTGATATAAGCATTAAAGTTTGAAGGGTTGAGGTGTTATTTGGTGAATGTGACAGTCCACATGGACCCCCACAAGCCTTTGTAGGGGTTGGGGAGATCTCTCTCTCTCTCTCTCTCTCTCTCTCATTAGTCAACATTTAACAACCCCTCTCCCAATTCACCCAATTAATATTGGCTTGTCTATGCCAAAACCCATCCCGGTCCATTGATGCTTTGAGATAATATGAGGGGCTAATATGTAGGTTTGATCCTAGTAAATTTTTCCAAGGATGAGTTTTCTGTGAGAATCATTTGATAATATCTTCCCCTCTTAACATTCACCTGATCAATTATTAAATCAATGATGAATTTTATTTGGTGCCTAAAATGGTCACATGGATTGACAAATCAAATACTTATCAGGCTATTGTTCTCTTATTGTCTCAGATTCATGGCATAAGACATCCATTTATCAATAAGATAAATTATGCTGATTGCATGACGAGCCATTTATCCCTTGTGCTTGTTATATACAAATATTTTAATATGTAGATAATTTCTTGTCAAGATGAATATTTCATAATTGACATGATAGTTCTCCAATAATTTTTCTGCCAAGGATTGGTATTTGCTTAGAGGTAAGATTCCATCTATTACCCATCAATGATCCCATTTTGCTAGTCTTTTTGATGCATTAGTTTTCCTTTCCATATTATTTATCTTTTGTGAAATGTGAACTCTTTCAACTACGTACAGCCGGTCAAGACACATCATTGCATTAGAGATAAAGGAAGAAGAAAAGAATAATGAATAAAACTAATACTTTACATTGACTTTGAAGATGTCAAGTCTTAAGAAATTTGTAAAGACAATGAGAATAATGGCTGGCGTTCTTTCCGTTATGCCTGTGGATACTTTATTTGACCTCAGAATAATAAGGACTTCCTTCAAGATATTCAAGTTCAATTTGTTCACCTGAATGCTTATGAGAGCCATCTTCCTTCTTCTAGAATATCTGGCACTATCAATTTCTTCTATGATTTCTTGGGGAGGTCACAAATCTTAAATGAACCCCACGAACCCTAATCAAACCAAAATGAGTTTTGTGTGCGAAAAAATGAAAAAATTACTTAAAGGACCTCATGGAGGGACTTCTTTTTAAATGGTCCCTAAATTTTCAACGGTAATTTTGTCGGAGCAGGACATTTAGTAAACTTTTCTTTTCTAACTAGCCCTCACTATTGGCGAACTCACTGCTTGTTTATTTACTGTCGAGTTCATCACTTTTAAAATAAAAAGTGGTGAGCTCGACACTGGTAAAATCCACCCATTTTTAATTTCTGAGTTTTTTTTTTACTAAAATACATGAAAATATATACTAAAAACTTGAGATAATGACTTGTTTAGATGATTTCAACTTTTGATCAATTTTCATATAAAAATTAAGAAAAAAAATGAAAAAATCATGCTTTTTTACATACATCTTCAAAATGTTTGAGAAAACCCTTAAAAATGATTTCTTCTTTGTTTTTAAATCATTTTTGACTATATGAAGTCTCTAAAACTCGATTGAGAAACTAAAAATCTAATTTTTTTGATGAAAACGATGAGTTCGAATTGTTAGAACGTTCAATCATGAGGAATGTGGGAGATGAGGTCTAGAGACCGTTAAGAATAGAAAAATTACTACATTGACTATTAAGAGACTGCCCAAAATTTAGGGACTATTTAGAAAGAAATCCCTCCACGAGGGGTTTTAAGTAATTTTTCCCAATATATATATATATATGGCAAAATTTTCACTATCAAAATAAGAAGAAAAAAAAATTCAAATTTCATGCCTCCTTAAGAATTGGTCCACATCCCAAAAGAGATGTAGGATACCCAGCACTAATACAAATTAAGTACAGCTTTTAGAGGATGTTAAAAAAAGGACCATTTAGAGCAACTTCAACACATCTGCCAAAACCTCTTCCATTTCCCTCAACTACCATTTCGGAGTGCATAATACATTAAAGGGATCTCTAACGCAGTTTTCCAAACCCTCTTCTCCATTTTGGAACTTTAAGTTTTCAAACTCCAAAATGCAAGACATTTAGAGCTATTCCATTTTTCTTTTTTGGTTTCAAATTCTTGATAGTTGATAGGATTTTCATTTTGGATTAAATTAAAAAATAAATTAAAACATTTATAAGTCACCATTTTGGAAGGCACCTGTTGGAGTACAAACACCTTAAATATCCAGAATGATAATCCATAATGCTCACATCCTCCACTATGGAATATCAAAATAGAGTTTCCCCTTAAAGTTACTCCTAGGGTTTTAGATCCATACCTCTGTTGGTCTAACACATTGCAAAACAACTTTGAGGTTGTGGGTTTAAGTCCAATTTACTCATTAAAAAAAAAAAAAAAATTTAAAAATAAAAGGAGATCACTTACCTCTTGGGATAATCCTTGGCAGAAAACTCAAAAACACCATCTTCTCACTAAAAAGGCAAAATGATTCACCCCTTCATATCTCATCGAAAATCCAATGAAGTTTTTAGTGTTTTTTTTTTTTTTTAATTTTTCTTTGGGGCAGGCCGTCTCCAATTAAGAGACATGGGATAGTGAGACAGTCACACGAATTTCTGCTATTGTTACGAAGAGGAAATATTTTAATGGATCAACACCTGCGTTGATTGATCGACCTTCAGCTAAACTAAAACATTGATCAACTAATTTGAATATATTTGAGGTTTGAATCTTGGAGGCACCGATTCAAGATCATAAGTACAGATGGACCTCAACTATAAATCGGCGGCGAATAGAGCTCCACATGTAGAATGATTGTGGGCATGCCTCCTACATGTGCATACGATCCAGATTTGACTGACAAGCATCCAGTGACATTAACCTAACATATGGAAAAAACTTTGAAGTCGCAGCCCGCTTCAAAATTTGCATTAGATTACACGTGGGATTTATAAGGAAATATTTCAAATTTTGGAAGAAACGTAGGGATGTGAAATAAATTTAAAACACCACGTGTCTTCAAATGAAGAGGGTTCCTTCACAATTTGAAACGGGCAACCTGCTTCAAATTGTGAAGGAACCGTTGCATTGGATTACACCTGCCCGCTTCAAAATTTTGAAGGAACCCGTTACATTGGATTACATGTGGGATTTATAAGGAGGTATTGGACTCCATAAGATCCTTCATGTAAAATGAGTGGGGCACGAAACTTGGAAGTTGGAACATATCAACGTTCTCAAGAGTGTTATTATGAGCAGGACACAACGCAAGAAAGTCAAGGATTTGAAAATTTATGAATTGTTAACCAATGAAGGTCTACACGTGATCCTAAGCTTAGAAAACCCTACAATTTGCAAAAATTAAGACTAGATTGTATCTGTAGATTCAACCGTGGGATCTAATAATCAAATTATCATCTAAATTTAGGACAAAATCAAGAGTAGGGGCCACACAATTAGTTCAAGAAGCCACAATTAAAATGCATTGGCATTGCAGTTAGTTGTACATTTAACATCTTAATTGCCTCTTTTGTTAACAACAAATTCAGGTATTTTACATGAATACCTTTGTAAGCCAGGAATATACATGAAAAAGATAATTTGACAATGTTTTGCGATCACTCCAATTACGGAAGCAATGAACTTAATGTTCAAATGTAGTGGGTGGTTTTAAATTAGAGTCCTTTTTGCTGATTTACCTCGAACAACTCCTGGGCTCTCTTCCTACACGCACATGTAAGAGTACTAGTGGTACCTGTTAAACACCTTCCGACGCTTATTTTTAAATTAAAGTTATAGTAAATATTATTTAATAACTTTGACCACCTTCCAAAAGTCCTTTCTCTCAAAGCCTCCTTTCTTATTTATGGAGCAAACCGTTTCCTTAACTCCCTCTTTAGCCACATCACCATTTTCCTTATTCATGGGATTTGAACTCATATTTCCTCTAAATCATTGGGCTTCTAAATGAAAAGTTCTTCCTTACTAAGAAGTGATTCCTTTACGAAAGAATGTGATTGATACATTCAACCACTCCAAAATTCTCGATATTATTTTCCGATTTTAACTCAAGATAGCTCGTCCCATTATTCTTCTCTGGACCGCCCCTCCTTGCCTTGAATGGGCAAATCCTCAACTTGACTCAGATACTCTATACTGAGTAAAGTCAATGAATTACTTAGGTATCATACATTGAGGCAATATCAAACCTTTCTTTACTTGGCCACCAAACCTAAGGTTGTAAACGGGGGCATATTGGTTTAGATACAACAATATCTAAATCCAAATCCAAAATCTTGTATTTGATATCCGAATTCGAATCCAATTATCCTATCGGATATTGGATAATATCCGATTAGAATTCAAATAATTTGTATATATATATATATATAATAAAATAAAAAAACATATTTTTTTCTTATCCAATTGATTTTTCATTATTAAAAAAAATTATTATATATTATATTATTTATATAATAAATAAATAAAATAAAATAAATATATTATATTATTTATATAAAAATTAATCAAATAAAATATTATATATTATATATTATTTTGAATCGGATATTATCGGATTTGAATTGTTAATATCTGAATCTGTATCCGATAAAGATTCGAATACATAAAACTATCTGAATTCGAATTTGATATTCGAAATTTTGGAATAAAATCCAAAATTTCAAAATGGATTCGAATTTTCAACTATCCATTGACACCCCTAACCAATCCGTCTCAGATTCTGACATAGTAAGGTCCAAATCAAATTCATCTTTTACCATACAAAAACATGATTGGATTCTATAATAAAGTTGGATTGATAAAAATAAAACATGTTCTCTCTCTGTTAGTTTCTAGCAAACCAAAGGTTCAACTATTAACCTAAGTGAATTGTGAGCTATTTTAAATATCAAACATTGTAATTTGTCTTTTCGTGATAATTTTTTTAACAAAATCAAATCTAAGGAGCAAATGTTGCATCTCTATGCACAAATCCATAACATAAACAAAAGGGTGCAGCGCAATTGTTCTCCTTATACTGGGCTTCGAAAAAGAAAAAAAAAAGAATAAAAGTGTGAGATAAGGGTTAAGATTGATGGTGAAGAACTTGAGAGATGAATAAGATGTAGCATAGAATGGATTTGGGTTAATTTGAAAAAAAAAAAAAAGGAAAGAGAAAGGGGATGGAGTGCCTTCCAACATGAGTTCAATGCAATTTGTCTACCATGCACCGGAATGTTGCAAGGTTCTTTGACAGGAAATGCAGAGCTTATATTCTCTTTTATTTTTGAGAGCTTCTATTAACACACCAACTTTTACTTATAACACAACAATCTATTTGTAAATTACTATTAAATTTCAGAAGGATTGGTGTATTGTAAGTGAAAGATTGTGAGCCAATAGAATCTCTCTATTTATTTATTTTTTCTCTAACAACTCATTTAAATACAAATCGACCCAACCAAATTGAAACAGATTTCGGCCATTGTCCAATTAACTTGATAAATTTTTTATTCGATCATTCATTCTATTTTTAGGACTTTGATTTAACCATGTTGGTCCATTGCAAAGTCACCAAAGGAGTATCAAACAGTTCGAGGTAAAACCAAAGTTTCAAGCTTATCATATTGTACACCTGGGCCAATTGTAGTAGGCAGAAAAACTCTTTCCTATCTTAGTAGCGAAAGTTTCATGACTACTTATCCATGTGGCATTAAAAAATAGAAAAAACCCTTACTAACTTAAGTAAGATTTTAAACCTTACTAATGGTCGTTTTGCTCAAATGGATTACCGCATTAGCAATCCAAAACCACAGCCCTCTAGTAAGGTTAGTGGGACTCAAGAAGGTGGCATGTGTAAACGCACGTCTCTGAAGGTCTTATTTGTAATTTAAAATAATAATTAAAGGGTGGTTTTGAATATTATGTAATAAAAATGATGTTTTTGTAATTTTTCAATGTGATTTTAGGGATACTTGATTGCAATTTTCTTAGTTTTTGAGAAAAATGATTCTAATTATATTAAGTTCAAATTGGAATCCAAATTTTGTTGCCGAACCATGCACTTCTCATCCACTCTCTCATTATAATATTAAAGATGATCTAATGCCCCATGATGTAGAACACAAAATTTTAGTTATTTAAAAAAAAAAAAAACTTTAAAAGAAAAATGAAATAGGATAGAATCCTGATTGTGTTGGAGAATTGAAAGTTGAAACCCTCATCCTACATCTCAATACATGTCATGTAAGTTACAATCCAAGGAAATTTTGAAAAGGAGATATTTTAGGATTTGTTTGATTTCAGGAAAATATTTATCTGGCAAATACAAATGATTTGTGACGCAAATAATGTACTAGTAAATCTTTTTCCAATATAGGAGTACATCATGACAAATCACACAGAAAATCTCTTTGTACACTTTGATATAGAGTGGGTTGTATAGTTTTTGGCTTTTTTTTTTTTCGCTAATTCAAACTAACTTTACTAACTTGGTAAGATTTCAAATCTTACACCCATCGTTGAGGTCACCTTGTGGCATCCAAAAACATGATCCTATGTTATGTAGAAGATAAAATTCTATGAGATTATTAAAAAAGATATTCAAAATGGTTATTTTTCACGATTAAATTTTAATAAAAATTTGAGAGTTCAATGATAGTTCAATAATTGTCCATTTTTAAAACATTGGATCAAGCACCGAATTTTATTTTTTCTTCCGAATTTGAGTTTTTTCATGAAAACTAGATGGCTTTGGTGTTGGATTGCAATCTTAAAGGACCTTGGTGGAGGAATTTATTTTTAAATACTCCCTAAGTTTTGGATTGTAGCTTGATAGGATATTTAGTAAACTTTTTATTTCTCAAGGGTCCCTCATTATAGGCGAACTCATTGCCTTTTTATTTATTGTTGAGTCCACCACTTTTTGTTTATTGTCGAACTCATCGTTTTTTATTTATTTATTATCGAACTTGACAATAAAAAAATGGTGAACTCAACATTGGTAAAATCCACCCATTTTTTTATAAAGGTTTTTTGATTAAAATACGTGGAAAGATCAACTAAAAATTTGAGATGATGGCTTGTTTAGATGATTTTAAACCAAAAGAACCATTTTTTTTTAATCTATTTTCACCCAAAACTAAGAAGAAATTTTTTTTTGGAAAAATCCTAGTATTTTACATCTTCAAAATGTTTGAAAAAACACCTTGAAAATGGCTTCTTCGTCTTTCTTAGGTCCTTTTTGGTGGAATGGAATCTCCAAAACTCAATTGAGACGCCAAAAAACTATTTTTTTTATTTTATTTTATGAAAACAAAGAGTTCGACGGTTAAGACATTCAATCGTGAGAAATATGGGAGATGAAGTCCATTGATTGTTAATAAAAGTAAAGTTTACTACATGAACTATTAGAGACTGTCCAAAACTTAGGGATTATTTAAATAAAAATAAAAAAACCCTCCACCAAGGTCCTCTAAGTAATTTTTTGTAAATTTTATCAATTTTGATTCTTACCACTTCCGATTATAAAATTAATGGAATTGGAATCAATACTAGGGGCGGATTTACAGTGGGCACGGGGGGGGGGGGGGGGGGGGGGGGGGCACTTATCCCACAAGAATTTTCAAAGTCTATGGATTAGTGAACTATTGCAACAGATTTTAACGGTGGATAAAAAAATCCATTATTATTACCCCCACAAAAAAAAATAAATAAATAAATTCCACTCTTAGTTGTCCCCCAATTTTTTGTCCAATCTTGGTTGCCCCATGGGAAAAATCTTGGCTTCGTCCTTGATCGGTGCTATCAATAATTTTCTCCTTAAAAAATTCTTGTTCTCAAATGAAATTCCAATCAAAATCGTCAACAAGAACTTGGCTAGTATTGGTCCAATGTAGCAGTTTAAAATCGATAGGAATGGAGAATTATCATCGTACGAAAAACAAAATTGATGATTCCAATTAGAATTTTACTCGACAACAAGAATTATTTTGGCAGTTTAAAATCAATAGGAATCGAAATTGGAAGGGACTTGTTACCTACAATAAATACGTCTAAGAGTAAGTATCTGAAAGTATTTTGGAAATAAGGTGGCTACTTAATGACTTCACGTAACATGGTGGGATGGTCCATGCCGTCCGGGACTAATCCTAGATAAGGTTAGTCTTTAGGTCCCGATGGCTTGTCCGCTATCACCCGCCTTAAAGGAGAAAAAAAATTGGTAAAATAATATTTTTTTTAAGGGCATTTTCGGTGCGAAATTCAATTTTAAATATTTATTGCACCTTAACGCGTAAGGGTGAACGCTAACAATACCCTACTGGCCGATATTGACAAACAATACGTTAGTTGACCAACATTTAGCAGCCCATTGGCCGTATGCTTACATCAACTTAGACTTGAGAGACGCACAATAAATAAAGACAGAAAACCAAGTCGTCTTCAACCATACAGGTGCCACTTGTTCTCCAGTACAACCTTCCTCCTTCTTAAGCATTACCTGCTTACACAACACGCATTTCATCCCCCAAAAAAAAAAAAAAAAGTACCATCTCAAACTCCACATGTCAAGGAAAATAACAAGAACAACAACTGCCGTCAGATCCCTCGACTGATCGACTTCTGTGCAACAGCAAATCATGGGATCATCATTCCCCTTCTACCCTCTCTTGCTACTGCTGCTGCTGCAAACCACACCGTTCGCGGCTGCACAACCAAACAGAGACACCTCATCAACCCCAAACACATACAACTTCAATCCCACTACAGCGATCATCATTCTCGTTTTCATAATCGCCTTCTTTTTCATTGGTTTCTTCTCTATATACATCAGCCAATGCGCAGCCAATCATCCTCAGCTGGGTGGGAGCATCCGTCGGATGAACCTGTCTCTACGGTCCAGACGGACAGTTCGGGGCCTTGATCCGTCCATGATCCAGACTTTTCCAACGTTTATCTACTCTGATGTGAAGGGGCTCAAGATAGGCAAAGGGGCGCTAGAATGCGCCGTGTGCTTAAACGAGTTCGAAGATGACGAAACCCTTCGATTGCTCCCCAAAT
This sequence comes from Akebia trifoliata, assembly GCF_017979445.1. Classification (NCBI taxonomy): domain Eukaryota; kingdom Viridiplantae; phylum Streptophyta; class Magnoliopsida; order Ranunculales; family Lardizabalaceae; genus Akebia; species Akebia trifoliata. Next base: position 10,450,177 of record NC_141376.1, on the reverse strand, counting down.
GCGACCACGTGTTCCATCCTGAATGCATCGACGCTTGGCTCGCTTTTCACACCACTTGCCCTGTATGCCGTGCGGATCTACTGCTGGATTCTGGTCAAACCACAGCCACTACTTCCGCCGATTTGACACACGTTCCGGATCACGATGACGGATCAAATATCGAGAATCGTGAATCAGAAATCGACGAATCGCAGAATCAGATCTCGATCCGTGTAACTGAGGATTGTAGTAGAGATATACAGCCTGATGTTATAAATCCAACTCAGATTCCGATCCAGAACCGTCCAGCAAGATCGAGAACGATGAGACCGCGAATAACTGGAAAATTTCCTCGATCGCACTCCACAGGGCACTCAATTGTTCAACCTGGAGAGAATTGCGAGAGATTCACGTTGAGATTGCCAGAAAACGTGAGAAAGCAGATTGTGAGTGGGAAGCTGAACCGTACGATAAGTTGTGTCTCTTTTCCCACCGGAGATGGGTCAGTTTCCGGTGGAAGTAGTCGCCAGGGTAACCGGAGCGGTGGCGTCGAGGGGAGCAGTCGGTGGAAGAATTATCAACAGTTCTTGCGGACGAAGTCAGATCGGTGGATGTTCTCGATGACGCCGCCCTTCTTCTTAAGGACGTCTTCCGTTAAGTCGCCTAAGATGGCTGACGGAGAGGGTTCGTCTACTCGAAAGGTTGTTTTCTAGTTCCGTTAAGACTCCGTTTGATTGTATAAGCGCCAAAAGTGATGGTGATGACCAAACATCAGGTCGGCATGAAATTTGATGGATCAGGTTTGGATTACATCTAATTTGTAAAGAATTTTTTTTTTTTTCAGTCTTGATTTTTACTATTTAAGATTTTATTTATATTATTAAACTAAAACTCTGAAATTACTTTAACCATTGAGACTGCTTTAGTTGATATTTAACAAATCTTTCCCTCCCCACCCACCCACACACACAATTTTTCTATTATTTTTTTCCCTAAGTAATCTCATAAATATCATAGTTTATCTCAAAAGTTTGGGATAATAAGGCAGTTTGAATATGGTAAAAAGAAGTACATCATAATTGAATTGGGGTCTTTATTGGTGGACCTTGGTCCAATAAATGTGTTTAAATTACTCGTGTTTGGGTTGGGCGAGTAATTAGAGTAATTCAAAACCATAAAAGAAGAAGAAAAAGGGTGGAGTTGCGGCCAAAAGTAAGTTTTGACCCATCAAGAAGAAAAAGAAAGAGTTCAATCTTTTTTTTTTTTTTTTTCTTCTTTTTCATTTTTTAGAATCCAATGAACACATAGAACGAAAAAAATGATTTATTTTTTTTAAGGGATTGCATGCAATTGGTACAAGGTGATCTTCAAGTCAACTAATTGACCTCTAAAAGAACTTATGGAAGCATAAATATACACTCAAACTAGGTTGACATGTTGTATACACTACAATCATGAAGCCCGTGGAGAGTTATCTTCAAGTCCTAAGATGGAGATATGTGTATTTAGGGATACATGCCAATCTAAGTAATTGGGATGACTTCTGAGCAGTGAAAGTTCAGAAGAACTTGTGCGGCATAGTTTCTACTATGTGAGAATAGAGAAAAATATTCCTTGAGCCACTAATTTTGGAACACAGCATAGGGTCGGGAGAGTGAGTGTTCGGTAACAGAAAGCTTAAGGTTGGGAAAATACTTTCTTGAACGTTGTGTCATACGGCAAAATCCTTGATTTCTAGGGATTTATGCACTATTTTGGAAGAGATTCATATATGAGAGTTGCTAGATTTAAAGGGATTCAAAAGGGGTTAAAATCCTAATTAAGTATAGTTACTTAACTAGGACAAGATCAAATGGGAAACATCTAAAAGGGGGATCCTATCCCATCCTTTATAAATATGACATTCATGGACATTCAAAGGTACGCAATTTCACTTATAAAAAATTCTGCTAAAATTGTTTTGTGGTCAACTTGAGTGTTGGAAAATTTGTGGTGCAGGCACACCCAAGAGGATTGCAAAGAGCACAAGATGAGAATCTATTGGAGGTTGCACAAGGTAGAGCAAAAAATTGCCCTACGAAGCCCAACATCGATCTGTACATTTCGTGTTTGGATGTCATGCATATTACATTTTGTGTTGATGTCATGGATGTTCAAATTGGGATACAACTTTACACTATAGATGTCGCAAGGGCAAAAATCCTCTGCCTACTTCGAGATCTGTAAAATCTAATGATGCTTTCTTACTCCTCTAAAGTCTCCTGGGTGTGCTTGCAACACAGAGCCTCTAATGTCCAAGTTAAATCACATAACAAATTTGCTAGAGTTTCTATGTAAAGAAATTGCATACCTTTGGTTTGAATAGGTGTGCCTTTTCATACGGAATGGGATGAAGATCTCCCTTTTAGATGTTTCTAATTCTATCCTTATCCTAATTAAGCAATCTTTGCTTGCTTAATTATGATCTTATCCCTTTTCGAAATACTTCTTCCCTTAGGATCCTTCTAACAATAGATATCCACAACACCTAAAACCCTATAAATCAAGGATTTGGGATGATCTGTAATGGCACATCGTTTGTTCCTTTTGGTACCATCCTCCACTGTGCCGAGTTCTAAGCTGACCTCCCAAGAGCTCACAACTCGATAAATCCATGTTAGGTTGGCCCTCCAAGTATCCTATGAAACGCATGTCACCATCTTGGGGTTTGCTGATTTGACCCTCCACAAATGTCCAAATGATTAAATTGAAAAGTTATAAATTTAAATCAAATCACTGATTCAAGGAAGGTCACTGATCCTGGAGAGTTGGTTTTTGTTTAGAAACCCCATAGTTATATTAGTGCTGCATTCATTGTCAAATGAAGTGAAAGTCTCTCATCCTTGGTTTAAATCTTGTATTTTCTTGATTATTGTTCATCACATGAACTGCTAGATCTAGAAAAAACTAGAGAGATGAGATGGCAACCAAATCATCGGGCTTTTCATAGTGCAAGAAGAAAATGAGGATTGTTCTCTTTCCTCTTTCCCAGATTCATGCACAAGCAAGTAGCATGATCTATGTCCCTAGATCAATATTAGAGAAGGAAGAAAGATGAGAGCACCCTTTAGTTGGATACATGTTTGGAAGCATCTCTACTGACAAGGCCGCAAAGCAGCAATAGCCAAAATGTGAAAAAAAAAAAAGGTTAAATGGAGGTTTTGTGACTAAACTTAGGTTTTTTCTTATCTAAATTATTATGCCTTCAGGAGGATTGTGAAAGGATCAGTAATATGGCAGTATGGACGATAGGAGGCCATCCATTATTCCTTCATGAATGGAATCCAAGGTTAAAGCCTGAAAGGGAGCTCTTTAGATAAATACCACTATGAATTCGGCTGCAAAATTTGCCTCTGCAATTATAGTCATCATAATCATTTGGGATGATAGCAAACTGCACTGGGCACCACTTACATTCAGATCTTACAAACTAAAGTTTTGAGGTTAACATGTATGGAGACTGATACAAGCTGCAAATACATCAATTTCAATGGAAGTCTAAAACCTCTTATGATCGAGCAATTATTTGTGAATAGAAACCAATTGTCCTACATATGATGTAAAGTTGGGAAGATGACCAATTTTCAGGCATTGGAACTCTAGGAGCAAAATTTGTTGGATCCCTTGAAACATCACAAGAAATCGGAGTCTATTCTTTTGTGGCAAATCACAAACTATGAAACCAAATTCAACCAAGCAAATCCAATGAACCCGATAATACAATCAAACACCAAATGATGGTCTTTGTCTAGATCAGAAAATCACATCTTGAATTTGCCCTAATTTTTTTAGAAATCTCTACATCCTATCACAATGCATTTTTCTAGACCACCAAAAAAAAGTGCATAACCACAGAGTCCTTGGGAAATTATGTTAATTGTTGATTTGAATCTCCCATTTTTGTCACTCGCAAGCTCGCCCTTGTAGCCTGCAAAAACAGAGAGATTAAGTATATTACCTGTACGGGCAAGTATAACTAGTGGAATTTGTTCAAATTATTTTACCTCTTTATCCCAATCACATCGAGCCGTGATGATTACCAATATCAAAGTCTGAACCGCAGTCCCACCAGTCATCCCGGCCCATATACCCTATAGGCCATCCATTTCATATGTACTCATTAGAACAACCAGTCATCATAATTATTTATTATAGAGTAATAGTTGATCATGATCTCTCTTTTCTTTTTTATTAATTACTAGGAATGCAAAATTAGTGATCATTCATCGGTAAGTGAAGGCGAGTTTTGAACCAAGGTCATGGTATTAACAATCATAGGCTTTACCCATTGACTCAACAATTACCTGTACATGCAAGTACAACTAGATATCTTTATCGTAATGTAAAATTAATAAAAGTCACAATTACACTTTTCTCTATGGTGTCAAGATCCATTGATTCAGCAAAAGCAATCCATAAAAATCATGACTGTCGAATACAAAAGCCAATTGAATGTGCTGAGACTACAACACCTTTAAAATAAATTAAAGTGTTCTTATCCCAACAATTGAATTTCATGCTTAATAGATTATATTTTTTATGAGTTACTTTGCTTATATCCAACCCTTCTTTGGTGTTTCAATTTCTTCAACTGCCTAACTCCCGCTCTATTTGATGTAGGACATGTATAGTTCTAGTTAAACTCCTAACTAGTTTCTATTCTAGTAGGATTTATTTCTATTTTCTAGTTCTAGTAAGATTTTTATTTCATTCTGACTTTAAGAGTACTATTTTTTGTTTTATTTCTATTTTTGTTTAAATTTGTTTTTATTCTTTATGTTATAATTAGAAGTATTTAAAAACTGTTCAAATTGAGTTATAATATATTTAGAAAGTTATTATATTACAGTTAAGTTAGGAAAGTTACTTTTTAATATTTTAAAAGATTTTTAAGTTGTTATGATGAAATTATCTATATAAGAAGTTTCACACACGAATTTTGATATATTAATTGATAACAATTCATTCGTTAAATTTTCGATTTAGCTATTTCTCTGGTTTGAGGAGTCGTTTCACTATAAATCTCATAGTTACATAGCCATTAAATAGAAAGATCCTAAAAAGAATTTTAATCTTAATTAAATTACTATTGATCATATTATCCCTCAGTCGAATTAATAATTACATAAAAAAGGGAATAATCTTTTAAATTAAGATTCTTCTATATTAAGATAAAGTCTTCAAATGATGCCACGTGTCCACATTGGAATGCGTATTGATGATGCGAATGGATGATCTGAATGGGAGGTGATTTATCCCTCCAAATCATTTGGCGAGTCATTTTATCGGGACTTTTTTTGTAATACAAATACAATAGTGTGCCACATAAATCTTTAAAAAAATATATATAACCTATCAAATTCATGATTTTAACTCGGTATCAGAGTTGAACAAGATCACTCACAAGTCACTTTTATGACCGATATTTACTAGTTTACATTCAATTTTTTAACTTTTTGAACGAGATATCTCAAACATATTGGAAAACTGATCAGAGACGGCTCGGTATCGGGCTTGGACGAGACGGGACGCAAATTCCATGGGTAAAGTCCACATGTCAAGGAAAAATAACAAGAAGAACTGCCGTTGAGTCCCTCGACTGATCGACTTCTGTGCAACAGCAGACCACGGGATCATCAACCGCTTCAACAACTGCTGCTGCAAACCATACCATTGGCGGCTGGGTGGGAGCATCCGTCCTACGAACCGGTCTCAACGGTCCAGACGGACGGTTCGGAGTCTTGATCCGTCCATGATCCAGACTTTTCCAACCTTCATCTATTCTGATGAAAAGGGGCTCAAGATAGGTAAAGGAGCGCTAGAATGCGCCGTGTGCTTAGACGAGTTCGAAGACGTCGAAACCCTTCGATTGCTCGCCAAATGCGACCTCGTGTTCCATCCTGAATGCATCGACGCTTGGGTTGCTTTTCACACCACTTGCCCCTTCTGCCGTGCCGATCTACTGCTGGATTCCGGTCAAACCACCACCACTACGTCCGCCGATCTGACACACGTTCCGGATCAGGAGGACGGATCAGATATTGAGAGTCGTATATCAGAAATCGACGAAGCGCAGAATCAGATCTCGATCCGTAGTAGAGATATACAGCCTGAAGTGATAAATTCAACTCAGATTCAGATCCAGAACCGTCCAGCGAGATCGAGCAGACGAGACTGCGAAGCACTGGAAAATTTCCTCGATCGGACTCCACAAGTCACTCACTTGTTCAACTTGGAGAGAATTGCGAGAGATTCACATTGAGATTGCCAGAAAACATGAGAAAGCAGATTGTGAGTAGGAAGCTTGTGTCGCTTCTCCCACGGGAGATGGGTCACTTTCCGGCGGGAGTAGTCGCAAAGGTAACTGGAGCGGTGGCGTCGAGGGGATCAGTCGATGGAAGAATTATCAACAGTTCTTCCGTTAGGTCGCCTATAAGATAGCTGACGGAGAGGGTACATCGACTTGAAAGTATTTATCGAGTTCCGTTGAGACTCCGTTTGATTGTGTAGGCGCCAAAAGTGATGGTGATGAACAAACATCGTGTCGGCATCAAATTTGATTTTGATGGATCAGGTTTGGATTACATCTAATTTTGTAAAGAATTTTTTTTTTTTCAGTCTTGATTTTTACTATTTAAGATATTATTTATATTATTAAACTAAAACTCTGAAATTACTTTTAACCATTGAAACCAAAATCAAAATTTTCATTTTGCACACATTGGAAATCACCATTGAGACGGCATTAGTTGATACTTGACAAATATTTCACTATTTTTTCCCCCTTTTTTCTATTATTTTTTCCCCAAGTAATCTCATAAATCTTATAGTATATCTTTATGAAATGTTCCACCAAGTTCAACAGTTGGGGATAAGGCAGTTTGAATACAGTCAAAGAAAAGAAATATATATATAAAGTCAAAGAAGTATAACATAATTGAATTGGGGTCTTTGTTGGTGGACCTTGTCCCAATAAAAGTGCTTAAATTTCTCTTGTTGGGTTGGCGACTAATTGGAGTAATTTGAAACAATAAAAGAAGAAGAAAAAGGGTGGAGTTAAAGGTCAATCATAAGCTTGGCCAATCAAGAAGGAAAAGAAAGAGTTCAATCTTTATTTCTTTTACTTCTTCTTTTTCATTTTTTAGAATGCAATCATACGCATAGAATGCAAAAAAGGATTTTTTAAGGGATTGAGTGCAGTTGGTACTAGGTGATCTCAAGTCAACTAATTCACCTCTAAAAGAACTTATGGAAGCATAAATATACACTCAAACTAAGTCGACATGTTGTATACCCTACAATCATGAAGTCTGTGGAGAGTTAAAAGTTCAAGCCCTGAGATAGAAACACGTGTATTTTGGGATACATGCCAGTCTAAGTAATTGGGACGACTTTCGAGCTGTGGAAGCTTAGAATAACTTGTGTGGCACAGTTTCCGCTATGTGAGAGTAGAGAAAAACATTCCCCGAGCCGGTAGTTCTTGAACACAACTTAGGGTCGAGAGAGCGAGTGTTCAGTATTAAAAAGCTTAAGGTTGGGAAAATACTCTCTTGAACGGTATACTGTGCGGATCATGCTGAATCTTTGATTTCTAGGGATTTTTGCATTGTTTTTTAAGGGATTCATATTAGAGAGTTGCTAGATTGAAAGGGATTCAAAAGGGGCTAAAATCCTAATTAAGTAAGCGACTTAATTAGGATGAGATCAAAAGGAAACGTCTAAAAGGGGATCCTATCCCATCCTCTATATATAGGGTATGCATGGACTTTCAAAGATACACAATTTCTTTTATGAAAAACTTTGCTAAAATTATTTTGTGGCCAACTTGAGCGTCGGAGGATCTGTGGTGCAAGCACACCCAAGATTGCAAAGAACACAAAATGAGAGTCAACAGGAGGTTGCAGGTCTCCAGGTAGAGCATAAAATTACTTCTACGAAACCCAACATTGATCTGTACATTTCGTGTTTGGATGTCATGCATATTACATTTTGTGTTGATGTCATGCATGTTCAAATTGAGATACAACTTTCCATTCTAGATGTCGTAGAGGTAAAAATCCTCTCCCTGCTCTGAGATCTGTTAAATCTAATGATGCTTCTTTATCCTCCAAAGTCTCCTGGGTGTGTCTGCAGCACAGAGCCTCTGACGCCTAAGTTAGATCACAAATCAATTTTGCCAGAGTTTCTATGTAAAGAAATTGAGTACCTTCGGTTTGAATAGGTGTGCCTTTTCATAGGGAATAGGATGAAGATCCCCCTTTTAGATGTTTCTAATTCTATCATTATCCTAATTAAGCAATCCTTGCTTGTTTAATTATGATCTTATCCCTTTTTGAAATGCTTCTTCCCTTAGAATCCTTCTAACAATAGAAATCCACAACACCTAAAACCCTATAAATCAAGGATTTGGGATGATTTGTAATGGCACATCGCTCAAAAGAATCCCCCTTACCTGATATCTTTTGGCATCATGCTCCACTGTGCCAAGCTCTAAGCTGACCTCCTAAGAGCTCACAGCTCGATAAATCCATCTTAGGTTGGTTCTCCATGTATCCCTACGAAACACGTGTCACCATCTTGGGGTTTACTGATTTGACCCTCCACAAATGTCCATATGATTAAATTGATAAGTTACAAATTTAAATCAAATCATTGATTCAATGAAGGTCACTGATCCTGGAGAGTTGGTTTTTGTTTAGAAACCCCATAGTTATATTAGTGCTGCATTCATTGTCAAATGAAGTGAAAGTCTCTCATCTTTGGTTTAAATCTTGTATTTTCTTGATTATTGTTCATCGGGCTTTTCATAGGCAAGAAGAACATGAGGATTGTTCTCTTTCCTCTTTCCCAGATTCATGCACATGCAAGTAGCATGATCTATGACCCTAGATCAATATTAGGAAAGGAGGAAAGATGGGAACACTCTTTAGTTGGATACATTTTGGGAAGCATCTCTACAACCAAGGCCGCAAAGCGGTAATAGCCAAAATTAGAAAAATTAAAGGTTCAATGGAGGTTTTGTCCCTAAACTAAGGTTTTTTCTTTTTTAATTTATTATGCCTTCAGGAGGATTGTGAAACGATCTGTAACATAGCAATATGGACAATAGGAGGCTGTCCATTATTCCTTCATGGATGGAATCTAAGGTTAAAGCCTGAAAGGGAGCTCCTTAGATCAATCCCACTATGAATGCAGCTGCAAAATTTACCTCTGCAATTACAGTCATCTTAATCATTTGGGATGATAGCCATTGAACTGGGCACCACTTACATTCAGATCTTACAAACAAAAGTTGGAGGTTAACATTGGCACAAATCTGTATGGAGATTGATTCAAGCTGCAAATACATTATTTTCAATGAAAGTCTAAAAATTCTTATGATCAGGCAATTATTTGTGAATGGAAACCATTGTCCTAGATACGATGTAATCTATTCATCAGTGGTGTGTGTGCCAACAATAGGTTCAATGGAAGTGGGGAGATGGCCAATTTTCAAGCATTGGATCTCTAGGAGCAAAACTTATTGGATCCCTTGAAACATCACATGCAATTGGAGTGAAATCACAAACTACGAAATCAATTCAACCAAGCAAACCAATGAACCTGGTAAATGCGATAACACAATTAAACACCAAACAATGTTCTTTGTCTAGATCAGAAAATCACATCTCGAATTTGTCCAAATTTTTTTTAGAAATCTTTACATCCTATCAAAATGCATTTTTCTAGACCACCAAAAAAACAAAAGTGCTTAACCACAGTCCTTGGGAAATTATTTTAATTGTTGATTTGAATCTCCCATTTTTGTCACTCGCAAGCTCGCCCTGGCAGCCTGCAAAAACAGAGAGAGTGAGTATATAACCTGTATGTGCAAGTATAACTAGTGGAATTTGTTCAAATTATTTTACCTCTTTATCCCAATCACATCGAGCCGTGATGATTACCAATATCAAAGTCTGAACCGCAGTCCCACCAATCATCCCGGCCCATATACCCTATAGGCCATCGATTTCATATGTACTCATTAGAACAACCAGTCATCATAATTATTTATTATAGACTAATAGTTGATCATGAGCTCTCTTTTATTTTTTTTTACTACTAGGAATGCAAGTGATCATTCATTAGTAAGTGAAAGCGAGTTTTGAACCAAGGTCATGGTATAAACACTCATAGACTTTAACCATTGACACAACTAGAGATCTTTATCCTAATGTAAAATTAATAAAAGACACAATTACACTTTTCTCAATGGTGTCAAGATCCATTGACTCAGCAAAAGCAACCCATAAAAAAAACGACTGTCAAATACAAAAGCCAATTGAATGTGCTGATACAACACCACCTTTAAAATAAATTAAAGTGTTCTTATCCCAACAATTGAATTTCATGCTTAATATATTATATTTTTTATGAGTTACTTTGCTTATATCCAACCCTTCTTTGGTGTTTCAATTTCTTCAACTGCCCAACCCCTGCTCTATCTGATGTAGGACACCTACAATTTTAATTAGAATCTTAACTAATTTCTATTCTAATAGGATTTGTTTTTATTTTCTAGTTCTAGCAAGATTTCTATTTCATAGTGACTTTAGGAGTACTATTTTTTATTTTGTTTCTATTTTTGTTAAAATTCGTTTTTATTCTTAGGCTATAATTAGATGTGCTTAAAAATATCCAAATTGTGTTATAATAGTTTTAAAAAGTTGCTATTATATTATAGATAGGTAAAGAAAATTATTTTTTAGTATTTTAAAATATTTCTAACTTGTTATGATGAAGTTGAGATATCAATTCATTCAATAAATTTTGGATTTAGCTATTTATCTTGTTTTAATTTTTTAATTTTTAATTTTTAATTTTTTCCTTTCTTTCCAAGCTTGAATCTATTGATTCAAATTTGTTTGTTTTGTGCGTTCTATTTAACACAATCTCTTAAATCCTTTTGAATCTATTGATTCACACCTTCTATTACGTCAAGTAGTATCAGAGACTTGATGAGATCCACCACAACATAGCTGAAAGCAATAATTTTGTCACCAATGAGCAACCGGATCGAAGTCTAGAAGAATTTGAAGATCGTTTGATCACCAAAATGCAAGACATGATCTTGAGTAGTTTTGACAAGCTTAATGATAAAGAAGGAAAGAGAAGATCAACCTAGGCAATCAGAGAGTTCTCTGTCAATTTTCAGCCGTGAGGTAACTTCCAACCATAACCCCCTAGCTGCCCTTACCCATCCACTACCACCCGCACACCTTGATGGACAGCCATACTATGCTGCGACAACCCCCCAAATCCCCTCAAAACACCACCCCAATCAAAACTTTCCAATTCCCCTCAATCTTCCCATCCCTTTTACGATATCCACCTCGAAATCAGCCCTAACATGATCCATTTACACGTATGCCTCCACCTCTTATCCTCTACTTCCACCTACACCTCCCAACCAGCCCAAACCCTCAATCGAGTACCAAAATAAAACTAATTCGACCATTTCTTATCCCAATCAAGCCAACAACAATAATCAATCACCCCCTTTTAAATCAAAACCAACCAACCCTTATGCACATCCCAAGTTAAACGAGTGCTTAAAATGTGGCAAACCTGATCACACCTTGGAGGTGTGTCATAGTCAACAAGTCCTAGTTGTAGAGGCCGAATGTGAACATCAAGATGATGTTGATACTGTTGGAGATGATAGAATTGAGATTTATGATGCATATGGATATGATGAAGATGGAGAATATCGTTCTTGTGTAATTCACAACTTTCTTTCTGTCCAACGTGTTGATCCTCCCACAAGGCATAATTTGTTCCACACCACTTGCAAAATTCAAGGTAAGTTGTGACAGTTGATCATCGATAGTGGGAGTAGCAAGAACGTCATCTCGTCGCATATGGTAGAATCTCTCAAGCTGCCCACCACTCCACACCCTAGATCTTATTCAATAGGTTGAGTTGATGATGAATATTGCAAGCAAGTCACTCAACAATGCAACCTTGCATTTAGCATAAATGCATACACGGATCAGATTTTATGCGACATTGTCCCTATTGCCAATTACTTTTAAGTCAACCTTGGCTCCATGACAAGGATGTCACATGCAGTGAAAGAGTCATCACCTACTCCTTAATGCAAAACAAAGTGAACATTGTTTTGCATCCCATTTATGCCAAATCGAAGCTTTCTCAACCAGTGAAATACAAGCATGATATCGACAAGTATAGGCGTTTCAATGTGAAGGATATACTTCCTTATTATCCCGACGATGGGATAATAATTGTTTGTTGTTCTAATAGAATTTCTTTTTTCTAGTTTTAACAGGATTTCTATTTTCTAGTTCTAGTAAGATTTTTATTTCATAGTTATTTTAGGAGTAACTATTCCTTGTTTTGTTTCTTTTTCTTTTAATTTTTTATTCTTTAGGCTATAATTAGGTTTAGATTAAGAAAATTACTTTTTAGTAATTTAAAAGGTTTTTAAGTTTTTATTTTTTATTTTTATAAGTATAAATTCTATTAATAAAGAAGGAGAGAGGAGGCTGAGGTAGCCCCCCATACATCAAAGCAAGAAAAACAACAAGAAAGAAAAACAAAGTAAAAAAACAAAATCGTCATGAATCCAAGGATCATAGAAGACGTCTCAATTAAACACAAAATCTTGAAAGCAAACCCCTTCAAAGTCCTTACTCATCTTAGACCAAAGAAACAGTAACCCCAAAATCTCTAAGATCACTTTGTGAGATGAGCTCTCCTTACTGTGGAATACTCTGTTGTTGCGCTCTCTCCAGATATCCCAAGCAATGGTGGATGGAAGGATAGTCCAAAGATGTCTTTTCCTTTGTTATGATGAAATTATCTATATATAAAACTTCACATATAGATTTTGAGATATCAATTTATTCAATAAATTTTGGATTTAACTATTTCTCTTATTTCAATTTATTTTTTTGGTTTTCCCTTTTTTCCGTACTTAAATCTATTAATTCAAAATGGTTTTGTGTGTTCCATTGAACACAATTTTTTAATTCCTTTAAAATCTATTGATTGAGACACTTCCGCTATGTCACTCTCCACCACTAGCAATACCTCACCACTTTCTATTGCCACTATTCCATTCTCATCTTAGTAAAAATTTGTTATTAACAAATGAAGGTGCTAAGCTTCTAAATCAACAAGAAGATGCCATATACTATATACCCAAGATCGCAATGACGATATTTCCACAAGCATTTCAACAACCCGGGCTTGGGTCGTCATCGCAATCTGAATCGATCCACTCCTCAAGTTGAGCAATGGACCAATTGATCGTCGTTCCGCATCCAATCAAGATGCATCATTGATCCCGATCTGCTTCCATACTGACAATTTCTAGCACTTCCTTTTCAAAATCCTTTAGCTTTACTTCTTTAGGAACACATGATAGTTTTGGTGTTGATTTAATAGCTTTGCACTATACATCAATTGTTAATAGCAAATCCCGACTCACCCACACCACACGGCAGAGCGAAACTGACCTAACCTCCCAGATTTGCACCATAGCCCTATTAAATACTGTCATCCCCACCCGTGTCTCACCTATATTATGACCACTATATATGCCTTACTTATATGAGCCAAAACAAAAAATAAAAAATATTAAGTACCATAACGCCAAGATTAAAGACCATGCCCAGCACGATTCCGAGTGGAACCCCAATAATATAATAGCATCCAATGTTAATGTACGCCACGAAGGCTTGCCATCCTGATCCAACTGCCACACCTGCATTTACACACAAATTTTCACCATTAGATGTGAGGTATAAGAAAAATGCTGAACTCACTTCCTACCATAGATTTTTTTCCTCGTATCTCTAGGAAAAAAATCTATGGTTCTTTGGACATAGCCACATCGATGCTTTAAGCACAGTGTTGAAGGAAGTCAGTTTTTAGAATGGCTCTCGGGTTATAATTATGTGCGCTGGTAGAAAATGTGGGAAAGCTAGAGCTGAATTACCAGAGAGAACTGGTTGAACACTGTTGAGGAGAATTGTGAAGGCTAATAGGACTGCAAGCTTGTCAGCAGCATTGATGACAAGTGCACTTGAGGTGAAAATATAAGAGAACTTGTCATGGAAAATCATTATGAGAATGCAAAAGAAGATCCCTAGTATTATAGATGTCACAACCGACACTATTGTCGCAAATTTTGCTCCCTTTCCATTGCCTGCACCAAGCTCATTTGCAACCCTTACTCTGTATCATAACAAATCATAACACTTTATTGCATGCGTGTAGCCGCTTAAACATACATCGAGTTCTTGTAATCCTACCATCGATAATCAATAGAAATTTATGCTTCTACATGATATCAAAGAAAATTAATTAGTGACTTAGTTTATATCAATATTGTATGTTATCATCTCTGTTGTATAATTCTACACTGTAAACTCTCTTTTTATGATAAAAAAAAAAGTAGTGTCATTAATGTCCGATGAATAATAATAATCTTAAGAAGGATTTAAATAAAAATTATTGAAAAATAGTAATCAATCCTAATTTAAAAAGTAATCTAGTATAATTTTATTCTTTTCAAAAAGGTCATATTAAAATATAAATAAGGTTAGAAGGTACAACAACCTGGATTCAAAACCTACTTGTACCTACTAATTACTAATCATAAATCTCGTTTGAAAAATAAAAAAAATAAAAAGAATCATATAACATGTTCAGTCTAGTTATCTTTTTTCAATAAATCACTTTCACCTTGAATTCCTAATAGTAGTAACGGGTACCTATGATTTTACTCTGATCTGAGACATTGGTGTGGTACATGCCAAAGAAACTCTGACGTTCAAACTTGTGCATTAGTTAGGGGTTCAAAGCTCTATGATCATTGAAGACGTTAAAAAAGTCCCTTTTCCATGAAAAACTCCCTTTTTTTTATTTATTATAGATATCATCATTCTATAACCATCCTCTTCTCTATGGTCTCTTCTTTGTGATTCATGGAATATAGGAATATCCATTCTCTGGATTCTTGTGGTCTGTTAAGAAATGCGAGTAATACAAGAAGTTAACTTTTCTCGACATAACTTGTCGAGGATACATATTTAAGTCGGACATTTCCTTATCTGGATAGGCTTCTGCCTTCTGGGGGTCTAGACTTTAGTCAGGTTTCCACAAATCGAATGGGATGACTATCGACTAAAGGTACCACAGTACTGACAAGCTCCAAACTCATTCTCGGCATGGTCATCAAGACTACTTTAGTTGTTGCTACATTTAGGAATAAGATCCTTTATGGGCATGACCAAGAAAAATTGCATCGGGCCTCCCCAATTTGCATCTCCAATTCCAGGTATGATTTAAATCAACTTATTATAAAATATGTTTTTTTATAACAAAATTATTTATGACTTCTTTTTCATAGATAAGAAGGTGAGCCACAAACTTGACTATTTTTTATATTACAAATGATAATTTGACGCTCTTTTCTCTACCCCGCCCCGCTCCATACCATCCCATACCATATAGTCCTTGATCTAGCAGTTACAGAACTATAAATCCTTTTATTGTGTATCCCGAAGCAAAGGATCAATCGTTCTGTGAAGGGAGCGTCAAATTATCATGATTCTTTTTATATAACTAGGAAAAGTGGCCCCATAAAACCCCTTTCGTATCTGAGCGTTGGACACAGAAGTTTCCCATTAAAAGATAAATCATAATTTTAAATTTTTTATGTATGTCAATTAACTTGAGAAATATCAGTCCACTGGAGCCACACATTTAAACTTCATCAATCAAAGATGAATAGTATCATAACATAATATAACAATAATTGACCTAAAGTTTCTTCCTGAAGAATAGGTACTAATTATGATGTTTTTCCTCCCATCTCAGCATCCCAGATATGGACATCAACGTTCTTTGGGACCAGAATTATTCTTTTCTAAAAGATAGGAAATTTGTGTTTTTCCTCTTATCTCAGCCTCCTACTTTATCGGAGAATCTCAAACCTAATAAAAAATTGTTTTTTTCTCTTGTCAAATATGGATGGAGAGATTTTTTGGTTACAGAGAGTCAATCCAAGATTTCTTAGATTTTGAAATAACTAATCGTACAAAGCCTCATGAGAGTAATTTTGTAATTTGGGGATGCACTCATTGCATGTGGGTTTATGTGATTGTGTCGGTTCCGGTTCGGATTGCAAGGAACTTTGAAGTTTTAAGTTGCTCCAAACCAAACCAAACCACCCTAAAGCTATCGGTTTGGTTCGGTTCTCGATTTGAACCGGACCAAGTTTCACCTCTATTTAGAATCATAACCATTATATTTAGTTTGGTTCTAATTCTTGTTGGTTATGGGTCTAATTCCAAAATAAATATAATCGGAATCAAAACTGTAAAAAATCATAAATACCCATCAGTTCCGATTCTCAAGAATGGAATGAAATAAAAAAGCATTTCAAATCATTATAAGATTTTTTTTTCCTATAAAAAAATTATAACATTATCAACAAAATTATTAGCTTAGTTATAATTTGTTATACTGAAGGTACAAATTAATGATTTTTTTAAAAAATAAAAATTTATTTTAATTAAAAGTAATAAATTTTTGGAAAAGTAAATCATTTTAATTTCCATTTGAAAATTTAAATGAAAAAGTGAAGAATTTTATATAACATGCATTTATTTTGAAATAAAAAAATATCTCAAATAATCTATAGTATGGAAAGAAATTACAAAATAAATCGGTTCCGAATACCCACGGGTGCCTATTGGATAGAACCTAACGATTTTGATTCCTATCAGTTCGGTTCCATTTAAGACATGACTCAAATCAATTCCAATAAAAAGGAAATCGGAACTAGGGGTTTTGGTTCCAATTTCGATTCCGATTACAATTAAATGGGTACCCATTAACACCCTCATGGAGGTTAGAAAAGTCCCACTTAAGTGTGACAAACCAATGATTAATGCCACGTGTACAAAGAAAATTGTAAATCCAAAAACATAATTGCTCGCCACCAAATCCATTGGATGCTTTTTTCAATACGCCATTAATTCATCAGCTTAATACCATTTTATTTTTGTTAAGAAGAAAATCTCAATTCCAATTACACGTACAAAAATGCATGCGATGATCCTATAATTTAACGGTGAAGAGAAATGAACAAGATTGATGCAAGTGGTTAGCATAAACAATTAATTAATGTCAATCTCTAGCTTTTTAGCACTAAGAGCATCTCCAACAATGCTCTTTACAATAAAAAGCATATTTTGTCAAAATCTGATAAATTTTAATCTAACTAACCTAAAATTTTGAGTGTTCCAACAGACTCAGCAAATCTTTCATTTACTAAAAATTGACTAAAATCTTAATAAGAGTTGTGACCTTACATTTTAAAATCCAAAAACATGATTTGATGCCACATAATTCTAGAGAACGAAATTCTAAGAACTTTAAAAAAAAAATTCATTATCTTTTACCCTTGATTGATAATTTTAAGTTTTAGGAATTCAATAGTCATCCTTTTCAACACCTTGGACCAAGTTAAAAAAAATTTGTAATGAATTTTTCCACAAAATCTAGAAGGATATTGTGGTCAATTATTAATGTGATAATTCATGTGACCCAACAACCCTAAGGTAGCGAGGAAAGTATTTTTCTATGTTTTTATATTATTTTTTTTTAACAATAACAAGTTGAGCACCCTCACTAGTCACTACAGTCATTGAATCTTGGTCTCTATTTTTGTGTAAATTATTTAAACTTTAAGTAATAGAGAGTTTGTTAGACCCTTAATTTTTCATTGGACTCTTTATAATAAAGAGCATCTGACATCTAAAGAGTCTGTTGGACTTGCTCTAAGAATTTTAGCATAAATTAATTATGCAAATAGTCATGAACCAACATCCCTCGCAAATGGTCATTTTCTATTGATTTGCCATGCACTAGTGAGTCGTTTTCCAAATGGAGGGGGTAAGAAAAAGATTTGCCATTAATGATGGAAAGTTAGAGATGTTGACAAATCAATTTTGAACCGTGCTGGGGTGACACATGATTTACTGTGATTCTCACAAGTCTGATGTGGACATGCATACATAACCATAGATGATTTTTACTCGTATCACGAGAAAACACATCTATGGTTATATATACATCCCACGTCAGATTTGTGAGAATCGCAGTAAATATTGTTTTGTCATTTCAGTATTTTCCATCAATTTTTGCACAAATTTAAAGTTTTTGACACATCTAACATTGAAAATTTGATATTTTCCACAAAACTTCAATTTCTGTCTAATTTTCTATGTAATTTAGTGTACCATAAATGACAAAGTGTCAAGTTCAACAGTAAAAATTATGAACTCGACAATATCAAGGGGCCATTGAAAAAGAAAAGGTTTACTAAATGTCCTGTCAAGCTACCGTGGAAAACTTAGAGATTACTTAGAAAAAAGCATTCCGCAAGGTCCTTCAAATAATTTTCCGCAAAAAGAAAAAAAAGAAAACATACCCAGTTGCAGCAAAGAAGGCAAGAGGAATCATCATCTCCCACCCATTGACGGACATACTGCCAATAAAACCCAATAAAAACATAATCAGAACTCATTAGCACATAATTAACAAAAGCATCAAATATCTTCAAAAAAAAAAACTATAATTAAACCAAAAAAAGGAAAAAAAAAAACAGAATAACTAGATTACCAGACAGATAAAGCATCGATTGCAATTTTAGCATCTTTTAGTTTCCCGGTCATCAGTATCAGTATTCTGTAGTACCAATTCTCCAAGCTGTCCATCAAATATTCAGAAGTAAGAGAGAGAGAGAGAGAGAGAGAGAGAGAGAGAGAGAGAGAGAGAGAGAATCTATATATGTACCATAACATGACCCCAGAAGCAGCAGAGAGTTTAAGAAATTCCCAAAGTCCTGAAAAGGCTTGAGAAGAGAAACCAGTCCAAGTAAGAGGACATCCACCACAAACTGTGTACCCATACAATCCAAATACCAAAACCCACCAGGAAAAATTCAAAGTCGCAGCAGTTCCAACCACACCAAGCTTAAGCCCATAAACAAAAAACCAACTCAATAACACATGAACTACCAAAGCAGCCAAAGAAACCCATGCAATAATAGCTGTCTTAAGCTGACTTTGAAGAAATCGCTGTAAAGGAAACTGAAAAGCAAAAGAAAAATGAAGTGGAATCAACCACAAAGCCACCAATCCTGATTGCTCTGCCACGTCATCTGGTTCCCCTATTAACTTTAAAATCGGTGTCGCAAACACATAAAAGGGTAGAAGAAGAACAGAGCAAAGAAACAGAACAATCCATGAACGTTGCATATAAATCCCCAACATGTTATATCTCTTCGCCCCAAATGCTTGCCCACATAAAGTCTCTAATGCACTCGCCATCCCTAACTAACAAACAAATAAATAAATAAATAATCAGAAATTAGAAATAAAAAAAAAATTTAAAGAAAAATAAAAGGACCCTTTGAAATTATTACCAAGAGACCGAAGTTGAAGCCAACAATAACATTATTAGCGATGGAGAGAGAAGCGAGTTCGAGATCACCCAAGTGACCTGCAAAGGCTTGGGTAATGACGTTCATGGAAAAAGATGCGACGCGGCTGAAGATTGCAGGACCGACGATGTGCCATAGTTTCTTTGATTCGATAAAAACTTTCTTTATTAGATTTTGATCATCAAGGTTATTGTCATCTTCTATTAATTGGACGGTTGGTGATGATTCTTGTAACAAGGGAACTTTATCTTCTCCTCCCCGTCCGCTACTCCGCATTTTTAGTTTTTCTCTCTTTGCTATCTGTTGTCTTTCTTTGAGAAGATGAAATTTAAGAGAGGCAGATAACGATATTCTGACGTTCAAATACAAAGCTGTAAACCTATTAAGAGCTGTCCACGTAGACGATGAAAAGATGAGTCCAGATCGTATGCACCCAGCGTGGAGGATTGAAACTCTCCTCCCCTCATACGTCATGTAAGTCGTAATCTAAGGAATTAGCGCCTTATCATTCCCTGGATTATAATCGACTTATGTGGTGTGTATTGGGTGTGGGAGGAGCATGGTTTTTAAACTCGGTATTGCATCTCGTCTCGTTCAGCTCAGATACTGAGTCGTCTTGGATGAGTTTTCCGATACGTTTGAGACGTCTCATGAGATAACTCGAAAAATTAAACGTGAAATGTAAAACTCGGTCACAAAAATGACTTTGTGAGTTGGTCTCATTCAACTCTGATACCGAGTTAACTCGGACAATACGTCTCGGTCTCGGACGAGTTTAAAAACCCTGGGGAGGAGGGCTTCAATTCTCTACCATGGGTGCATACCATCCGCATTCATGAAAAGATTAGACTTGAGAGAAAATGGAGTAAGAGAGTCCACAGTGTACAAGTTAGTGGTGTCAGAACCACATCATCTACTTAGCCAAATATATCTCAATGGTCTGGTTAAAATGTGTGTTAAAAATGTTTAAATTCATGTTATTAATACCAGCCTTTTAAATATCATAAGAGGTTAGCTCAGTTGATAAGGTAACTAGGTTAACTCCTAATGTCACACCTTCGAATCTCTATATGTCCTCTCTACATAAAAATAACTATATTTAAATGCTGAACACATGCTAGGATTGTTAGTATGTTTGGACCTCCAAAGGAATTTTTTTTTTTATATTTTTAAATCTTATAAATACTCAATTGAATTGTATGTTTGTCTGTTAGCATGTGTTAAAAGTGCAAAAACTAAAAAATGTTAAATCTTATAAATACTTAATTGAATTATATGCTTGTTAGTTAGCATGTGTAAAAATTGCTTACCTGGCACCTTTTAGCATATGAATTTTAATATCTTTATTGGAGTTGCTCTAAGACAATTTTGTAGGGTCCTTCAAAAAAATATAGATAAAAATTAAAAAATTGAAATAAAAGAAATCAAGTGTTATTGGCACACTTAAATGCTCATTATACTAATTCACTCTTCATACACCCCTAAAAAATGAATTTTCTAATTGCACACTTAATCAAATATTTTTTTGTTATATTCTCTTTGCACCCACTCAAAAACCTACCGAACCTCCTCCTCCTTGTATCTCTCTCTCCCTCTCCTTCCTTCTCCCCTACCCGCCTCTCCCTCTCTCACATTCTTCTTCTTTGCATTTGAAAACTTTTCAACAAGAATTCAAATCTTTGATCTTACTTATCTTTTGATAGAAAATTCTAAGGTTATTTACAAGGGATTAAGGTAAGGTAACGATTGATTGAAGATTAAGTAAAATAATTTAAAGGGGCTATGGTACCGATTTAAAAACATGGAAGTAACTCAAATATGACCAAACTTAGGGGGTATTTATAAATCACATAAAAAGTTAAGGGCAGGCAACTGCCTCTTTCACTCCCTTTTTCTGCCCCTGCTTATGCACATTGTTATATTGCATACAATATCTCTATTACCCTATCACAATTACACGATCCTTTAAAAAAAACAAGAATATGCAATTGTTTTCATGAAATAGTAGTCATTGATCTCATGAAAAAGTTGATGATTAGTTGCAAACGTTCTATCATGCTTAATGAAGGTCCTCAAGTGCTTATATGTGAAGTCCATCATCATTGTCACATCTTTTTTAGTCTATCAAAGCTAATGGTCTACTAGATTAGGTCCATTATAATCTTTTTCAAAAGCATACAAATAAGGATCATGAGATTTAAATAGAAAAAACTTTCATTGAAGAGTGTTTAGATAAAAATAAAATAGGGATTGTGAGACATTAATTTATGAAGTATTGAGGTTTGTAGAAACATAGAGAAAGATAGGATTTCTATTGAAAAAAACGTAAATCCTAAATAAGGAAACAAAATGATTTAAGGTGACAATGGCAATTGCACCATCGCCAAATAACGACACGTCAAGATTGTATTATCAATAGATCTTAGTCTTTCACACCATGTAAAAGAAATGATTTATTGATAAATTTTGGATGATGGTTACGTTAGTCCTTTGGGTTTATATAGATTGAAAAAATCTCACCAATTTGGAAAGATAATCAATCCAGTCTCACATATACCTAATTGATCTTAACTGATGCAAATCTAGATCTTCAACATATGTAATGAAATACATCATAACATTATTATGGTGCATCTCATGCACATTATTATATTGCAGAAAATATAATTATTTAACTTTTGAACTATATATTCTAAGTTAAGATAGAAGAATTTATTGATTTTCCTCCTCCACTCATATCGATACTAGGGGTATCAATGCCAATTTCAGTTCCAATTTGGTTTTTAAAGGAATCGAAGCCAAAACCTGGGGTGTCAATTCCAACATGACCCGTGAAAACAACTCCAAAATGATACAAAGTTAATGGGTTTAGGTTGAGCCTAATCATATTCAAGCTGTAATCGTGTCAACCCATCTAACCCAATCATTAAACGGGCCATATCCATGTTAGGGGTATCAACCTGTCTAACGTGTTTTTGACACATTTAGCTATTGTATCACTAACTTATTGTATTGACCTGTATATGTTCGTACTCATATATAAATGCATTTAATTAAATTTTTTTTTTGTTGGTGAATATGATTTATGATACTTAGTTTATGTAATGGTAAGTTGGTGGATAAGGGTTATCACCATTTTTGGATGTAATCATGTTTATGTTGAAGTCGTAATCATGTTCAAGTTTGAGTTGCAATCATGTTGTGTTCACGAGTTATGATATGTATCAACTTTAATAACAAAATCTAACACATTTATTAAACAGAGTGTGAGATGGATTTCGGTTCAAGGTTTTGACACGGTTAATAGGTCAGGTTTGAGTTGGATAAATTTTCAGAATACCCTTAGCTCAACATGATACTAACAATATATAACCCAATCCATTGCCATCCTTAGAAACATTAAATTTTAGCAAAAATTATTTAAATGACCCTAACAGAGGAATTTATTTCTAAGTAGTCCCTAAGTATTGGGCCGTAGCTTGATTGGACATTTAGTAAACTTTTTATTACTTAATAGTCCCTCATTATTGGCAAACTCAACATTTTTTTATTTATTGTTGAGTTCAGCACTTTTTATTTATTTTCGAGTTCACAACTTTTATTGTCGAACTTGATAATAAATAAAATGGTGACCTTGACACTGGTAAAACCCACCCATTTTTTATTTTTGAGTTTTTTCAACTAAAATACATAGAAATATCAGCTAAAATCTTGAGATAACAACTTGTTTAAATGATTTCTAACCAAAACAAAACCATTTTTGATCTATTTCCATCCAAAAACTAAGAAAATATTGAAAAATTCTTAATTTTTTACATACATCTTCAAAAATTTTGGCCCTTAACAATGACTTCTTCGTTCTTAAATCATTTTTTACAGAATGGAGTCTCTCCAAAACTCAATTGAGATGCAAAAAGTCCAATTTTTTTTTTTTTTTTATGAAAACAATGAATTTGAATGGTTAGGATATTCAATAGTGAGAAATGTCGGAGATAAGGTCCAAAGACTGTTAAGAAAGAAAAGTTTACTAAATGAACTGTTAAGAGATTGACCAAAACTTAGGAATTATTTAGAAAAAAAAATCCCTCCGCCAAAACCTTTTAAGTAATTTTCCCTAAATTTTAGCAATTTTGATTATTATCAATTCCGATTTCGATTGTAAAATTAATGGAATTGAAACCGGTACCATCAATAATTTTCTTCTTAAACAATTTTTGTTCTCGAATGAATTTCCAATTGGAGTTGTCAACAAAACCCCTGATAGTATTAGTCCAATTTTAGCAATTTAAAATCAATAAGGATTGAGAACTAAAATCAAACCAAAAAAAGAAAAAAAAAGTTGATGAATCCAACTGTTATTTCACTCAACAACAAGAATTATTTTAGCAACAATAGGATTTGAGAACTTGAATCGTTAAAAAAAAAAAAAAAAATTGACGATTATGAATGGAATTTCATTTGAGAAACAAGAATTTTTAAGGATAAAATTACTGACGGTACCAATTTCAATTCCATTAATTTTAGAATTTAGGTAGGAAGGGTCTTGTTAAAGTGGCCCCTTAGGGCACAGGCAATAAATAAATAAATAAGTATTTTTTTGATATAAAATTCAATTTTCAAAATGTATTTAATGCACTTTAGCGTATGAGCGCACTCGTTAACAATACCCTACTAGCCGATATTGACAAACAATACGTTAGTTCACCAACAGTTAGCAGCCCATAGATCGTACGCTTACATCAACTATGAGACATTGAGAGGCGCACGATAACTAAACAACGAAAAAGGGGAGACAGAAGCCAACAAAACCAACTTGTCTTCAACCAAGTACCAATTATTCTCTCTTATCAATAAAAATAAATAAATATACCAATTGTTCTTCACTTGAACACTCCTTTAACTGGGAAAAACTTTCAACTGTGTGGGCCGCTTCAAAATTTTGAAGTATTTCAAATTTTGATGGAAATGTAGAGAGTGAAATAAATTTAAAATGTCACATGTCTTGTAATCAGGATTTCTTCAAATTTGAAGCAGGCTGCCCGCTTCAAAGTCGGACTCCTCCTTAAACATTACCTGCCAATACAGTTCGCACTTATCTGTTGCAATTTTATTACAAAAACTCCTGTACTTTATCAAATTTATTACTCAAACAAACCTTATTTTATGAATCAAGCTATTGTGAAAATTTTAGCAAGATTTGAGATGTTATTTTGAGTCGTTGGGCCCACATGGATTATCAAATCAGTAATTCAACGACACAGCTTTCTAGATTTCATGAAAAATTTTATATTCCATTTTTAAGCTTGATTGTTAGTGTTGAAATTGGATGGTTACGGGTAGATTCAAAATTACAATTCAACAGTGAAAATTTATTTTTTCTTTTAAAAAAATATTCAATAATTATTAAAATTTTATCCCTTACGGCATCAAATCATATTTTTGAAGGGTAAAAATTATTGATACGGTTAGATTTCACTACAAGGTATTTTAAGTGATAAATTAACTCATAAATTTGAATTTTATGATGTGTATCCGCCCTCCAGTCGGTAACAAACTTCATAAATAAGGTTACCCTCGAATGGAGTTTTTGTAATAAAAATGTAACAGTTAGGTCTGCACGCTAACAAACTTCATAAATAAGGTTCACGTTGAGATTGCCAGAAAACGTGAGAAAGCAGACTGTGAGTGGGAAGCTGAATCGTACAACAAGTTGTGTCGGCATCAAATTGATGGATCAGGTTTGGATTACATCTATAATTTTTTTTTTTTTTTTTTTCAGTCTTGATTTTTACTGTTTAATATTTTATTTATATTATTAAACTAAAACTCTGAAATTACTTTAACCATTGAAACCAAAATCAATACTTTCAATTTTCACCTATGTAATCACCATTGAGACTGCTTTAGTTGATACGTAACAAATGTTTCACGTTTCTATTTTTTTTTTCCTAAGTAATCTCATAAATCTTATAGTATATCTTAATGAAATGTTCCACCAAGATCAAAAGTTGGGGATGAGGCAATATAGTCAAAGAAGTACCATCATGATTGAATTGGGTCTTTGTTGGTGGACCTTGGCCCAATAAACATGCTTAAATTGCTCATGTTGGGGTTGGGCGAGTAATTCAAACAATAAAAGAAGATGAAAAGGAAAAAAGGGCAGAGTTGCTGTCAATTGTATGCTTTGGCCTATCAAGAAGAAAGAGTACTCTTGATGTCTTTTACTTCTTTTTTTACTTTTTAGAATGCAATTGTACACATAACGCAAAAAAAAAGATTTTTTAAGGGATTTAGTGCGATTGGTACTTGGCGATCTTCAACTAATTGACCTCTAAAAGAACTTATAGAAGCATAAATACACACTCGAACTGGTTGCATGTTGTATACCCTACAATCGTGAAGCTTGTGGAGAGTTAAATCTTTAAGTCCCAGTATGGAAACACGTATATATAGGGATACATACCAATTCAAGTAATTGGGATGACTTTCGAGTTGTGAAAGCTCTAAAGAAATTGTGTGGCACGGTTTCCACTATGTGAGAAAAGAGCAAAACATTCCCGAGCCACTGTTTTGGAACACAACCCAAGTGAGTGTTTGATAGCAAAAAGCTTAAAATCAAAAAAATACTCCATTGAACGGTGTGTCGTGCGGATTACGCTATGTCCATTATTTTTAGGGATTTATATATTATTTTGGAAAGGATTCATATAAGAGAGTTGCTAGATTGAAAGAGATTCAAAAGGGACTAAACTCCTAATTAAGTAAGATTACTTAATTAGGACAAGATCAAAAGGGAACCTTCTAAAAGGGTTATCCTCTATAAATAGGGCATGCATGGATATTCAAATGTACGCAATTTCTCTTACCAAAAATTCTATTAGAATTATTTTGTAGTTAACTTGAACGTTGAAGAATCAGTGGTGCAAGTACACCCAAGAGGATTGCAAAAAGCACCAGATGAGAATCAACATGAGGTTGCAAATCTCAAGGTAGAGCAAAAAAAAAAAAAAAAAAATTTGCCTCTACGAAATCCAACATCAATCTGTACATTTCATGTTTGGATGCCATGCATATTACATTTTGTTTTGATGTCATACATGTTCAAATTGGGATACAACTTCCCACTCTAGATGTTGTTGGGGAAAACAATCTTCTCTCTTTCTTGAGATTTGTAAAATCTAATAAAGTTTCCTTACTCCTTCAAAGTCTCCTAATTATCCTACATCACAGAGCCTCTAAAACCTAAGTTTGATCACATAATTATTTTGTTAATGCCTAAGTTTGGTCACATAATAATTTTGCCAGTGTTTTTGTGTAAAGAAATTGTGTACCTTTGGTTGGAATAGGTGAGCCATTTTATCAGGAATGGGATGAAGTGTTGGTTGTGGAGACAAAACATTATGGGTGGGACCCTGTGTCCCCTTACTTTTTGCCTAAGTCAAATAAAATGGCTTATTTCAGTGCTTACCTCACATTGTAGACGACACAAATTTGTTGTCAAATTGTGATGTTTAATATTTTATTCATTTGGTGCGGTTTTAGTTGAATTTCCATCCCCTCCTATGCCTATTTAAAGGGATTTGTGACTATGCTCAAAAGGTTCTAGGCACGATCAGACTCTTTCTCATTGCAATCGTCACATTCAATATTTCAAAGGAGAAAACCACAACAAATCTAAGGGAGCCTTCTGCCTCAAATAAGGTATTATTGATGAAAAGACACTTAACATGAGGATGGGAGACGGTGGTAGCATCGCTGAACACCTCAACGATTTCAACACACTCACAAGTCAATTGGAATCTGTTGGGATCAGCTTCAATGATGAAGTCAGGGCGTTGTTGACTTTATAAACATTACTGGATAGCTAGGATAAACTAGTAATGGTCATCAGTAATTCTTCTGCCTCTAAAAAGTGATGATGTCGTAAGAGTTATTCTGAGTGAAGAATTGAGCAGAAAATCCTTGGGATCTATAGAAACGACTGGGAATGCTTTGAGTATGAAAGAAAGGGGAAGATCTTCATAATAGGATATCTCCGAATTATTCTTGTAATATTCCAGATTAGGATAGTTGGGACTTTCTAGATTATTCTTATAAACTTCTAGATTAGGATAGTTAAGACTTTCTAGATTATTCTTACAATCTTCTAGAATAGGATAATTAAGACTTTCTAGATTATTCTTGGAATGCCTATAAATACCCTATTTGGGCATTTGTAATAACCATCTAAGAATTCTCAATCAATTAAGATCCTTACATGGTATCAAAGCCTCAAGGCTAACGCCACTCATTTCTTAATGCTAGCCGATCACACCTCCACCACAAAAATTTTCTTTCTAAGCCATGGCCTCCACTCCAACCACACCATCATCAACCACCCCCCACCCCACCGTTATTAATCCTCTAGACAACACCACACACCTCATTGTTATTAATGTTTCAACACAAGCACCTCTAAAACTCACATCCACAAATTACATCGCATGGAGGCTCCAATTTCAAACGCTTCTCATTGGCTACGACTTACTCAGGTTTATTGATGGAACAAAGCCATATCCACCTTTCACCATCATGCAAAACGGTGTCTCATCACCCAATCCCGATTATCTCATATAGATCCGTCAAGACCAACTCTTGCTCAACGCCATCATCGGTTCTCTCACACCGTCACTAATCTTATTCATTGCTACTGCAAAAACATCCTATGATGCTTGGACGACTCTTTCCAACACCTATGCTAAGCCGACTCGCTGTCGCATTCTCGGTCTCAAGGACTGCCTCACCAACCCCGTCAAAGGTACTCAGTCTATCACTGAGTATATGCAAGGTATCAAAATCACTGTTGATGCACTAGCCCTTATGAACGTCTCGGTTGATTCTGAAGATCTCGTCATGAAAATTCTAAATAGCCTTAACGAGAACTATAAAGAACTCTCTAATGCTATTCAAGCACGAGAAACATCCATCTCTTTTGATGAGCTACATGAGAAATTGCTCAACCATGAAGCATAACTGGCAGCCAAAACAGATTCATCTTCTCCTATCCCTACCATGGCTTTCCCTGCTACTCGATTTTTCCCACAGAGTTATGTTTCATCGCCCCAACCATCTCGTGGTTTTCCCCGTTCCTTTAACCAAACTCGTGGTCAATAAGCCCGATCGTCACACACCTTGACATCTCGGCATCCATTTTCCGTCGACAATCAAAGACAACGCCCGTATCTCAGTTGTTGCCAGTTGTGTGAACAACACGGTCATTCCGCAAAATGTTGTTCCATTTTCAAGCATATTCCATGGACTCCCACTGTTCAACAGTCACGTCCCTAGCCTCGTCTAGCCTATACGGCTCCAAGTGCTCACACAGCCACTCATCTATCAGTTCTTCAACACCATCTGAATGGATCCTAGACTCGGGTGCTTCTCATCACGTCACTACTGATCTTGCGAACCTTTCGTTTCACTCTTCTTATGATGATTTTGATGACATTGTCATCAGTAATGGTAAAGGCCTGGTCATCACTCATACTGGCTCCCTAAACCTACCCACTTTATCCTCATTATCCTTCCCAAATACTCTTTATTTTTCAACTATGACAAAAAATCTTATCTCTGTCTCTCAATTATGTAACACTAACAATGTCGTTGTTGTCTTTTCCATGTCTGGTTTTCAGGTAAAGGATCGTCAAACGGGGGCCCCTCTTCTCCAAGGACCACATAAGGATGGAGTTTATTATTGGCCGGTCACGACGGGCTCGTCAGCTCCACCACGTGCTCTCTTGTCTGTCACTTACTCCCTGTCCTTGTGGCATTCCCGTCTTTGTCACCCATCTCACAAAATTATTCGTCATTTAACCTCATCTAATGTTTTTTCTTTATCTTCCCGTTTTTTTATCAAACTTTTCTTGTAATTCTTGCAAAATTAATAAAAGTCACAAGCTTCCGTTTTATGAATCTACCTTTTCATCTTCAACACCCCTTGAATTAATTTTTTCTGATGCGTGGTCTTCTCCTGTTCTCTTTATTGATGGATTTAAGTACTATGTTGTTTTTGTTGACCACTTCACTAAGTACATATAGTTATATCCTTTAAGGCGAAAAGCAGATGTTCTTGAAACCTTTGTCAAATTTAAGTCTCTTGTGGAAAACTACTTCAAAGCTAAAATAGTTACCTTATACACAGACAACGGGGGGGAATATATTGCACTTCGTTCTTTCTTGCATCTAGTAGGATTACACATCTCACAACACCTCTACATACTTCCGAACACAATGGCTTTTCAGAACGCCAACACCGTCATATTGTCGATATCGGTCTCACCCTCCTACATCATGCGTTCATCCCTCTTATTTTTTGGCCCTTTACTTTTGCCACAGCTACCTACCTCATCAACCGCATGCCAAATCCAATCTCTCCATGATGTCTTCATTTAAAAAATTATTTGGTCATCCCCCTAACTTTCAAAACTTCGTGTCTTTGGTTGTCAGTGTTGCCCATGGTTGCGTCTATATACCGCTCATAAATTGGAACCTCGATCTCGTGCTTGTGTCTTTCTAGGTTACTCCTTAACACAAAGTGCATACATTTGCTATGATCAATCTTCTTCCAAAATATTTACTTTTCGTCATGTTGAGTTCGTCGAAGACGTTTTTCATTTTTCATGCCCGTTTCATCTGTCTCACCCTCGAGTCCTTCGTCATCTTCCTCTATTTTCTTTAAAGCCCTGTCTACCTCACGTGATGGTACTGCCAGTTCGTCTCTCTTGCTCAATGATGAACCCTCATCCTTGGTCTCGCTCACGGCCTCCAACGATGATTCCTCACCACTGAGCTCTTCATTTGTCCCTCCCATTCTCCCGATCACTTCCACCTTGCTCAGACCCATCTCCAATAGCCACCCTATGTTCACCCGCTCCAAAAATAACATTCACAAGCCGAACCCTAAGTATTTCTTATCTCTTCCCATCCATCTACTGACTTTGAGCCCACAAGTGTAACTCAAGCCCTTACTAATCCACGATGGCGCTCTGCTATGTCCACTGAGTTTGATGCTCTCCTTCGGAATGGTACGTGGGATCTTGTTCCTTCTAGTGGCTCGCAGAATATAGTTGGTTATAAATGGGTGTTTCGAATCAAGCGCAATCCTGATGGATCTATTGACAAATACAAAGCTCGTCTTGTTGCCAAGGGTTTTCACCAACGACCCGGCATTGATTACTATGACACTTTCAGCCTGGTTGTTAAGCCTACTACTATTCATCTTGTTCTGAGTCTAGCATTGTCACGAGGTTGGGCTCTTCGGCAACTTGACGTCAATAATGCTTTCCTCCATAGTCATCTTGATGAAGAGGTCTATATAGCACAGCCACCTGGCTTTATTGATGCAAATTTTCCCTCTTATGTATGTAAACTTAAAAAGCCATCTACAGTCTTAAGCAAGCACTTCGGGCATGGTATCAAGAACTTCGTAGCTTTTTGCTTCAGTTGGGCTTTGTTCATGCCTAGTCGGACACGTCTCTCTTTGTGTTTAACCACGATGATCTCATTGCTTACTTCCTTGTATATGTTGATGACTTAATCATCACGGGTAGCGATACTATTTTTGTTTCTCACGTCATTGATCAGCTGGCTGTCAGGTTCTCTATCAAAGACTTGGGATCGTTATCCTACTTTCTCGGTATCGAAGTTCTCTCGCACCAAAACTCATGTTTCCTCTCTCAACGGAAGTACATTGTGGACTTACTTGCTCGACACAACATGCTATTTTCTAAATCAGTTCAGACACCTCTTACAGTTGGTACTATACTTTCACTTTATGATGGCTCTCCTCCCACGGATGCCACTTTGTATCGATAGGTTATTGGAAGTCTTCAGTACCTCCTTGTCACGCGTCTAGACATTGCCTTCGCACTTAACAAACTCTCACAATTTATGCATGCACCGTCTGAACGTCATTGGGGTGCTGCCAAGCGTCTGCTCCGCTATCTAAATGGTACTCGTGATCTTGTACTTCGCCTTCGTGCAAACTCTTCTCTGTCCCTTTACTATTTCATCGATGCTGACTGGGCGGGAAACTCTGATGATCGCACATCTACAGGAGCCTATGTTCTTTTTCTTGGTCCTAATCCCATCTCTTGGAGCTCAAAGAAACAACGCTCTGTGGCCCGTTCCTCTACTGAAGCTGAGTACAGAGCGATTGCCTCTGCTGCATCGGAAGTTCAGTGGGTTAGGTCTCTACTTGCTGAACTTGGGGTCTCACTTCCCTCACCACCAGTTATTTACATTGATAACATTGGCGCAACCTATCTTTGTGCTAATCCCGTTTTTCACTCTCGCATGAAGCACATCTCCATTGATTATCATTTTGTCTGGGATCTTGTTCAACGCTCTATGCTTCGCGTGTCTCACGTTTCTTCCACTGATCAGCTTGTCGACGCTCTTACAAAGCCTTTTTCTCAGATTCGACTGTGTGACTTAGTTTTCAAGATTGGAGTCTCCTCTAGATCACCATCTTGAGGGGGCCTAATAGGATATCTCCGAATTATTCTTGATTATTCTTGTAATATTCTAGATTAGGATAGTTGGGACTTTCTAGATTATTCTTATAAACTTCTAGATTAGGATAGTTAAGACTTTCTAGATTATTCTTACAATCTTCTAGAATAAGATAATTAAGACTTTCTAGATTATTTTTGGAATGCATATAAATACCCTATTTGGGCATTTGTAATAACCATTTAAGAATTCTCGATCAACTAAGATCCTTACACTTCAAAGAAAGGAATCAAGAACCGCAAACGTTTTAAAACCGGAAAGATTAGATCAAGAGGCCACAAAGAAACAATGAAGGTTGTTGGAACTGCTAAAAGAAAGAGCATTTTATGAGAGATTGCAAAGTACCAAAGCAGCAGTGAAAATAATAAAAAAAGTCAAAAACTTTATTAATCTTTCTGGTAAAGACTACGATATTTTAATTTTCTGTTGCAACTCATAATAACTCTTGGGTAGTAGATTCTAGTGCATTTTTCATGCCACCTGGCAAAAAGAGGTACTCCAAAATTATGTGCAGGGTGATTTTGGGAAAGTATACCTTGGCGATGACAAACCATGCAACATAATCAGAAGAGGCGATGTACATATAAATCTAGCGAACGAAATGATCCTACAACTAAAAGATGTGAGACATGTATCGAATCTCACAGGGAATCTAATATCAATAGGCCAATAATCAGATTCAGAATGCAGAATCACTTTCACAAGTGATTCATAGAATGTATCCAAAGGAGCTATGGTGATAGCTCATGGAAGGAAATAAGGCACCTTTTATGTGATGGATGGAACAAACAGTGTTCTAACGGCCATGCCACCAGATTCAAACGCAGATACCTAGTACTGCAGATTTGGACACATGAGTGAGAAGGGTATGAATGTTATGCTGTCACTAATGAATTTGTAGAACTTGAAGATATTTTTACCAATGAAGTGTTACAACCTAGAGAGGTAAATACACAGGTAGAACCTCAAGCCCCTCCTCAAGAGTTGAGGAGACCGAGAAGAGTCAACCAAGGTCAACTCCCAGCTCGTTATTTAACATCTCTGAATTATCTTCTATTAACTAACAATGGTGAACCAGAGGTTATGAAGAAGCAGTGTTAGTTGAGGAAAAACTCAAATGGGAGGTTGGGATGAATGAAGAAATGGACTCCTTAATATCAAATTAGACGTGAGATTTGGTTGAGCTTCCTGAAGGCAAAAACGCTCTACATAACAAGTGGGTTTACAAGCTAAAGGAAGAGCATGATAGGACCAAGAGACACAATGCCAGGCTAGTTGTGAAGGGATTTCAGCATAAGGCAGGAATCAATTACACGGAAATTTTCTCTCTTGTTGTGAAGATATGTATCATCAGATCGATTTGAGTATTGTTACAGTAGAAGACTCATCATCTAAAGCAACTATATGTGAAGACATCTTTCCTTCATGGT
Organism: Akebia trifoliata; assembly: GCF_017979445.1. NCBI lineage: Eukaryota > Viridiplantae > Streptophyta > Magnoliopsida > Ranunculales > Lardizabalaceae > Akebia > Akebia trifoliata. The sequence goes on along the minus strand of NC_141376.1, from coordinate 10,416,655 downwards.
AATCTAAATGAAGATATCTATGTCGATTTTGAGCATTGCAGATTTGACCTCCACAGATGTCCATGATTAAATTGATAAGTTATAAATTAAAATCAAATCATTGATTCAAGGAAGGTCACTGATCCTGGAGAGTTGGTTTTTTATTAGAAACCCCATAGTTATATTAGCGCTGCAATCATTGTTAAATGAAGTGAAACTCTCTCATCTTTGGCTTAAATCTTGTATTTGATTAAATTTTTTTTTTAAATACTGTTCATCGCATATATTGCTACATCTAAAAAAAACCTAGAGAGATGACATAACCGATTCATCTGGCTTTTCATGGTGCAAGCTATAAGTGCAAGACGAAAATGAGGATTATTCTCTTTCCTCTTTCCCAGATTCATGCACATGCATGTAATATGATCTATGTCTCTAGATCAATATTAGAGAAGGAAGAAAGATGGGAGCACCCTTTGGTTGGATACATGTTGGGAATCATCTCTACTACCAAGTCCACGAAGTGGTAATAGCCAAAATGTGAAAAAATAAAGGTTCAATGGAGGTTGTGTCACTAAACTAAGATTTTTTTTTTCTTATTTAAATTATTAGGCCTTCAAGGAGGATTGTGAAACAATCCATAACATAGCAATATGGACGATAGGAGGCCGTCCATTATTCCTTCATGAATGGAATCAATCCAAGATTAAAGCCTGAAAGGGAACTCTTTAGATCAATCCCAATATGAATTTGGCGGCAAAATTTGCCTCTGCAATTATATTCATCATAATCATTTGGGATGATAACCACTGCACTGGGCTCCGTTTACATTCAGATCTTACAAACACAAGTTTGAGGTTGACATAGGCACAATTTTGTCTGGAGAGTGATACAAGCTGCAAATGCATCAATTTCTATGGAAGTCTAAAAACTCTTATGATCAGGCAATTATTTGTGAATGGAAACCATTGTCTGACATACAATGTAATTCATTCAATCACCCACCAAAGATGTAATCTATTCATCAGTGGTGCGTGCCTACAACAGGTTCCATGTAGATGAGAAGATGACCAATTTTCAAGCATTGGATCTCTAATAGCAAAATTTAATGGATCCCTTGAAACATCACAAGATGTCCGAGTCATTCTTTTGTGACAAATCACAAACTACGAAGCCAAATTCAACCAAGCAAACCAATGAACCTGACAATACAATCAAACACCAAACGATGTTCTTTATCTAGATCAGAAAATCACATCTCGAATTTGTCCAAATTTTTTCAGAAGTCTTTACCTCTATCACAATGCATTTTTCTAGACCACCAAAAAAAAAATGCATGACCAGAGTCCTTTCTTGGGAAACTATTTTAATTGTTGATTCGAATCTCGCATTTTTTCCACTCGCAAGCTTGCCTTGGCAGCCTGCAATAACAGAGAGATTGAGTATATAACCTGTACATGCATGTCTAACTACTGGAATTTGCTCAAATTAGTTTACCTCTTTATTCCAATCACTTCGAGCCGTGATGATTGCCAATATCAATGTCTGAACCGCAGTCCCACCAATCATCCCAGCCCATATACCCTGTAGGCCATCGGTTTCATATGTACTCTTTAGGACAACCAGTCATCATAATTATTTATTATAGAGTAATAGTTGATCATGATCCCTCTTTTCCTTTTTTTAACTACTGGGAATGCAAAATCAGTGATCAGTCGCTAGTAAGTGAAGGAGAGTTTTGAACCAAGGACATGTTATCAACACTTGTAGACTTTAACCATTGACTTAGCAGTTACCTCAGTTACCTATGCATGCAAGTATAACTAGAGATCCTTATGCCAACGTAAAATTAGTAAAAGACACAATTACCCTTTTCTCAATGGTTTCGAGATCGATTGACTCAGCAAAAGCAAAATAAAAAACACGACTGTCAAATACAAAACCCAATTGAATGCGTTGATACAGTAACACCTTTAAAATAAATTGAAGTGTTCTTGTCCCAACAATTGAATTCCATGCTCAATAGATTACATTTTTTATGAGTTACTTTGCTTATCCAACCCTTCTTTATTGTTTCTTTTTCTTCTCCTGCCCAAACCCCACTCTATCTAATGTAGGATATGTATAATTCTAGTTAGAGTCTTAACTAGTTTCTATTCTGGTATGATTTGTTTCTATTTTCTAATTCTAGTAAGATTTCTATTTTTTTTACTTTTATTTTTTTTTTTAAATTCATTTTTATTCTTTAGACTATAATTAGAAGTGTTTAAAAGTGTCTAAATTTAATTATAATAGATTAAAAAATTTGTTATTATATTATAAATAGCTTAGGAAAGTTATTTTTTAGTATTTTAAAAGATTTCTAACTTGTTATGATGAAGTTATCTATATAAGGAACTTTACATACGAATTTTGATAAATCAATTTATATCGATTTATTCAATAAATTTTGGATTTAACTATTTCTCTTATTTCAATTTATTTTTCTGATTCTTTCTTCTTTTCCAAATTAGAATCTATTGATTCTAATTGGTTTTGTGTGTTCCATTGAACACAATCTCTTAATTCATTTTGAATCTATTGATTCACACACTTCTGTTATGTCAAATAATATCAGAGACTAGATGAAGATTCACCACATAGTTAAAAACAGTAATTTTGTCACCAAAGAGCAACAATCAAAATCTTCAAGAATTTGAAAATCACTTAATCACCAAGATGCAAGACATGATCTTGACTAGGGGTGCAACTTGGTTCGGTTCAAACCAAGAATCAAACCAAACCGATAACTTTGAGCTGGTTTGATTTGGTTTGGAACAAGTTGCGATTCGGTTTCGGATTACAAAAAGGGAGAATCGATCAATTTTGTTCAATTCTTGGATCAAGCTTGTATATAATTATTATCAATTATTTTAAGAGTTAGGATATATATTTTTAATTTTTATGGATAAACTAATGACTTTTTATGAAAAGATTAGTGATTATTGCATGAAATTTTATGTTTATTATTTGTTTGTTTTTTCATTAAAAAATATTACTTACAATTTATAGAATATTGGCAATCCGTAGAACTCTACCAAACCAAACTGTCTTTAGTTCGATTTGGTTCCAATGAAATTTGGTTTAGTTCTGGTTCTTATTTAGTGGAACTGACCCATGCTGGTTCAGTTCCAATTTTACCTCAAACTGAACCAAGTTGCACCCTTAATCTTGACTACTTTTGGCAAGCTTAATGGAAAAAAGAAGAGAGGAGAAGATCAACTTGGGTAATCAGAGAGTTCTCCATCAGTTTTCAGCCATAGGTAACCTCCAACCAGCACCCCCTGGTTGTCCCTACCCATCAACCCCCTTTTACACGCCGCCCCCCCTCTCTCTTGTCGGAAAGCCATACTATCTGCCACAACCCCTCAAATCACTTCAAAATACCACCTTAATCAAAACTTTTCAATTACCCTTAATCTACCCCTCCCTCTTACGACACTTATCCACCTCGAAATCAACCCTAACATGATCCATCTACACATGTCTCTAGCTCTCATTTCAGATTTAATTATTTCTCCTATTTCAATTTACTTTTCTGATTTTTTTTTTCTAAGATTGAATCTATTGACTCAAACTGATTTTGTATGTTTCATTAAACATAATCTCTTAATTCTTTTCGAACCAATTGATTCACACACAGTTCCGCTACATCACTATCCACTACTAGTCATCATATTCACAAAAGTCAGCGACTTTTTGAAAAAGTCATGTTTAAAACACATATAATAAGTTTATCGTTTGAAACGTTAAAAAATCGTGAAATATTGAAATTTTTTTTTTCTAATTTTGACATTTAAATTGTGAAAATCTCGACTTTTTGAAGAAAAAAAACAAAATTTTCAATTTCTCATCAGAATGGTTTTTTTTTTTAATGTTTTATCTTTCTTTTTTTATTTTTACACCCACGTACACAACACATAAAATCTGGACCAAAAGACTAATTTTTTCAATCATTGTCTTTCCAAATAAGGGTTATTTTAATACAATCCCTTAAATCACCTTACAAAAAAAAAAAAAAAGTCCACACAACTTTTATATATATATGAAATCTCCTCCACATTTTAATATTTATGATAAGATATTTTTATGATAAAACTTTGATGAGAATCCCCTTGACCTTGATCTTATCTCATAGATTAATCAAAATTTTCTATATGACAAAAAAAGAACCTTGATTTTCTCTAACCAAAATCAAACTTCTTCAATCTCTTGGATGATTTCAATGACGATAGTGATGATGTAAAATAAATAAATAATGTATGATAAATATTGATAGTTTTTAATATTTTTATTTTTATATGTTATCATTTTTTTTTCCGTTGTTTTTTGTTTTTATTGTTTTTTCAAAATTTTCCCTTGCCGATTTAAACCCGTACTCCAACTTTGTGACTATGCTAACCATACCTCACCACCTTCTATCATCCCCTTGTTGGTCTCATCTTAGTAAAAAATTGTTGTTATCAAATGAAGGTGCCAAGTTTCTAAATCAACAGCTAGATGCCATATAATATATATCTAAAATGTAAATTCAAGAAACTAAAATTTTTACCCATCCAACGTTTTCTCTTCACCTAACTAAGGGCTTTACTTCTTGGTGTTGATTTAATAGCTTTGCACCGTCCGTCAATTGTTAATAGCAAATCCCTACTCATTGGAAAAACCTTTGACGTGGGCAGCCCGCTTCAAAATTTTGAAGGAACCACCTCCATTGGATTGCACGTGGCTTTTCCAAGAGGTATTTCAAATTTTGGCGGAAATGTAAGGGCGTGAAATAAATTGGAAATGCCACGTGTCATGTAATGAGTAGGGCTCCTTCACATTTTGAAGCGGGCTACCCCTTCAAAATCGGACTCCTACTCATCCACACCACACACACAGAGCCATTATATATGACCATTACATATGCCTTCCTTGTTATATGAGCCAAAACAAAAAATAAAAATATAAAAAGATTAGATACCATCACGCCAAGATTAAAGACCATGCCCAGCACGATTCCAAGTGGGACCCCAATAATATAATAGCATCCAATGTTAATGTACGCTACGAAGGCTTGCCATCCTGATCCAACTGCCACACCTGCATTTACACACAAATTTTCACCATTAGATGTTATTACATGTGAGGTATAAGAAAAATGCTGAACTCACTTCCTACCATAGATTTTTTCCTTGTATCTCGAGGAAAAAATCTATGGTTCTTTGGACACTGCCACGTTGGTGCTGTAAGCACAGTGTTGAAGGAAGTCAGTTTAGAACGACTCTCGGGTTATAATTATGTGCACTGCTAGTGAATGTGGGAAAGCTAGAGCTGAATTACCAGAGAGAACTGGTTGAACACTGTTGAGGAGAATTGTGAAGGCTAATAGGACTGCAAGCTTGTCAGCAGCATTGATGACAAGTGCACTTGAGGTGAAAATATAAGAGAACTTGTCATGGAAGATCATTATGAGAACGCAAAAGAAGAGCCCTATTATTATAGATGTAACCACCGACACCATTGTCGCAAATTTTGCTCCCTTTCCATTGCCTGCACCAAGCTCATTTGCAACCCTTACTCTGTATCATAACAAATCATAACACTTTATTGCATGCTTGTAGCCGCTAAAACATACATTGAGTTCTTGTAATCCAACCATCAATAATCATTAGAAACTTATTCTTCTACATGATATAAAAGCAAATTATCTAATGACTTAGATGATGTTTGTTAAACTGAAAAAAATAAGTGCTGAATAGTATTAAGCGCTGAATTTAAGTGCTGAAAAAGTTGTTTGTTTAGATACTGAATCATGTTTGTTACACATTGCTGAAGCTAGTAAATTGTCTTTGTTACCCTTATAATTATATTATACATTGTTTGCATGTTTCAAATGCTTATTTTTTATCAAACACAATAAAATATATTATTTCTTATAAAATTAAAATATAATTCATTTTTAAATAATAAATAATACTCAAATCTTTAATTTATAAATAATAATTTCTATTTATAAAAGCCCACAAATTTCAAATTAAAAGTAATAATGTCATATTATCAAAATTTGAAATCAACATTAAAAGAACTTAATTTTGGATGAATAATTTTTGATGGAAATGAAGGATGTGTAATTATAAAAGCACCCTATGAATTAATAAGGGTAACCCACATCATAGCCAATTTTTTTTTGTTTTATATGGGTTAAAGTTTTTGGAATGAGCAAATTTTTAATGAGGATGGTCTATATGGTCTAGAGATCATCATCATCAAAAATCAGTCCATTTTGAAACTTCTAACTCGTCAAAAATAGTTTTTTTTTTTTTAAACAAGGGACGATTTACGATTCTTGAACTTATTTTGATAGGGTTAGAAGTTTCAAGATGTGCTGATTTTTAGTGATGATGATCTCCTCATTGTAGAAATCATCCTCATCAAAAATCAACTTATTCCAAAACTTTTAACCCATATAAGACAAAATAATTTAGCCATGATGTGGGTTTATTAATTTGTGAGGTGCTTATATATTTATCCATGGGATATAAGAGGTAATATCCTTTTAAGAAAAAGGGCATACTTGTCCGTATAGAAAAAAACGAAGTGCTTACCGTTTCAGCACCTTTTTTCAGTATCAAAATAGTGCTAAATTTTTTTCACTTATTTTCAGCAATAAGCGCTGAAAATATAGAGTAAACAATGCGCTATTTTGACAAAAAGTGCTGAATTTAATTTTTTTCAGCAATAAGCACTGAAAAATAACGCCAACAAACACAGCCTTAGTTTATATCGATATTGTATGTTATCATATCCGTTGTATAATTCTTCGCTCTCTTTTTATGATTAAAAAATAGTATCATTAATGTTAGAAGAATTATAATAATCTTAAGAAAGATTTAAATAAAATAGTAATCAATCCTAATTTGAAAAGTAATCTAGTATAATTTTAATCTTTTTGAAAAGGTTATAATAAAATATAAATAAGATTACAATGTACCACAACTTGGATTCAAAACCTGCCTCTACCTATTAATAACTAATCATAAATCTCGTTTGAAAAATAAAAAAATGAAAAGATTTATAACATGTTCATTGTAGTGATCTTTTTTCGATAGATCACTTTCACCTAGAATTCCTAATAGTAGTAGTGGGATCCTAAGAGCTTATCCTAATCTAGGACATTGTTGTGGTATATGCCAAAGAATCTTTGATGTTCAAACTAGTGTCTTGATTAGGGTTTCTAAGCTCTATGATCAATGAAGAGGTTAAAAAAGTCCCTTTTCCATAAAGATCTTTTTTATAGACATCCTCATTCTATAATCATCCTCTTCTCTATGATCTCTTCTCCATGATTCACGGAATATAGGAATATCCATTCCCTGGATTCTCCTGGACAGTTAAGGAATGTGAGTTATACAAGAAGTCAAATTTTCTAGGCATATAACTCGTCTAGGAATATTTAATTCGGACATTTCCTCATCTAGGTAGGCTTCTACCTTCTAGAAGTCGAGACTTTGGTCAAGTTCTCAAAAATCGAGCAAGACGAGTGTCGACTAAAGGTACCATGGTGCTGACAACCTCCAAACTCTTTCTCGACATGGTCATCAAGACTACTTTAATCGTTGCCACATTTAGGAAGAAGATCCTTTATGGGCATGACCAAGAAAAATTGAATCAGGCCCTCCCGATTTGCATCCCTAATTCCAAGCATGATTTAAACCAATTTATTATAAAATACATTTTGTTGTGACAAAATTATTTATAACTTCTTTACATAGATAAGAAGGTGAGGCAACAACTTGACTATTTTTTAAATGGGAATATTTCAAAAATAACCCAAAAAAAAAATTATTTTTAATAAAAGTAATCATTTTTTTCTAAAACTACAAAACAAACCTTGAGTAGTCATTAAAGAGCATTTTTTGGCAATCCTATAAAAAATCGCAGTACAAGTGTAGTTTTTCAAGTTACAGTAAAAACCTACACTTCAATTATAAGTTTTTTAATTTTTCTTGGAGTGCTACCATTCAAGTGTAATTTGTCAAAATGAAATTTTTTTCAAAAAATTTATCCGTTGAGTTAGATGCAGTAATAGATATTTTTTAGATATTTTTTACATTTAAAAATTACTTAATTTCATTAAATGATAAAATAAAATTAATATGTTATTTTATATTATAATATACTCATTCATATATAATTGTATAATAAAATAAAATTAATCTGTTATTTTTTATTGTAATACACTCATTCATATATTAATTTATTTAAATGATTTTTTTCTATTAAGGTTTGATGCCCAATTTCTTAAATTATTTATGACACATCAAATTATAAATTAAAACACACTGTTAATTTCATTGAAAATTAGTATTCAAAAGTGTGTTCGAAAAACACACTTTCAATGGTAGCTTTTCATGTCAATTTGAAAAACTTACAATTGAAGTGTAGGTTTTTCATGATAACTTGAAAAACTACGCTTGTATTATCGTTTTTCATAGGGTTCTTTTTTAATTTTTTAAAAATGACTCTTTAATAGTCGCTCAAGATTTGTTTTTATAATTTTAAAAAAATTATTACTTTTCTTAAAAATATTATTTTATTTAGATTTTATTTTTTAAAAATTTCCCTTTTTTATATAACTAGGAAAAGTATCCCTTTATAGCCTTTTGTATCTGAGCATTGGACACAAAAGTTTCCCATTAAAAGATGAATCGTACTTTTAAATTTTTTTATGTATCTCAGTTCACTTGAGAAATATCAGTCCATCAAAGAGTGGAGCCATACATTAAAACTTCAGTCTCAATCAAAGATAAAGTGTCAAAAAAAAAAAAAAAACTATAATTGACCTAAAGTTCTTTTTCTTTTTCTATTTTTTTTTATTCTTTGGAGGGGGCCGCACGTACCAACCAACCACCCTAGCATGTGTTCAACAAGGTTAAATATAGACAGTTTTAAGTGGAGGGACTTGTAGAGATTCAAATTGACCTAAAGTTTATACATGAAGAATAGGAACCAGATTATGATGTGGTATATGATGGTTGACGACCTGTGTTTTTTCTCCAAGCTCAGCAGCATCCCAAACATGGACATCAACGTTCTTTAAGGCTAGAAGTATTCTTTACTAAAATGTAGGAAATTTGTGTTTTTCCTTTTATTTCAGTCGTTATTTTATTGGAGAATCTCAAATCTAAGAAAATTTTGTTTTTCCTATAATCAAATGTGGATGGAGAGATTTTTTTTTACCCTGAGAGAAGTCAATCCAAGATTTCATAGAATTTTAAATAACTAATTGCACAAAGCCTCATGAGGGTGGTTTTATAATTCGGAGATGCCCTCAATGCAAGCGGGTTTATGTGATTGGTCGATCAGGTATTCTGTGAAATTCTAGACTTATTATTCTGTGAGAAAAAAAAAATTCATGCGGAGGGAGGTTAGAAAAATCCCACTTAGAGTTTGAGTTTGGAAACATTCAAAATATCTTGTGACTGATTGAGACACACATGGACCATCTTACACTATTTGATCAATATATAAAAAATTAGCTTGATTGGTGGTTGTTTCTGATTTCGGTTCTCAAATCTAATAACAGTATATATTACTAATCAAATTAATTTATGTCCACATATTTGTTGGTTACTGCACGGCTAGGATTGTGGCTTTTCTTAATAATTTCCTACCCAAGTAAACCAAACTATTTCTTAATTTAGGCGTAAAACATTTTAAAATTTTAAACTCCTTTCCCATTTACCATAACTTAAGGAACTAATCAACAATGCAGAAAAAAAAACTATAAAGATTAAAAAAAATACATACCCAGTTGCAGCAAAGAATGCAAGAGGAATCATCATCTCCCACCCATTGATGGACATACTGCCACAATCAATCAAAAAATAAAACCCAACAAAAACATAATCAGAACTTATTAGCACATAATTAACAAAGCATCAAATCCTTATCCAACTAACAATAACACCACAAAAGAAAAACTTCAAAAAAAAAAAAAAAAAACTATAATTAAACCAAAAAAGGAAAATACAGAATAACTAGATTACCAGACAGATAAAGCATCGATTGCAATTTTAGCATCTTTTAGTTTCCCAGTCATTACTATCAGTATTCTGTAATACCAATTCTCCAAGCTGTCCATCAAATATTAAGAAGTGAGAGAGAGAGAGAGAGAGAGAGAGAGAGAGAGAGAGAGTATCTATATATGTACCATAACATGACCCCAGAAGCAGCAGAGAGTTTAAGAAATTCCCAAAGACCAGAAAAGGCTTGAGAAGAGAAACCAGTCCAAGTAAGAGGACATCCACCACAAACTGTGTACCCATACAACCCAAATACCATAACCCACCATGAAAAATTCAAAGTCGCAGCAGTTCCAACCACACCAAGCTTAAGCCCATAAACAAAAACCCAACTCAATAACACATGAACCACAAAAGCAGCTAAAGAGACCCATGCAATAATTGCTGTCTTAAGCTGGCACTGAAGAAATCTCTGTAAAGGAAACTGAAAAGCAAAAGAAAAATGAAGTGGAATCATCCACAAAGCCACCAATCCTGATTGCTCAGCCACGTCATCTGGTTCTCCTAATAGTTTTAATATCGGTGTTGCAAACACATAAAAGGGTAGAAGAAGAACAGAGCAAAGAAACAGAACAATCCATGAACGTTGCATATAAATCCCCAACATGTTGTATTTCTTCGCCCCAAATGCTTGCCCACATAATGTCTCTAATGCACTCGCCATCCCTAACTAACAAACAAATAAATAAATAAATAAAAATAAATAAATAAATAAAAATGAAGAAAAATAGGAGGACCATTGGAAATAATTACCAAGAGACCGAAGTTGAAGCCAACAATAACATTCAGAGCGATGGAGATAGAAGCGAGTTCCAGATCACCCAAGTGACCTGCAAAGGCTTGGGTAATGATGTACATGGAAAAGGATGCGACGCGGCTGAAGATTGCAGGACCGACGACGTGCCATAACTTCTTTGATTCGATAAAAACTTTCTTTATTAGATCTTGATCATCAAGGTTATTGTCATCTTCAATTAATTGGACGGTTGGTGATGATTCTTGTAACAAGGGAACTTTCTCTTCTCCTCCTCGTCCGCTGCTCTGCATTTTAGTTTTTCTATATGTGCTACCCTGTTGTCTTTCTTTGAGAAGATGAAATTTATGAGTGGCAGATAAAAAGAGCGAGGGAGGATTAAATGTCGTGTGTTGATTTTATAACTAGAAAGTCTTCACTCAGTCAGTACTCGGCTGACGTGGTACGGATACGGAATCATAGATTTTTTCCTCCTATACATTTTTATGGAGATTGAACCCTTGTATCCCGAGAAAAAATTGTATGTTTTTTATCCATGCCACGTCAGTCGGATAGACTTAGTGTGAGTTGAATCACAAAGCTGTAAACCTATTAATAGCTTTCCGCGTAGACGATGAAATTATTAAACCTGATAGAAAAGGAAATTGTTGGACACCGGATTCAGCCCTGACTTGCCTGGAAATGTAAAGAAAACCGTTGATTTTCTAAATTGTATCTCGAAGAAATAAATTTATGATTATTTGGACGCTACGGGGTCAACTCAGTGTTCGATCCAGTGTCCAACTCAGAGGCTGTGTAGGACGACTCGAGAGAAACTGTTGGTGTTGGAGAATCAGTGTAAAAGTTTTTTCAGGGAGTTAATTATGTGAGAATTAAAAATGTTAAAATTCATTTTAATTGTCATCAGTCTTTTAGCTAGTCACATCAACGGGTAACATCTCATAACACTCAATTGAATTAGACTGATGTTAAATGCTGGATTTTTGGCCAACAGCCTCTGACACCCTTTCCTCTCTCCTGCTCATATTTAGAAAAAAAAAAAACATGTTTTCAAATGTGATGGCCTTATGAAAAAATAAAAATAAATAAATAATAAATTGAATAAAATTATATGATGAATGAACTTTAAAATTAAAAAATTAAAAAAATAATTATTTTTATCATTGAATTTTATTTTTAAGTTTGGGTGTTCGATGGTGACCGTTCATTTTCAGTATTCTTTGATCAAATTTGAAAAATAATATATATATTTTTTAATATGATGAATATTTTCATAAAATTTAAAAAGTTATGTTGTTGGATTGTCAATATGATAATCAATGTGGGCCCAATGACCCTTTTTAAGATTTAATATCTAAAAAAATAAATATGTGGGTAATGGGATGTGAGCCAACACGTCATAGGGCTTTGGCTAAAAGTAGCGTCCATTTAGCATTTTTCATTGAATTATTATTATAGAGAAAAGTATCTGATGTAATTTTATTACAAAAACTCCATTTATAAAGTTTGTTACCTACACAAACCTTACTTTATGAATCATGCTACCATAACTAATTTAGTAAGATTTCAAATCTTACTAAGGGACAATGGGCCTAGATGGACAAATTATCAATCCAGCAACACAACCTTCTAGGTTGCATGGAAAAACTCAAATTCGACCGAAAAAAATTATATATATATATATATATATATATCTTTTTTGAGCTTTTATAATAGATATTGAGAATGGATGGATATCAAACTCTTAAATTTAAATATAAAATAAAATGGTGAATTTTTAATTTTTTTTAATTATTTTTTAAAGTTCTTAGAATTTTGTCCTCTATAATCTTGTACATCAGATCATGTTTTTGGACGTTGGAAATTAATGTGGTTAAAATCCACTCCAAGGTATGTTAAATACCAAATTAACCTCAAAAAATTAGAAAGACGTGGATCCCGCTGCAAGGTTTGCTCAGTAATGTACTTCAGAAAGCAAGGTTCCCTTGGAGTTGTCAGAACTCTAAAGGAGTTTTTGTAATAAAAGTGCAACAGTTAAGTTTGCCAAGTAAATCTCTCTTATTATTATTAGGAAAATGTCGAAGTAACATTGAAATTGACATTGTGTGGGACATTTTTGACGTGGATGTCTATCAGAACCATAGATACTTTTCATTGAGATGTGAGTGAGAAAGCATATATGGTTTTAACACACATCTACGTCAAAAATATCCCCCACGATGTCCATTTCAATGTTACTCTAGCACAACTCTTATTATTATTATTATGTTACGCTCAATTAAACTAATTTTTTTTAAATGTTAAGACTTCAAATTTAAAATTGTCATAATCTAACTACCCACACAGTATACTTAATCGACTCCCCTTGACGTGACATGTGCTAGACCATAGATCTGTGCTCCTCGGGATACACAACTACACTTTTTTGGGAATGTGTGATGTGTATCCCGAGGAGTATAGATCTACGATTCTCGCACATGTCACGTCAAGGGCAGTCGATTGAGTATGCCACATAGGATAGTCAAATTATTATTACTCCAAACTTTAACATGTACATTAGAGAGAAGAATAAGTTTGTTTGTTAGCATGGGTTAAAGGTGTCGTGGCACCTTTTAATATCTCCATTGGAGATGTTCTAAGACAATTTTCTATCCACCTAGAACACTCCAAAAAATAAAGATAAAAAGTGGAAGAAAAAAATCTAAAGAAATTAGGTGTAATTGCATACACTTAAGATGTTCATTATATTCACTTAATTTTGTACACACCTAAAAAAATAAATTTTTTAATTGCACACCCTTAATCAAATATTTTTTTTTTTGTTTCACTTTGCACCCACCCAAAATCTACCGAACCTCCTCTCATCTCTCTCTCTCCTTTTCCATTACCCGTTTCTCCCTCCCTCACATTCTTTTATTTTGCACTTGAAAATTTTTCAATGAGAGTTCTAAGCTTTGATCTTACTTATCTTTTTTACTCTAACACATCAAATTTTAATAGAATCTGTAACAATGTAATTTTCAACTATAAAAAATCTTGTTAACATGAAAATTTGGAGTCATCGCCATTTTTTTTTATAGAAAAGAGTGTGACTAACCACCCTGAAATAGTTTTGAGAAAATCAAATTTTCATACTATGGTAATGACTCTCGTATGAATAAAAGTATGGTTTACCAAAAATCTATATAAGGAGATCTAGTAAACGAATAAGGTGTTAGACACTTCATTATCTCCAACCTAAGTTGGTTACTTTGTTAAGCTTGACCATTTTTTGAAGTATGTGAGAGTGGGGTAAAAATGTATAAATAAGATGCATGAAAGAAGTGAGTGTGTGCACATGAGTGAAATAATGTACCATTTTAAGAGGGGGTATTAATGTTAGTGTGAGACATAGGGGGTCATCCTATGAAGAAGGATACCCCCAAGTAAGTCTACACTTTAAGAATGCATGCATATGATTAGGGTAATGTTGGCCTAGGATTTTTGGGATACTCCATGGATGAAGCTCCCTTAATACCATGGCCATAAAAATGCAAGCATGTAATGGCTAGAAATTTGGTGGTTCAACCGCAAAAAAAGGGTGACACTTTTCATCATCATTACCATGCCTAGTATATGTGTATGTAGTGTGGACATTATGATGAATGTAATGAAATGGGTATAAAAGAGCTTCAACTCCTAAACTTTCGGACAAATCGCCTCAAGTATTCTATGCCCAAGGTTGAGCTCCAACTAACCGATAGTGAAAGAGGATGTTTCAAAGCATCTTAAGATTGTATAAGAAAGCAAAGTAAAGAGAGTAAGAGAGATAAAAGAGGGGACAAAAAAAAAATGCAAACACTAGAGTAATAAACTATCCTAACCCATCTTGAATTTTTTTTTTTTTTTCTTTTTTTTTCTCTTAAGCCTTAAGAGATAGTAGAAATGTAAGAAAGATTTTTTGAGTTGAGATTTTGATAGAATTTTGGGTAGAAAGATAAGGCTTAGAGCATGAGATTTTCTCAAAGGAGATGCCCATTTTTATAATGTTTTTGCAATATTTTTTTAGGTTAAAATGGTCCAACACTAAAAACAAAAGAAAATGATATTGGATTTTCATTGACTTTCTTTGGACTTTTCAAGGGTAAGAGAGGAAAAAAGTGAGTATGATCTTGAGCCCCGTCATTTGGTCAAGCCCATGTGGTCCAATCTTGGTGGTGGAGTAAAATTAAAGATAATGATTTCTAGTGAGTGGGAATAAGATGATGATATTTGGAAAAATGACTTTTGAAAGAGATAATGGTTGAAGGAAGATTATTTTTGGAGGATTAATTAACAAGATGATGCCACTTAGAAATATGAGATTTTGGTCATTGGTAAATTTTTCCAAAAGTATAGGCAAATGGAAAAAAGGTGAAAAAATATTTTGGCAAAGATGAATGGAATGATGCCACATGTAGAGGAATTTTTTATGATTAACCTCAAGATCTACAACCTCTATCGAAATCACAAACACAAACATATAAATAATGTAAAAAAAAAATAGAGAGAGCACATAAGATTTTTTACGTGGTTTGGCATGTTATACCTACATCTACAGGCTCGAAAATCATTCCTCTATAATGAATGTCATGTTACATGATCTTATCTTATTTTTCTTTCCAACATTCCCCCCCTCCCCCCTTTTTACAATGGCTTTTAACCCTTTAAATAGAAAAAATCATAATCCTAGAAAAAAAAAAATCATAATCATGTTTAGATTACAATTTTCACATTTACTCCTATCAAAATTTAATAATTATTTAAAAGGGATGAATCCTCCCAAATTAGGATTCTTCCCTATTTAGATAGAGTTCCTCCCGAATGGTTTCTCATGCCTGCCTCAGGATGCATGTTGATTAGTATGAATGAATGATTCAAATAGAAGATCATTTTATCCATCTACATAGCCTATTCTCAAATGTGGGGATAGATGTATTGAGATCCATCTTTGAGAACTCTACAACTTTTGACAATCCTATCTAAATGAGCATCATCCCTTATTTTTAAATTAGTATGATTCATGAGCTCCCAAGCTTATCTTCTTCCCCATTTAACACAAATATGACTTTCCACTTAGTTGAACTAAAATAAGGGGTCGAGACTTCAATAATAGAATCAATTATCCTAGAAATGGGGTGTTTAGCTCCCTAAATGAGCCAAAACTTTCATAAATGATAAAAAATCGATCAACTTGAATTTTATAATAATTCAAGACTTTAATAAATAATAAAAAAATTGACCAAAGTCTCAGATCGGGCTTTGATCTCATAATGATATAAGACTTGGATAAATAATACTAATAAAAAAAAAACTAACCAAAATCTTATATTAGGCTTGGATCCTAGAATGATCTAAAACATTGATAACTAACAAAAGAACTTATCGAAATCTCAAATTGGACTTGGCACGCAAAATGATCCATAACTTAAATAAATAATAATAAAAATCGATCAAAGTCCCAAATCAATCTTAGATATCAGAACAATCCAAGACTTTGAAAAATAAAATAATCAAACTTAAATCTTAAATATTTTTCCTTCATCTGCTCTTGGAAAGAGTAGAGACTCGATTCTCTTAACGAATCAAGCTTGACCTTAACCTTTTTGTCACGTTCCTCCTCGAGAGCAAGGATCGACTCGTTAAACTGGCCTTTAACATTTTTCTTTTGCCTTACTCCCTTTTGAGGGCAAAGTTTGATTTGTTTAACTGACCTAAACCTTGACTTTCGCCCTACTCCTCTGTGAGCAAGGCTCAGTTCATTAAACGGATGTTGAAAACTTGAACAAACAAATGTCAATATAATATATTGAAAGATCCTTTTAATAATGCAGGTGCATAGAATAATCATCTTTCTTTTTAAATAAAATTGAAAATACACCATGTATATTTTTCTACCTTATTGAAAATAAAAATAAAAATAAAAAGTTTTTATTAAAATCTTATTGAAAATATGTTTTTATGTAACTCCGAATCCAGGTCCTTGATTCTATTTGTACGAGCCCTTAAGTAGAAATTCATAATTTACCTTATAAATAGGACTTGCATTTAGTCCTCAAGTATACAACGAGGGTCATAAATCAAGTAATGAACTGAATCTCATAACTCAACGGAATGCTTAGACCCGATTGAATTGTACATGAGATTAACTCCCAATCTTATTTGTCAAACTGACCTTACTAATAAAAAATTTACTCAACATGATTAAGACCCCGGGCAATATAATCACTCAAAACAATACATTGGTTGACTTGTTTAAGTCAGCAATTAAGTAATTCGACTTACCGATTTGGATTAGGCCCCTCATTTGACTCAATTGATTCAACTACGTTAAATAGATACGTTTGAAACATGTTATTGTGCATAAATACTCAAAAATGATTTTTTTTTTTTCTCAAAAATATATTGAAACGTAGACTAAATGTCAAATATTATATGTATAATATTTTTTCATAATTTTTATCTATATTTTTTGTTTTGTATTTTTATCATTTTTTTTAAAGTTTTCCCTTGCCGTTTTAAACTCGTATTCTAACTTGGTGATTATGCCTCTCAAGAACTTGTTCATATTGATTGCATTCACACACACACACACACACACACACACACACACACACAAACCATCTATTTTGAAATGGGACTCATAACTATAATTAGGTGGGAAATCAGACCATACAAGGACATGATTTATCTAAGTAGAACAAATATACATATGCAAAATAATCTGCAGTCCATTTGATATTCATATCTTCATAAAGTTTTACTTGAAAATAAAATAAAATCAAAATCAGATTAATTTTCCTATCACTACATGAAAAATGAAAAATTAGACATAAAAAATTGACGGGCCAAGGCCCACGAATTTTAGAAAGTGAATTTTGACGGTCTAGGACCGTCAAAATTCTTGATGTTCTCATATTTGACGGCTTAGAACTGTCAAATTTATCTCATCCTTCATTAATTTGACAGTTTCCACCTGTCAAAAAATAAAATTTGACAACGAAAAATTCGATGCCAATTCGACTTCTTGATCCGTCAAATTTGAGCTTTTTTCACATTGTGTATATGTATTATCAAATGAACAAAATATCTCATCATATTCTTGGTCCGAGAGAGAACTCCTCTTACAATCTGACCCATCTTGTACATCTTGGGATTATCTTGATAAGTGGAGCAATCTATAGTTTGAAGGGCTGAAAAATAACTGATACATTCATCCCAAACAAGTTACATCAAATGAGATAGATGAAAACTGCTCACTTGTGAAAATCTGGACAAGTCGGAGTGCCGCTATCAAATACTGATGGCACACATGCAATTATGGATTTTAGACGAGTAAAGAAAATCTTGATAGCTGATAAATCCAAGGACTAGCGACCTCTATTTAAGGAGAAAATTTCAAAAGCAAAAGTATACGATGTTCATGTCTTAGGACGATAGGGCCCAATATACCATGCAAAAATTTGTCTTGAGTCATTAATTAATTGTGATCACAGGGTATATAAGACAGAAAATCAAGAATCAACAATTATAAGAAAGCAATAGAACGAGAGTAAGATAGCTACAGAAGATGATTCACTACCTAACAGAAAGAGAGTAAGACAGCTACAGAAAATGCTTCACTACCTAACAGTTCCAAATTATATAAACAAATGAATTAGTTTTTGAAAGTGATACACATCATAATGATCAAAACTTTACCTGATTAAATGGTCAAATATTATCTTTACTATTATAACGAGAGAGGGCGGAGTGAGTGTGGTTCAACGTCAGAATTTGAAAGACCAAAAAACTCTCCATATTTACAATTAGGAAAATGCTAACCTGACTTCATTCGACACTACGTTCAACACTGCCACATCTGCATAGTGTTGACGCAATGTCAAACAAAAGTTAGTGTAGCGTGACTCTTACAATTTACCTCTCTATAATTGAGGTTATTTTCATCAAAAATAAATAAATTTACAATCCCACAGCCTACTTATGACCACTTTAATTATTTTCTAAAATCATAAAACTTTATGAGTAGGGATCCAGAGCGATGTCCCATTCCTAACCAAGGTTAGGTGGCACGCCATTGTATGCCACGTGGCATTTTTGGTGACCCACTGACCGTATGGATATATGGTCCATTCCTTGGTGAATCTACAGACAAAATATCAGTTTGATTGGTGATGTGAATCTATTAATTATAACATTGTCCTAAGAATGATTTCTAATCATTGGATATAGACTCTTTTTCAAGAGCTTAGATCTAGTTGATACATCTTAGCAAACACTATGAATTTTAGTACGTAGGTTCACCAACGGATGGACTACATATCCATATAGTCAATGGGTCTCAAAAATGCCACATAAAAATGGTGTGCCACCTGACCTTGGCTAGGAACGGGACACAATTTTGGATCCCTATTCAAACTTTATTACAGTATCTTCAAAATAGCATTATTTAATATTTTTAATTACAAAAACATTCTTTCTTTAATCTCACAACCTCCATAATCACATGAAGTAGGTTCTAAAATTATAAATATTTCTAAATAATAAAATATAATTATAGGGCCCACTTTATTATAATTTGTAGGGGATAAATTTCTCATTCAATTACAATTTGGTGGGGATAAATATCCAATCAAGCTACCTGCCCACTTTATTGTCGTCATATTTGTCTATTTAATTTTACTCTTTTATCTTTTTAACTTACTTTATTATTTTTCATCTTTTACCCACTTAACCTTTTTTTATTTTAATAATACCCCTTCAATTTTATTTTTTCCCACTATTACCCCTTTAACTCCAATGAGGATGCCCGTGCCTATGGCACAAGCCAACTCTAGTATATTTCTTTTGTTATCTTAAAATCACCTAACTTAATATATTTTTAATTACAAAAAAGATTTTATCATATATTAAATGATAAAACACAATACAAGGTTAGATCATCTATATTAAAATTTTGAAACACTTTTTTAAGTAATTATAAAAACTGTCAATCATGCATAAATCGTGAATTTTGAATTACATGTGTGTTTGTGCATGCCACCTACCAGTATTAATTAGGTTGGTAACTGGTCATGTATGGGCGGGGAGAATCGTCCTATATCTGAGTAATACGATTGGCATTGGAAGGTTGTGGAAGGTCTGGAATATTTCATTCAGGTCATACTGTTCGATCCATTGAACCATACATTTTGGACTATACTTTGGCCGAAAGTGCCAAGAAAAATTCTTCCTAATCAATTATTTTTAACGATTGATCTATATTGGCATCTTGTGGGCCCTATAATAAGAAATTATAATCCAACTCTCTTTTATGAGAGTGGTGGGAAGGATTTGGGAAAAGGGAGACATCAAAGTCAATCTATATTGGCATCCGGTGGGCCCTATAATCAGAAATTATAATCCAACTCTCTTTTATGAGAGTGGTGGGAGGATTTGGGAAAAGGGGGACATCAAAGTCTCAAATCTATATCTTGTTGGTCCTATAATTAGAAATTATAATCCAACTCTCTTTTATGAGAGTGGTGGGAGGATTTGGGAAAAGGGGGACATCAAAGTCTCAAATCTATATCTTGTTGGTCCTATAATTAGAAATTATAATCCAACTCTCTTTTATGAGAGTGGTGGGAAGGATTTGGAAAAAGGCGGACGTCAAAGTCGCACTCAGTACTGAATCACTGATATTGA
Organism: Akebia trifoliata; assembly: GCF_017979445.1. NCBI lineage: Eukaryota > Viridiplantae > Streptophyta > Magnoliopsida > Ranunculales > Lardizabalaceae > Akebia > Akebia trifoliata. Next base: position 10,396,111 of record NC_141376.1, on the reverse strand, counting down.
ATTATTTTTAACAACATAAAAAGCCTTTCTGGTAACGAATCCCTTGTTTTTTAATTGATTATTATTTTATTATTAAATGGATTAGTTTATATATTACTGAAAAGGTTGGGTATTTGCTAGCTTATTCTTTGTCCCTTAGTCGATTATTGAATGAAGGATATGAAATAGAAATCTCCCCGAATCAAAGATTGAAAATGAAATTCGCCTCGCTAAGAGAATCATTTTATCTGCCTCTGACAATCCGTTATATGATTCATTGAGATTCTCCGAGTTAAGAGGATAAACCAATCGGAATGGAAGGAGCTGAGGCCGAAGGACGGAAATAAATAGAAGAATGGTTTTGTTTCTTTCTGATGGAGCGTGGGGTCAAGAAGATGATTCTCCTTTTAAGAAATTCTCAAGATCACTACTTTATTACGACGATTGGGCAAACAAGGATTTTCTTTATTGGAACTCAATGACTCTTTACCATATCTTATCCTAGCCTAGAAACAAGATAAGAGGTGTCGGGTGAATGAAATAGTTCTAGTAAGCGGAGTGTTGTATCTTGACTAATTAATGAAAATTGGTTCTAGCCTAGGGCAGTGTATGTGTATTCACGCATGGTCCCTTATAACGTTTCCATTCGAACAATTAAACACCTATGATGGAGGGATTTTTTCTAAATAATTCCTAAGTTTTGTGCGGTATGTTAATAGTTCATTTAGTAAATTTTTTTTTTCTTAACAGTCCCAGACCTCATCTCCCACATTTCTCATGATTGAATGTCCTAACCATTTGGATTCATCATTTTCATATAAAAGATTAGATTTTTAGCATCTCAATCAAGTTTTTGAAGACTCTCATTATGTGAAAACTGAAAATTTTGACAAGAAAATTCGATGGGCCAAAGCCCACAAATTTTAGAAAACGATTTTTGAAAGTCTATGGGTGTTGAAATTTTTTATGATCCCCAATTCGACGACTTAGAGCCATCAAATGTCTCTCATCCTCCATTAATTTAATAGTTTCGATTCGTTGAAAAAAAAATTGACAAAGAAAAACTTGACACCTTGATCTGTCAAATTTTATGAAAATCGACGGCCTTACACCATCAAATATAAGCTTTTTTGATGTTGTGTCTATTCTATCGGAAATGATTTAAGAAGGAAGAAAAAGTCACTTTCAAGGGTTTTTTTTCCAAACATTTTAAAGATATATATATATATATATATATATATATATATATATATATATATATATAACTAAGGTTTTTCACTTTTTTTTTCTTGTTTTTGGATGAAAATCGATTAAGAATGATTCTTTTGGATTGTAATTATTTAAACTTGTCATTATCTCAAGTTTTTAGTCAATCTTTCCATGTATTTTAATTTTAAAAAAAACTCTAGAATTGAAAATGGGAGAATTTTACCAGTATCGAGTTCACCACTTTTAATTTCATCGTTTTCATATAAAAAAAGATTAGATTTTTAGCATGTCAACCAAGTTTTTGGAGACTTTATACCGTCGGAAAGGATTTGAGAAAGAAGAAGTCATTTTCAAGAATTTTTTTTTCAAACATTTTAAAGATGTATGTAAAAAACTAAGATTTTTCACTTTTTTCCCTTAGTTTTTGGATGAAAATCGATTAAGAGTGGTTCTTTTGGATTGTCATTATCTAAACTCGTCATTATCTCAAGTTTTTAGTCGATTTTTCTATGTATTTTAGTTGAAAAAACTCGAAAATTGAAAATAGGTGGGTTTTACCAGTGTCGAGTTCACAACTTTTAATTTTAAAAGTTGTGAACTAGAGAGTAAATAGTGGCGAGTTTGACCATAAAAATTGTGAACTCAACACTAAATAATAAAAGAGCATCGAGTTAAATAATAAATAAAAAGTGGTGAATTCGACAATAAATAATAATAAAAAGCAGTGAATCCACCAATAATGAGGGACCATTTAGAAATAAATCCATCCGCCAAGGTCTTTTAAGTAATTTTTTCTTTATTTTCCTTGCAACATAAATAATCTTTCTTTTCCAACAATTAGAACATAAGTCAGGCTAATCAGACTACCATAGTCAGACTCCCATCTTGACTAATTACATTTCTGGGTGCATCATGTGGTAGAGAATTCAAGTGATAATTAGTTATAGTCAATATTCCCCCATGTGACGCGTCAAGAGGTGTTAGCCTGATGAACATAGTCGACTTAGGTTATATTTGATTGCACGAAAAATTAGGGGAAAATTAAAGTTCATGAAAAACTGCAATTTTCAAGTGTTTGACATGTCAAAAATTAGAAAATTGCAAAGAAACGATTTGCTAAACCCCCTCCCCTTGGAAAATGATTTGCTAGCATGCGGAACATTAGAAAAAAACATAAAAATAGCAAAGTTTTATTTATAAAAATTATTTTTTTTTATCAAATTTTTTTAAAATTATCTGAATCAATCCATTTTTTAAATTATCTCAATATTTACTATATAAATAAAAATAAAGAGCTATTATTGGCACCCCAACTTTTATTGATTACACCCCAAATAAAAAAGTAACGAAAATAATTAGTAAAAATTGGACTGCCAAAAGAAACTCCAATTATTTGCTAGATTTGAATTTTTTATTTTTATTTATTTTTTTTTTTTTAAGGATTTTATATGAACCTAATCATGATTGTAAACAACTACTAAAATTGTTAGAATGGGTGTTATAATGTTCAGATTATAATTTGAGCCAAACCTTTGTAATGTTTGAAGAACGTGTTTTACTCTTTAATTGGGGTGTGATAAATAATTTAAGAAATTGGTGTGTAATAATTAAAATTTAGGGTGTCAATTGTATCTCTCTAATAATTAAAGAAATTGGGGTGTAATAATTCAAAAAAATTCGAAAAAAATTGATTTTATCAAGATTTTTCATATAATTATCACAAAAGTCAAATTAAAATATTTTTTTTATATACCACTTAAACAACAAAAATTATTTTCTATGAAATTTTTCATGTTGTACTCAAACAATAGAAAAAATATTTCTCTGGCAAATGATTTGTTAGCTAATATTTTCTCTGCAATCAAACATGCCATTAAAGTTTTTCTTAAGACGTCAAATATCCCACTAAGGACTAATTACACTATTATAAGTTTTAGTCCTTCATTACTTCTAATAATTTTTATCAATTTATCCTACATAATAACAAATTCACTTGATTTGTAATTGGCTTGGTTGATGCTGGGTTTTAGTACAAATTTTTTAATGCCATTACCATATAACAATAAAAAATTATCTAAAAAATGTGTGTTGATATCTCAAAGTGTTTATCTAGCATAAGAATGATGTTTTAGGTACATTTTAGAATTTATGTTATTTATTTTGTTTATAAAGTTAAGGAAAGACAATTTAATGTATATTTGCATAGTGCTCCATGATATCCTCATAGCAGGAGTACATGTAAAGGAGTATGAATATAGACTAACTCTATTAATAAATAAGATAAAGTTAAATTACTGTTCATCTGCTTTGACCAATTAGATTGTCATATCATGGGTGGTGGAAAGAGGGGGGATTTTAATTAAGTACTCATTTTCTCTCAAAGTAATTGGTCTGATTACTGATTACTGATTAATTTATGTCACAAATGCGAAAGAAATATCATATAGTAAAGAGATATGGGTGGGATGTTATAAGACAAATCTAAAGGCTAACGACGTGATGTTAATTATAAATAATGAAGAGGACGATTAACGCCCATTTTATTTTGGGATATTTATGAAAAAGTGATCAAGTTTTAATGAATCTACAATTCCGGCTCATTATTCATTTTAATTACAAAACATGAACCATAACAACTTTGGAGGTTTTTAAAGTAACTATTTCCAGTTAGTCACTTTAAACCTATGAAATAGGCACTTTAAAACCATTGAAATCGTTATTATTCTGAATTTTAACGAACACATGACTATTCACATTTTGATAATTAAAATGAACTATTAACCAGAATTGTAAATAACTCATTTTCACCTCACAAAATGGTAATTCACTCTTTTATTTTTGTTTTATGTACAGTCTCATAGTGATTAAATTGGTTTCTCAAAATTGACTAACTCATGATTTTTGACATTTGGAAATGATCATTTTCATCTTAAATCAGACTCTTGGATAAAAATATTTACGGATGAAAAATGTTCCTATTTAATAAGTAGAATCATTATTAGATCTAATTTGATGCGAAGCACATCATGAACAGACACTCTAGTTGATTTGTCAGTCAAAAGAGTGCCAAATGAAAGCATTTTTAGGGTTAATGCACAACGTGAATAAAGAAGCCAATATTCGACGGTCCAAGGCAATTGAATTTCATAAAATTCAACAAATCAAGACGTCGAGTTTTTCATTATCAATTTTTTTTTTCAATGACTCAAAATTGTCAAATTAATGGATGATGGGAGAAATTTGATGGTTCTAAGCTATTGAATTTGGGAAATATCAAAATTTTCAATTTTCCTAGACCTTTAAAATTTGATTTCTAAAATTCATGAGTCTTGACCAGTCGAATTTTCCAATTTTCACGTAGTGATGAAGCCTGATGATAAGCCACAACTTCCACTAATCGAAACAATCACAAGTCTATCTACTCCATCTATAACAAAATGGTGGATTGGCGTGAAGTGAATTGGTTTATGATTCAGTTTATTTTGGATTCGACTATCTCAATAAAATATTTAGACAAATTGAACCGTGGAGGGATAAGAGTTTCATGACTTTTTTTTATAAGTGACAATCTCGCATTGCACTTCATGTTTTTGGAATTAAAATGAAAGGTGAGCCGGATGTGGAAAATTTTCCCTCGGTCTATGCTTGGCTTACGTGGCAAGAGCACGATACCATTGATCGTTTTCCTTGTGTATCCCAAAGAAAAAAAATCTTATATGAAATTGTGTATCCCGAGGAAAAATCTATGGCAGATGCCACGTCAGGAGAGTATGGGAGAGCATGTAAGAGGGGGAGTCAGGAAATCATTATTCTTTACAAATATTCGGTTCTATCATCGGTTTGGTTTTTAAAACTTGGGTCAAGTGGAGGGATCCAAAATCCCAAATTCGTTGTCGACAAAAGCAGAAATAAGGTGAATACTCGATGGTCCAAAGCCTGTTGAGGTCAAAAAAAACCAGAACCCTTTCTTCTCTCTTTCTCTCCCTATTCTCCCACTAGAATCTAAAAAAGTAACAGAAAATATGTCATCGAATATGGTCGAAGACGAAGGAGTAGTAAACAACCATGATGCGCAAGATAGCCAGCCAACACTCCTACCCACTGAAAAACGCATAAGACCATATCTCCTCTTGCTATACTGCACCTGCACTGCAGTTGGCACCATAGGAGGGCCCTTGTTACAGAGACTCTACTACAAACACGGAGGAACTCGTAAATGGCTCTCAAGTTGGCTTCAATCAGTTGGATTTCCATTCTTAGTGGCCCCACTTTCTTTCCTCTACTTGAGAAAACTTTCTCAAAACAATCCCACAACCATGTTCTTCATGGAACCCAAAGTCTTCATCTTCAGTGTTGTTTTAGGTATCTTATTAGGTGTCGACAACTACATGTACTCAGCTGGTTTGTTTTATATTCCTGTATCAACCTCAGCTCTTCTTTTCTCAACCCAACTAGCTTTTACTGCTTTGTTTGCGTTTCTATTAGTGAAGCAGAGGTTCACTTTTTATTCTCTAAATTCTGTTGTGGTTATGACTTTGGGTGCACTTGTGCTTGCTTTGCATACGAGTAGTGATAGACCTCCAGGTGTTAGTAAGGAAAAGTATTTGTTTGGGTTTTTCTTCACTTTGGGCGGAGCAGCTTTGTTGGGTTTGTCTTTGCCTTTGATTGAGTTGGCTTATAGTAAGAGTAGCAAACCCATTACTTATACAATGGTGATGCAATTTCAATTTGTCATGAATTTTTTGGCCACCATGTTCTGCACCGTCGGGATGCTTGTCAACAAGGATTTTGAGGTATGGGGTTTCTCTTCTTTTATTTTTTATTTTTTATTTTTTATTTTTTTTTTGTTGTTGTTGTTGTTAGGAGGCAATTTTCTTTTTTTCTTACATATATTTGGGTTCTTTTAGAACCAAAAAGAAAGAAAAAATGTTTACATAACCTAACCATTTACAATGGATGATGAGATGAGGAAACGAAGAGGATGAAGATCTTGATGATTTATCAAAAAGTTGTTGAAAAGATTTAACTTCTAATTAATTTGTTTGATACATCTTAGAACCAGATCCCATAAATGCATGGGAACCCCTCCATTATTGATCTTTGGACTTTTCTAGCCTCAACATGACCGTTCGGACTTGAGGAAAGACACGTATGGTTGGAAATTAGTTACAATCTAGGATTGATACACTTTTTTTTTTCTTTCCTTTGGATACTTTTTGTTCAAGCTACATCACCATCGACATGACCACTAGGATTTGAGGAAGAATAGTAATTTTCAGTGAGATGAATCCTAATCTTTTAGCGATAACCCAAAGGTCATGTTGATGGAGCGTCAACCCATTGGTGAGGTAAGTAATTTCCATAACGAACTTTTATATGATGGAGGAAAAATGCAATTTTCCTAGATATCAATTTCAATCTATTAACTTTCTCTTTCCTAAAGATACATCTTTCTTGGGAATCCCTAACATTCCAACAGTCATATTCATGGAGAGCATCAACCCCTCCGTCTACCGATCGGTGAGGATAGCATTTTCCATAATCTTTATAGTGTGAACTGTTAACTGGACTTTAAAATTATATGGATTTGTTTTTTCAATCTTGATTTTTCTAAACCAAGTTCCATTGGAAGGTCTTTTTTGCAAGGGGTATTGAAGGAAAAATGTATGACCCTCGCCTTATAAATATGAAATCCAACTTCTGACGTTGAGTCGTGATAATTTGACTCCACTACGTCACAAATTGTTAAAAACGACTAAATAATGCGGGAAAAACGACGGACTAAAGCCGTCGTTTATATACGACGGTTTTCACCTATTGTTTAACCCTTACTGACGATTATAATAATCGTTTATTAACAACTAATTTAATCCGTCATTTAATTAGTAAAAAAATTACTATTGCCACACCAAAGTTTACTAATGTTACATCGTTTGGTGTGGTGTTAATAAAATGTGAGTACTACTATTGCCGCACCAACCTTTACCAAACCAAAATTTCGATCTCTTCTCTGTATCTTCTTCTCAAAGACAACTTAGAAATCATTTTCGATTTCTTCTCTGTTCTTCTTCCTCTAAAAAAACCCTAGAGTTTTAACGAATCCCATTTTCGATTTCTTCTCGATTTCTTTTCTCGCGAGTTTGAGTTTCGGACTTACGAAACCAGGCGAGGTTCGCGCGGTAGTTCTCTCTCTCCATTTGAGAATGATCTGTATCTATTTCTTTAATTTAAGCTAGGTTTTGCTTGAATAATGGAGATTTCTTCTTTACTTTTATTTCTTCGCAGATCTCAAAGTTCTGTTACGGATTCTGCGATTCCAGTATTGATTCGAAGGTTCGCTCATTAATTTGCATTTCTACTATTTGTTTAAGGTTTAAAATCTTGAGGCATTGTTTCAATTAGTAGAAAAACCAAAAGAGTCTTGGTTGAATCATTTCAAAACAATTTGAAACATCTTGAGAACTGGAATGTTCCAGTGTTTTGGGTTAATGTTTCATTCTGATCTTGGCCAAAACTTACTTCCATTAAGATTTTGGGTATCAACATTATGATTCTGAATTATATTCGCTATTTGTTCGTAACCAGATTCACCTTATTTGGTTGATATATGATTTTGAATTATATTCGCTATTTGTTCGTAACCAGATTCACCTTAATTGGTTGATCATTACATGAGTCCTATTAGTGTTTGGATGTCCTCCAAATTGCTTATAAATTTTACACACCTCTCACAATTTCCCTTAATGCTGTGTTTGGATTGAGAGAAATTTAGAGAAAAGAAGAGTTTGTGGTGGAGATTGGTGAGAAAGTTGGATGGTTTTGATGCTTAATTGTAAATGCAAAAATGTTAAAAGCAGAGTTATTTTTTATTTTTTGGGTGGGGGTAATCCTAGAAGAATAATGTCAAGAGAAAAAAAACATTTATATTAGGTACGATTTGATTCATTAACAACTTTAAAGAGATCATCCTAAAAACTCAATCCAAATCCAAAAATATCTATTCGATTCGATTGAATTTTGGATGAGATATGATGCATTAACATCCTTAGTGATCTCTTGTTTCTAGTTGCATTCATCTATGTCAATAACAAAATAATTTATATCAAGTATTATTTAAGGAAAAGAAGATGGGATTAGATATTGTGGTCTCCCATATCCTTGGTGTTGAGATAATAATTTGAGCCAAACCTTTGTAATGTTTGAATGGTGTGTTTTAATTTTTAATTGGGGTATGATAAATAATTTAAGAAATTGGGGTGTAATTAGTAAAAGTTGGGGCGCCAAGCCAATAGCAGCTCTCATAAATTTTGAACTGGCAAACATGACCTTTGTGTCTATAATTCACTTACTATTACATTATATCTTCTTTCTTTTGGGATATTTGTAGCTTTGCTCGAAGCTGCTAGAAAAGCTAACTTCAAAGATATATCAAGCCAAATAGCAGCCGGATTCTCATCTGAAAGGTATAGCATTCTAGTAAAGTTGAGTTGGGCAGATGTGTTACATAGAGAGACAATACATAATGTTTTACAATCAATGACTTTTTTCTTCTAAGGGGATGCAATTTTAAGTTTCTATTCAACATTGCTAATATCTCTACAAATATAGGAACATTATGTGAATTATTTTACTAAGGTGTGTCTTTCTCTACATGTTGAATATGGTTTAGTGTGCCACTTTGTTTCGGTGAGATAATCTGTGCTATCGGTTGATGTTTCTACTAATACTTTTGTTGGCATTGGTGGCCTGAAATGACAATTTGTTTTTTCTTTTTTTCTATGAATTAGGGTGGTGTTAGCAAATCTTGGTGTTGCTATAGAATCGTTATTTTTTTATTTTATTTTATTTTCTAGTGTGTTTATGACATGGTATCTAATCGCTATTTTTGTTTGTTAGGTGCCACACTCCTGGCTTGGTTGTAATCTATGTTGTTGCAATCCTGTTGCATGATGTCTCATGAGCATTTTATCAAAGTCATGTTCAAACTCATCTTTCCAAATATCCTCACATTAGTGTAAACAACTATGATTTACAAGTCTCATACCTTCATTTCGATAAATGTCTAAAAGAGGTGAAATGGAGCATAGTCAACTATGCAGTGTCGTGGAGCATAGTCAGTTCAACATTTTCCTTGTCATGTGCATAATGTGAGTTCATACATAGGTTGAGATTTTATACGTATCTCAACAATGTGAACTTCCTTTTCATCTTCTTTATCTTCTTCGCTTCCATGATCTCCACGAAGGTCTGGTATGTGATTTTGTCCTCAAATCAATTTGCCAAGTGCGGTTAGGTTGTCAAGAGTCAGCATCCCGATTGCTTCTGTAGCTGGTCTTCCATCAGATAGGTAGATTGCTGCTATTTGTGGAATGGTGGCTAGAATATTAACTTCTCTAGGTTTGTCTTCATGCCTATACTTCTTTACAGTCACACCTTGACCATAAATTTCCTGGGTCTGAATGATACATGTCTTAGAATGGTGGACGGTCCACCAGTTGTCATGAGAGCTAACTACTGCTTTAACAAGATCACTAACCAGACCAGCTTGGTGAGCCTGAAAGTCATGGTGATCAATTTTGACTTTTCTAACTATGACGTCATAATTGAACATTTTTTCATCACTTATTCGAACGAGAGTGAAAGGTTTCTCATTCATGACGGTCAAGATTGTTATCCAAACTGGATAGCGTCCCTTTAGTATGACTCTTAAGGATTTTTCGTATTTCAGGAACAAAAAGGTCTAGAAGAGTGTCATCACAAATTTTGATGCTGTCTTTGGAATTTTGATACATAGGTTCATACATAGGTTGAGTTCATACATAATTTTCACACAAAATCATGGGAATTAGCTTCAGAGTTTGAATGCGCTACATGGGTCGGGTCTGTTGACTCGACTGTGTAAATGCAAAATCTAATAGTTGAGATTTTATATGTATCTCAACAATGTGAACCATGTTCATTGTGTCTAAGCTTGCAGGCAGAATTCTCAGCCAATACAAGCATATTGTATATTGATTTAGCTTCTGTGGAGAAAGTTGCATCAAGTAAAAATGGCACCTGTTTACTAGGAATGGTGCTTAAAATTAGAACACCTAATTTTTCCAATGTTCCTCTTTGAGACAGGGAGTCTTTAAGCTTTATGAGTTGCTATGTGTGTTTGCTATGGTGGAATAATTACAATGAACATCTTTTTTTTTTTTTAAATATCGAAAATGGTACTTACTAAATCCAAGTTATTTGAAAATTATTTATTCTGTTTTTTTTTTTTTTTCCTCGATCATCTTGTTGTAAGTTAATGTTCTTCCATGAATTATGCTGCAACTAGAAAACAAAAAAAATCAAGTTTTCCAAATAAACTGATATTCCCCTTCAAACTGCTAAGATGTTAAAGAAAAGCATGTGCCCTAAATTTCATGTTCATATCAAACCAATAACATTAAAAACCTCCCCACTTTTAATTAATTAAATTTTGGATTATATCCTTCAATGGTAGTATTTGATGATAATGTGTGCTTCCTAAGATTCACCATCATCATGGAAAACATGTAGATGAGGGTAATTGGATCGAAACACTCAAGATATAGGGTCCATATATATAGGAAATAGTACCCCAAAATAAGTATAAACAGATATATAGATAGGAGACTACATTTGTTATCTATCAAATGCACACACGTGAAACGAGTCCGACTTTGAAGCAGAGCAGGCCGTTTCAAAATTTTGAAGGGAACCCTCCCCGTTATAAGATACGTGGCATTTTGTATTTATTTCATGCCCCTAGATTTCCACCAAAATTTGGAATACCTCCTTGGAAATACCAGTGTAAACCAATGGAGAGGGTTGTTTCAAAATTTTCAAGGGTCCTGCTCGCTTCAAAGTTTTTCCCATGGATACTAGAGGCACATAACATCTAAACTAGTAACACAAAAATAAAAAGTTTCTCATTTTATCCTTCTATGAAGAAGGTTATGAGTTCAAATTTTGTCTAGGAGCATTTTAGACAGACCAATAAATCAGATGACATTCTAAAAGACAACTTTGAGCAGAGTCAGAAAATTATATAATTAGTTCCATTATAGTCTGTTCAAAATATATTTCATTCTTCTGATTCATTAACCTTCCACAATCTGAGTATTTTGATACTTTATAGCAGCTGTTCTGATTCATCAGTCTGCCATGTAGCTATTGCTAGAGTATGACGGCCACCACACGCGACAAGCTTAGCACACCAACATCCTCCGCCACTGCTACTCAGCTTCCTAGGTTGTGGAAGGTTAATGGGTACATCCATAGGGTGACCAGTGGTTACTTTTCTCCCACATCCAAGACACCCATGGTCTCCACGTCCAAGAAAGACAGACGTTGGTTTTGATTTCTACAAGTCAAGTAAAGTGAAGTTGGTAGAAATTTTTTGAAAACTACTTTAAACATTGGGATGTGGATTAAAATCGACACCTTGAAAATGGGGCATGTTGGACTATGATTGCACATGTAAAATTTGAAGGAAAATGGTTTCCATTTGAAAAATGTAAATTTTTGTGTTTTTGGTGTATTTATTTATTTTGTTAGATTTCAATTTTCTGTTCAATAAAAATTGTCATTTTCTTTTCAGGTGAAAAATATTAAAAATGACAAATAATAGTGGCTAAATTTGGAAAAAAAAAAAAAGTGTCAAAAAACGACGGCTTTAAGCCGTCGTTTATATGTATTAATTAAATTTAAATTCGACTAAAAAAATGACGGGTTTGGGCCGTCGTTTTATTTTGACAGATCATGACCGTCGTTTTTTACGACACTTTGTTGACACGTGCCAACCGTCGTTCACTAAAAACGACATCGTTATTTACAACGGCTCTTGCAACGGCGGGGACCGTCATTTTTCTTTAAAAACGACGGCTTTGGCCCGTCGTTTTTTGTAAAATATGACGTAGTGCTCCCCCATGTGACATACACAAAATACTCTCTTGACGTGGCATATGCTAGAATCATAAATCTTTTACCTCAAGATACACATCAGAACATGTCATATGAGGAGAGTATTTTGAGTATGCCACGTGGGGGAGTTAGAAAATCATTTCACTTCGCGTATAACCTTTATAACACAGTTTCAACTGTCTCCTTCTATCATTATCTTACATTTATATACCACTTGCAAATTGCAGGCCAGTGAGTGTGAAAGAGAATCTTCGGACCTAAACATCATTCAAAATTAAAATTAGTCAAATAATTAGGTATTTGTCTCTATAATAAATGTTTGAATATGCAACCATTTAACTCTAAATAGACTATTTGTTTGACTCTATATATTCTAGCAAGTTTCTAGTACTATTCTAAAGTGTTTTTTTTTTTTTTTTTGAAAGGTTTTTGCACTCTCTTTTGAAAGGCTATTCTAAAGTGTTGTTTGTTCAGATATAGCTTAGATTCGTATCGGCTACAGTCTAACCTTTTTTTTTTTTTTTTTTAATACATAAAATGATGAAATTAAATATTGTGTTTAGGTGAGAATAATCATTTTATTTTATTTTTAAATTTCCATACCTTTTCACATTTGTTTTCAAAGAAATTCTTTGATTTAGGTTTCTGTTCACTCTTGAAAACAAAGATTCGTTGGGATTGCAACTTATCCCTTCCCCCACCAGTATTGTTTGATGTATACTTTTGAAGGTTCCAACTTAGCTAACAGTACGTGAAAACAGAGGTAAATTTGACGCCAAAGTCCGTTGGCATCGAATTTGGTTAAATCCAAGTAAATTCAATGGATCTTTTGGCATTGAATTTACCCCTTTTTTCAACGTAGTGTAAGTTGGTAAGGTTTGTGGAATGTTGATCAATCCTACGACCTGGGTTCAAAACTTGTTGAACCCTCTAGTGATGACCTCTAACTAACCCTTGCTTGCCTAACAAAAAATAGCGTTCGATGTACAATTTCTTAATTAATTGGTGTTCTATGGTGCAGATTATTCCAAGAGAGGCAAGAGCCTATGCAATCGGTGAGGTGAAGTACTACGTGGTCTTGGTAGCAAGTGCCATAGCTTGGCAGTTATTGTTCCTAGGACTAATAGGTGTCATTCAGTGTACCTCGTCTCTCTTCGCTGGAATTCTAAGTGCCCTTTTACTCCCATTCATGGAGATTGCAGCTGTCATAACGTACCATGAGAAATTCACTGGTGAGAAAGGCATGGCTTTAGCCTTGTGCCTCTGGGGTTTCACCTCTTATTTCATCGGAGAGTATAAGAAGGCTCGTAAGAATGAACCTATAATCGAACCCAACGAAGACCACGTGTGAGTGACTGTTAAGCAATGTTCAATCAGGAGCCATATGCATCGTTAAAAGGAGCCATTATAATCAGGAGACTCCTCTTGCAAAGTCAAATCAGAAATGGAATAGATAGTGAGGCCACGGCGACGATGACACTATTATGTAACATTTGTGATCCTTGATCTGAGATTGTTCTTATTTTTCTCTTCGATTACTGTTGTTGTAATTTTTGACAAATTACTGGAGTGTATCAAACCGAATTTCATGATTTATTAGTCTAATCTCTTTTCATTCTCTTGAATGTAATATAACTATAGCATGAAAGCTATGCTTGGATTGAGAGAAATGGGGAGAACAGACAAGAAAATAAATGATTTCTTGTCATTTATCTTGTTTTAATTGTTAAGTAGGGGGGGGGGGGGGGGGGGGGGGGGGGGGGTTGTAAGTTTTCAATGTTTGAAGTACATAGCATGCATATGTAACGAATTTACAAGTACAAATATAATGTTAAAAATTCTAAATTATGGATGATTAATTTGTAGACTAACATTAACAAATAATCAAGATAGAGTTAAAATGGGGCTTAGACCCATAGGTCGGTTGGTTTGACACAAAGCAAGGCAACCAGATTGTCACATCATGGCTTATAGGAATCTATGATGGGATTTTAGCAACTCATTTTCTCTTAGTGGTTTAATTACTAAATATTGTCACAAATGCGAAAGAAAGATCATAAGGGAAAGAGATGTAGGATTTATTATAAGATGATCTGAAGGCTTATATCTAGAAGTCCAGCCTATTTTTTTGGTTTTACAAGCCTTATTGTGAACTTTAATTTTGGTTCACACCTCTGTTGGTAAACATCGATTTTATTTTTGAAAATTGGAAGTAACTATTTTCATCTTAAATACAAATAATAATAAAAAAACATAGATAAAAAATAGGGATAATAATTACAAAGATCTTTTTTTTTTTTTTTTAAATATGTATCAAAAAGTCTTTTTTTAAAAATTATGAATTCTTCAATACCCAATTTATCAAAAATTAGTCTAAAAAGAATTTTTGAAGTGAAAATACCATAATTACTTTCTCAATGATTTTTGAAGTTTAAAGAAACATGTTTATTTAAGAATATTTGAGTTATTCTTATATTTTATAATGACATGCCCCTTAACTATGATCATATCTTATAGATCAATAATAAAAAAAAACTTGTATCTATTGCCAAAATTAGTAATCTTTAAATCACACAGATGTTGATGACAACACCGATAATGATGGAGATGAGCATGATCATAATCAAACTGATTTGATCTATGTATGTTAGATTTATTAAAATATATAAATAATTAAAATATAATTAAGTTTAAAACTTGACTTTAATATTCATCGAATTGATTCAACTAAAAAATTAGAAAGTTGATACAAATAAGTCAAATAAAATTATATTGAATTTAGTTTTTAATAAATGAAAATTTTATTTTTTATTTTTTTACAGAAATATTAATAACTAAATAAATTGGTCCAAGTTTTTTATTTGACTTCTTATATTTTTAGATCAAACACTTTGTAAAGTTGTTAACAGGGTATTTCAGGTTTTTTTCTTTTAAAAAAAATCTTCAAAAGATCCTTAATAGACTAATATTTTATAAAGTGGAACTTAAACAATCCGTATTCTTTACTAGGGGACTATTCGATACATATTCTCAATAAAGAGTCCTTCAAAGTCATTCTTTCTAAAAAATAATAATAATGATAAATTGCTTTTCTCAACCCGAAAAACATATAAGATTGGTTCTGGATCAATCATGCAATGATCTAATAAATTGTTAGGAAATATGTAAATTATTTCATATATTTTATTTAAATGTGGGGAAAATTACGTGGTCCTTGGTGGAACTTTTCTTTCTATTTAGTCCCTGACTTTTTGGGATTAACTAAATAATCCATTTAGTAAATTCCTCTTTTCTAATCAGTCCCTGGATCCCATCCTAAGCATTTTTCACGTCTGAAATGTTGAAATTGCCCTAACCATTCAAATTCATCATTTTTGTTTAAAAAAAAATGGATTTCGAGCATCCTAATTGAGTTTTCACAACGTGAAAATTGGAAATTTTGATGGGCCAAGGTCCACAAATTTTAGAAATCAAATTTCAACGGCCCAGGGCCATTGAAATTTTTTATATTCCTTAGATTCGACGGCTTAGAGTCATTGAATTTCTCTCATCCTCCATTAATTTGATGATTTCAACTTGTTGTAAATAAAAATTTGACGCCTTGGTTCGTTGAATTTTATAAAATACAACGGCCTTGGGCTATCAAATATGGGCTTTTTCACATTGTTTTGGAGACTCCATTTCAATGAAATGATTTTGAGAAAAAATAAAAAGTTATTTTCAAAGGTTTTTTCAATTATTTTGCTTTGCTTTTTTTTATTTATTTATGAAAATTGATCAATTATGGTTCTTTTGGTTTGAAATCATCTACACAAGTCATTATGTTAAGTTTTAAGTCGATCTTTCCGTGCATTTAGTTGGAAAAAATAAAAACAAGTGGGTTTTACAACGTTGAGGTAAATTATTTTTTTTTTTTGAGTTCAATATTTTTATTGTTGAGTTCAACAATTTTTTTTTTTAATGATCAAACTCAACAATAATTAAAACTGGTGAGGTCGACAATAACTTCAGATATTTAAGGAAAAATTACTTAATGGCTCCTGACGCTAAACTTTATTTCTTATCAATCCTTGACTTTAAGGGCGAACTAAATATTTCATTTAGTAAATTCCTCTTTTCTAATCAATCCCTGGATACTATTCTAGACATTTTCCATATTTAAATGTTGAAATTGCCCTAATCATTTAAATTCACTATTTTCGTAAAAAAAAAATTGAGTTTCTGACATCCTGGTCAACTTTTGGAGACTCCATTCCAATGAAAGGAATAGAAAAGGAAGAAGAATTCATTTTCAAGGCTTTCTCCAGCATTTTGAAAAAAGAATATGAAAAACTACAACTTTTCAATTCTTTTTCTTCGTTTTTGGATGAAAATCGATCAATGATGATTATTTTGATTTGAAATCATCTATACAAGTTATTATGTCAAGTTTTAAGTCAATCTTTCCATTTATTTTAGTTGGAAAAACTCAAAAAAAAAAAAAAAAAAAAAAAACGAAAACGGGTGGTTTTAAGCATAGAGGTCAGCAATTTTTATTTTTAAATTCAATATTTATATGTTCGAATTCTATATTTTTTAAAAAAATTGTAGAACTCAATAATAATAAAAATTAGTGAGGTTGACAGTTAATAAAGTCGATGAGGTTGACAATAATTATTGATGAACTCGACAAATTTTTTTTTTTAAATGTCAACCTCGACAATAAAAATATTGAATTCAAAAATAAAAATTGCTGACCTCAATGCTATGAAACATCTTTTTTTGTTGAGTTTTTCCATCTAAAATACATGGAAAGATTGGCTTAAAATTTGACATAACAACTTGTACAAATGATTTCAAATCAAAAGAATTATCATTTATTGATTTTCATCAAAATATGAAGCAAAAGAATTGAAAAACCTTAATTTTTCATATACATCTTCAAAATATAAGAAAAGTCCTTTGAAAATGATTTATTCTTCCTTCTCAAATACCTTTCATCGAAATGGAATCTCCAAAAGTCGATTGGGATGTCAGAAATCCTAAATTTTTTGAACGAAAATAGTAAATTTGAATGATTAAGGCAATTTTGATATTTTAAATGTGAGAGACGTCTAGAATGGGATTCCAAAACTAATTAGAAAAGAGGGATTTACTAAATGGAATATTTAGCTCACCCCTAAAGTCAAGGACTGATAAGAAAGAAAAGTTAGCATCAACAACCATTAAGTAATTTTCCCTTAAATATCTGAAATTAATTTAGATTTTATATGTCAAATTTAATCCTATCTGAGTATCTGATTGTTATCGGATCAGGTTTTGTTCCTAGTATTAAGATCCGATAAAAAAAACTGATCCGACATACGTCTGATGACTATCGGATCTTTTTTTGGATCCAATTCGATAATATCAAATTGGAGTCAGATCGACCCAATCCGATCCATTGACTACTGCCCTAGAATCCAGAACAATTCGAAAGCGCTGCAGAGTGGCAACCGCGCGAGGAGGCAATCAAACTGCGCTGTGGCCATGGCCATTCGTTCGCTATTTGCGACTTTCAGACGGTAACATCCCTCTCTCTCCTTCCCTCCCTCACACACACACGCACATAGACACACCCAAAGCACTAAAAATTCAAACAAAATGCAGACTCAACGCTCCATCTCTCCTTCTAATGGAGGAAATGAGTGGTATCTCGAGGCCACTTTCATCAAGCTCTTTGACAACCGATGATCTTGAAGAATCTAAGGACACGGATCTTAAGAGTATGATTTTCATGCTGAAATTACCCAAACTAAGCGCCACAGCTGTTCTTCAGAAATGGGTCACGGAAGGGAATAAACTTAATATTTCGGAGCTTCGACACCTGGCTGAAGAACTCAGGAAATTACGGCGCTACAAGCATGCCCTCGAGGTTACAATCTCTCTTTCTTTCTCAGAAAAATTTCTTCTCTTCTTTTATTTTTATTTTTATTTTTTTTGCTTTAATAATTAAAACAAGATTATTTAATGATTTTCGAACTAATTATTCAATCTTAGAAGTGAATTAGCAACGAAAGGGGGCATTTTTTGTGAAGTTAATGATAGGTTTCTCAACCTATCTAGCCACGATTATACAGGGAAGGGGCTTTCCCTAGTTTAAAACACGATTAAATCAAATAATATTCTCCTCTTTTTTATTTATAAGTTTAATTCTTTATATAAATAAAGAATTCTATACTATTAAGCAATTTCTAAATAATCCCTAATTCTACTCCAAATAAAACTCTACGAAAGCAAAATAGAAATCTAATAGTTAATCTGTTTAGCATCATATTGATTCTGGAAAAATGGGTTGTTTAGCTTGAGACCAAATAAGGAAAAAATAAAAATTGAGTCTTTGGTTTACCTGAAGGACCTAATATATTTTTTGGCACCACAAGGGCAATTTGTAAGCTTCATTGTCATGGTTGTGTTTATGAGATTGCAAACTTGAAGGTGCCAACTTAGTTAAGTTGGTAAGGTGTGTCAATTGTGAATGAAAACAAGTATTGAAATCAATTGATTTTTATTTAGCTTACAAATTCCATGAATCAGTGTTATATATATATGTAAAGAGATTTCGACGAAATTGATTTGTTGATTTGGTGGTATCCTAGTTTCAAGCTTGGTGGTAGAAATGTCAGAAAAAGAAAGTTGGTGGTAGAGATTTCAACAAAATTGGTTCGTTGATTTGGTGGTATCTTAATCCTCCCCCTCAAGTTGGGGTGTGGAACTTGATAAGAGGATAAAGTAACTGATCATGGCCAAGCGCTTTAGTAAAGATGTTCGTGTAGACACATATGATGTGGTGATAATGCTAGAAGCTAATTTTTCCTGAATGAGGTGACAGTCAATTTCAATGTGTTTAATATGTTCATGGAAAATAGGGTTAGTAGCAATATGAAGGGCAGCTTGTGTTGGGCTTTGTGGAGCCTAGTTATATTTTGATCCAGTTGACCCGACCCGACCCGAATAATGTTTGCGTGGTATTTTGATGGGATATTTTTTGAGGCTTAGTCCATGGAGTATCGGCCCAAGCCGGAGCGCTCATGGATAAGCCTCCTGGGGCCCAGGGGGCAATGCCCCCGGGAAAAAAAATTTTGGGCCCGTTTTGTAACCCATTGTGTATCTTGTGCGCAGTATATAGAAGCCGTTTTTGGTGATTAGGGTTTTTTAAGGTTTTGGTTGTCGTCTTTGAGACTTGAGCCGCAC
This sequence comes from Akebia trifoliata, assembly GCF_017979445.1. Classification (NCBI taxonomy): domain Eukaryota; kingdom Viridiplantae; phylum Streptophyta; class Magnoliopsida; order Ranunculales; family Lardizabalaceae; genus Akebia; species Akebia trifoliata. Next base: position 10,376,776 of record NC_141376.1, on the reverse strand, counting down.
TTTGTAATTCTTCTCGAAATAGTGAAATCTCTACAACTCCGTGGACGTAGGCAAATTGCCGAACCACGTAAATACTGTCTTGTGCGTGTGATTGCTTTCTTTTTTCGACGTGTGTTTTTCTCTATTTCTTGTTTCTCACAGGTTGGGAATTTCGGGTTGAATTCCTTACAGCTTGGTTGTCACCAAATAGCTTCATAGGCTTGGAATGATAAACATCAAGATTATGAAGAAGAGATTTTAACTAAACGAGCTCATATGTGGCCATGGCACAATATTCTACTTCAGCAAAGGACTGGGATACAGTCTATTGCTTTTTTGTTTCCCGAGAGATAGGACTATGACCAAGCATTGTAAAATAACCCGTAGTGGAGCACCGTGACATGGGACAACTGACCCAATGTCAGTTAGCATAAGCAAAGAGCTACAATGAACTATTGGTAGCTAATAGGATGCCTTGGCTGGGTGCAGACTTGAGGTAACGTAAGATGCGGATGGCAGCATTGTAGTGAGGTTGACGCGGTGTGTGCATCAATTTATGGAGAACATTAACTGAATAAATCATGTCTGGCCTTGTGATGGTAAAGTAGATGAGTCGTCTTACTAACTGACAATAAATAAAGGTATCGCCAACAAGTGTCCCTTGATCATCACTTGTGGATGCGTGCAATAATATGAATGATGCTTGAGCTTTAAAAATTAGTTGGAAATCAAGGGACTTAATCCAACGGGTTTTGAAAATGATTGGATGCTAAGAGCCTCGCACCAATCTTTTCGGATTTTTAGAAAGATGGTGGATGCCAGGGGACTCAGACTAACAGGTTTTAAAAATGATTGGACGCCAAGAGTCTCACACCAATCTTTTTTATTTTTGAAGGGTAGTTGGATGTCAGGGGACTTAGACCAATGGATTTTGAAAATGATTGGATGCCAAGAACCTCACATCAATATTTTCCGGTTTGAATGATAGTTGGACACCAGAGGACTCAAACCAACGGGTTTTGAAAATGATTGGATGCCAAGAGCCGCACACCAATCTTTTCGGGCTTTGAAGGCTAGTTGGATGCTAGGGGTCTCAAATCCAACGGGTTTTGAAAATGATTGGATGCTAAGAGCTTCACACCTATATTTTTGATTTTTTGAAGGGTAGTTGGATGTCAGGGGACTCATACGAATGAGTTTTGAAAATGGTTGGAAGCCAAGTGCCTTACTCCAATCTTCTCAAGTTTTGAAGGATAATTGGATGTCAGGGAAGTCAAACCAATGACTTTTGAAAATTAATGGACATCAAGAGCCTCACACCAATCTTTTTAGGTTTTGAAAGATAGTTGGATGCCAAGGGACTCAGACCAACGGTTTCCAGTTTGCAAAAATGAGAATGCAGTTTGAAAATTGAGAATTGTTGAGTTTTAAGTGACATGAGAATGATAAAAAAGGATAATGATTGAATTTGAAATGACATGAGTATCCTAACTCGGATTGATTCACCCAAGAGGTATAAGACTTGATCAAACTTTTCAATTTAATTGTCATCAAATTTTAGGCTAGGGCCTTTCGATTTATTGACATCATTGCTCGGCGTAGAAGGGGACAAACGCAAATCTTACTGTTCTTGCTTAAGTTATGGCCAGACTGCTTACACTGAGGAGAGATCCAAGCCTAACTTTCTGGAATATCTCCATTTTCTCCATGAGCAGTGCTTTTTGAAAATTTTTGATTTGTTCTTTGGTAAAGATCGAGGAGTTAGTTGATAAGCCAGATGGAGAAAAACCATTTCCAAAATACCCATAGTGTAGTGCAGTGTTGCTTATAAAATGATTGACCTTGAAGCTAGGTGGGACACAACGTAGTAACAAAAAACTCTGTTTTTTTTTTTGGTGCGAAAGTCTCATTTAAAATGCGTTATGTAGATCTAATGATTAAAATAATAATAAAAATCGTCGCTTTAAAAAAAATGCGTTTTTTTACATTTTAAACACGTTTTTTCGTATATAATAATAATAATAACGTATTTGTTTATAGGCATACAATTAATTTTTATAGTCTTATGGTTGTTTGTAATTTGGTCTTTCAGTATTGTTTAATGTGAGATTTGATGATAATGTTTTGATGTTATGGTTTTTAAATTTTTTTTTAAGTTGCTTATTATGCTCAAAAGATACGTTGATGGTTAGACATTTTTAACATCATAAAATATATAATTATGTGTGGAAAAATGTTATCAAGCATATATATTCAATATTATTATTTTTACTCAAAACAATATTGGAAGCTTAGAATAAATGTCTAATAGATATATATATATTTTTTAATCATTTTTTTCTTGATTCTTTCCTATCTTATCGTTTTTTCCGAAGTTTTCCCTTGCTGTTTCAAACCTGTATTTTGACTTGGTGACTATAGGACACAGTGTGATCAAGGGCAGGGCACACCAATATGGAGACTTAGAGAGTTGACCAATGAAGACAAGTAATCGACATTTTATGATTATCCTTTGTGCATTGGGTTAACATTTTTATTTTGAAAGGCTCAAATAAAGCTTGCACTTGATTGAATATGATAAGTATTAGAAGTGAAAGACTCTTGCTTTTGAAAAAATTTCATTGATCCATCCTTTTTCCCTTTCGGTTCATTTATTTATGGATAAACATGCTTTGATTGTCTTCAAATGATATCACATGACTTCTGAGTTGTTGATAGCTTTGGCTCTGACACCGTCCAATCTTAGGAGATTTTTTTGTTAGGGGTCAAATGTCGTCATTTTAGAGATAGCTTTTATTTCACTATTTTACTTTGGATTACCTTAACTTTTGCCTAAGCCGCCATTTCAAGTTTTCAATCTAGCAAGCTTTCGATTTTTTTATTTGTCCTTACTTTTGCCTAGGCTGCCCTTTCTAGTTTTCAACCTAGCAGACTTTTGATCTTTTTTCCGTTAAGGATTCTACTCAGTGATAGCTCGAATTTCCCTTGATCATCTCGCACGATACCTAGGACTTTTGTAAGTGGGCGTAGGAAGGGATTTAGAAAGAAAGGTATATGGCTCAAGATCCCAAAAAACATTTTCATGAGTTAACACTTTCATGTGTTGGTTCAATCAAGTCTAGCTTCTAGGTATCCCAAAAACCACTTTCAGACACGGTGTTCCCATAATAAAAACAAGTATTGAAATCAATTGGTTTTTATTCAACTTACAAATTCCATGAATGAGTGTTACATATATAAAAGACAAAAACAACAAAAGTCAACTTGGTGGTAGAGATTTAAATGAAATTGATTCGTTGATACGGTGGTATCTTAATTTCAAGCTTTGTGGCAAAAATATCAAAAAAAAGAAACTTGGTTGGACATAAACCAAATAAAAAGTCAAAAAAATGAAACTTAGTGATAGAGATTTCACCAAAATTGATTCATTGATTTGGTGATGTCCTAATAATTGTTGATCCCACAATCTGGGTTCAGAACCCATTGAGCCCCACCTTCATGCTCTCCACTAACCCTTGCTTGCCTAGGAAAAGAAAAATAGATTGCGGACGTGGCTTCCTAAAAGATGTTTCTTTTCGTTGGATTTGCATTTTTCCACTCTTGCATATTATATACTTGATGCTATTTTTAAGTGTTACGCTGCAGAATTACATGTATTTCATCATACCAATTTCACCTTTGTTTAAGTTTCTCTCTTATGTGCTCGAGTGGTTGATGTTATGAAGGGAGTAACCTTTTGTTGTACATTATTGTAAAAGAAGATGTTGAACATTTTGTGAAACTGATACAAACTTGCAGATTTCAGAGTGGATGGTTTCACATCAAGAATTTGAATTATCAAACTCTGACCATGCAGTTCGCATAGAACTGATCACGAAAGTCTTCGGTGTCTATCCCGCTGAATGCTACTTTGAAGGGCTCCCTCTAACTGCAAAAACCGGTGAGACCTACACTTCTCTCCTTCACTCTTATGCTGGGGCAAAACTAACAGAAAGTGCGGAGAGTCTCTTTGAGAGAATTAAAGAATCAAACATCACCTTGAACGCCCTTGCATATAATGAGATGATGACATTGTACACGTCAGTGGGGCAGTTGGATAAGGTTTTGTTAGTTATCGAAGAGCTGAAAAGACGGAAGGTTTCACCAGATCTCTTCACTTATAATCTTTGGATAAGTGCATGTGCTGCCACTCTGGATATCGACAGTGTACAAAGAATTCTTGATGAGATGACTCATGATTCCAACTCTAATGAAGGTTGGGTAACATACAAGCAACTGACCAACATATATATTAATTTAGAGGACAACTCTTTAGCTGAAGCCAAGAAAAATATCACTCAAAGAGAATGGGTAATTTATGACTTTCTTATAATTCTTTATACTGGTCTGAGAAATAAAGGAAGACTTGATCAAATATGGAACTCCTTGAAAAAGTCCTCGCAGAAAATGACAAGCAGCAGCTATCTATGCATCCTTTCTTCATATCTAATGCTTGGGCAGTTTAGCGAAGCAGGTGAAGTTCTTGATGAATTGAAGCAATCCAACACCGCAGATTTTAATGCTCATACATTTGGTAAGCTTTTCAATGCATTTGAAGGGGTTGGGTTGTTGGAAAAGGCTGAAATGCTTCGTACCCTTATGAGAGAAAAAAATTGCAATCCTACAAATGGGTCTCCGTAGATGTAAAATTGGATATTTGTAGAGGAAGTTTTATGTTGTCTGGGTAATGGAAGGGAAGAGTGATCTGTTTTTATAATGCTATGGATTTTTTATTTGTTTAGAGAGCTTCTATTGCCACACCAACTTTTGCTAATACCACCCCAAGATGTGTGCTAATTCTTTGGTGATTTACATATGAATTGAGGTGGCATTAACAAAAGTTGGTGTGGCAATAGAATCTCTCTTTATTTAAATTTTGGATCATGGTGTCATTTTGCCTGTAGTCAGTCATTTTTGGAGTGAGCATCCTGTCTTCTGCAGTTTATATGGTTTTGTTTAATAATTTTTCTATGATCTATTTATGATTTTGTTTATATATGCTGAGATTTTTTTATATCAGGGTTCTCTTAATCATTCTCTGGTTGTACTATTTATAGAAATTTTACCATTAGTGACTTCAGAATCGAAGGCTTTGTAAATTTCTGATCGGCATATCTTTCACCTCTCCTTATTCCATCTACTAATGGCTAATGAACTCTATATGGAGTGAATATTACATGGTTCAGACTGTTATAAAGTGACTGAAGTTGGCTGTCTATGGTTGTATGTTAAACGGCATGAATCACACTATTGGGACCTAAACATGGTATCCCTAATGAAGCAAGACAGATACCCCAAAATTCTTTGTAGTTATCACATGTGGTGAGGTGCAAGGGTTGCTTCTTCAGAGATTGTGTATGACAGAATGACAAGAACCACTTACAGGACCTGAATCAAAATCTATATGAGATCAAGCTATGTTGACAAGGCTCTTGAATTCCTTAAAACTGATGAACAGTAGTTATCAACTCATTGAGTGCCTTGTCTAATTTTTTTTTTATTGCGTTTAATGTCAATTTGAACTACAAATTACAAAATCAAGTTTTTTTGGCTTTGGGAAGCTTGCAAACCAGTGGCAGGGATAATGATTTTACCAATTACACGTGCATATTGTTGTGTTTGCTCAAGATTGGTGATGTTGGGGGAAGCAAAGAGTGTCTTTAGGTGAGCTTTTGACGTTTTTGTAGGTGGGTGTCCAAATTCCAAGACATGGGAGATTATTATTGAGTTATGGGTGAAAGAAAGATGGGATGAAGCTGTTACTGCCATGAAGAATTGGCATCCATCACCAACGATTATTGGGGTAATTGCAGAGTACTTTGAGGAGGATGGTTATTAAAAGTATTCTATTCTTCTCTGCAATTTAGTTCTTGCAAGTTTGCCATCATACAACTCATTGCTTAAGAGTGCATTTTTGTGTTCAGAAATCATTTCCTGACCTTGTCAAGATGATGAAGGATGAAATTGGCATGGATGAGGAGGCTTCTGCACATAAATGTTGAGGCTAAATGAATGATTCAAGTGTTGGTGGCATGGTAAGAAAATCTTCTTAGCTTTCTCTTGTTCTTGGTTTTTGTGATAGATTGTTTGAAGCTGGAAGAGGTGGGGTTGCGGTGTTCAAGTTTATAACAAAGCCTCATTACTGACAACTCATAAACAAACTGTTCAAACACTTTCGCATGGGTTCTTCATGTTTAGGATCCTCATGAATCATTGATCCAGACTTTATTTAGCAGACTACAACCATAAAACATAGAAATATGATTTTTGAGGCACTATGTCTCGTCTGAGGGATGGCCTGATGCAGGTACCACTCGTTTCAGAAAAGCCTTGTTGTGCACTAGCAATTTATCTCGATGTGGCAACCTCTCTTTCACTATCTCAACATCAAGAAAATCTCGGAACCATGCACTAAGCAAAGGCATGCTCTCGTCGTCCACCAGCTTAATGCCCGATATTTCTTCATTAATTCTAATCCAGTAAACAAGCCAACCAGCAGTGATGTCGACATACCCTATTGTTTCACCTCCAAAAAACTTTCCCTTGAGACCCATTTCAAGAGTCTTCAAATGCTCTCGAGCTTCTTTCACAGCCTTCTCTTGCTCTTCGCCTACCTTGGTGAACGCGCTATAAACCGCCTTCCCACACTGCAAAAGGGGAAGGAATGTCAATGTTATAATAAACTTTGAATTGAGAGGAGGAAACTACCTGTTATCTAGGACTTCAAATTAAATGGGTTGGGTTTGGGCTGGATCTGACTATATTCATATTTAGATCCAAATTTTTCATCCAGATCCAAATCCAAATCCAACTCGGATCCTATTAGCTAAAATCATATTTGAATCATTTTACTTTCACTAAATCTGGATCCCGATCTGACCCGACAGAAATACTTGTTTAGGATCAGTCGGGTCGGATAATTTTGGACCACTCAACATATTTTTTTGTTATATTTCTTTTCTAGTTGCTATACTGATTCATTTTAGTATTATAATTATTATCTTTATTTATTTATAAGAATTCATGATATAGTAGAAAAATGATATTTTGAAAAGAGAGCTGCTATTGCCACCAAATTTTACTAATGTCACACCGATTCTTATGTAAATCACCAAAGAAGTGCACATATTTGGTGTGACGTTAGTAAAAGTTGGTGTGGCAATAGTAAATCTCTTTGAAAAATATAAAAAATAATAATTTCCAAAGCAATATATTATTCAGATCTAAGCAGATATTGGGATGGATTTGTATCCGGCTCGGATCAAGGGACATCAATCCATAGTTGACGCATCTTTTCAGATCTACTCTAAGGTAGGGGTGCACATTGGATCGGGTAAATCCGAGAACCAAACCAATCCGAAGCCTTTTGGATTTGATTGGTTCAGATTGAGCATGGTTTGGTTTGGGTACGGATTGTAAAAAAGAAAAACCGATTGATTTGGTTCGATTATTAATTAGGGGTATAATAGAACCGAACCAATTTTTATATATATTATAGCTTTATTTAAAAATAAAATATAATCTTAAAAGATAAAAGGTAAAAACATTCAAATAATACTCAAAGTCTCAAACCCTTCTCTTAATTTCTTTCATCTATTCTCTCTTCTTCAAGTTATTTTCTAATTTGATATTCAATCATCCCTTAGAAGATACGTCTTAAAATTAGTTTTCTTACTTTATTTTCTAATTTTTTCATAATTTTTATTTTTAATGTGTTATGTGTGATGTTTTGTTTATGTTAAAATAATAAGTATGTTAATGCTTTGTTTATGTGTGTTATGTGTTATGTGTGATGCTTTGTTTAATATTTATTTTTCTTAGTTTTAAATTTTAACTATTTTAATTTTACTATTGAAAATAATAAGTATGAGAACCAAGAATCGATTCGAATCAATTTGAACCAAGGTTGGTTTGGATTGATTCGGCTCTATAGGGTAATTGGATTGGTTCAGTTCCAAAATTGTAGAATTGATCATGTTTGATTTAGTTCCGATTTTGCCACAAATCTGAACCAATCCAAACCATGTGCACCAAACTCGTTAAATTCAAATTCAGATCACTCAGATTTTGGATAAAATCTGACCCCTTTTATGCCTTACTGATATCCTTACTTAAGCAACGCTTACCTTCTCCTCGGCAAACTTAGCCCAAAAACGAGTCGTGGCCTTCTCATAAGGATCTTCTGGGAAGAGTGGATTCTCTTTCCACATCTCGTCGATGTATTCGATGATCACAAGCGATTCAGCCAATGGTTTCCCGTTGTGCACAAGCACTGGTATCTGCTTAGTGACAGGATTGTATTGTAGTAACCTTGAGCTCTTGTTGTAGAGGTCTTCGTCGATGTATTCATATTCGATGCCCTTCAGTTTGAGTGCCCATTCAACTCTAAGAGCAAAAGGGCTAGCCCAATACCCAAGTAGCTTAACTTCATTTGTTGCCATTGCAGTCTATGTTGCTTCTGTTTAGTAGAACAAATATCACAATTTATAGGAAACATCTTTGGGTCATCTATGTTGATTATGTTATTTTCATGGTTTGGATATGAATACTAGATTATTACATACAGGGTTTCCAGGAAACATCGTTTGGTCGCCTTTATTGACTTTGGGATTCATGGATTAGACATATTAACTGCTTAGTAGAACATACATCACAATTTCTAGAAAACATATTTGGGTCATCTATATTGACCATGTTATTTTCATATACCGGGCTTTCCAGGTTATTGACTTTGGGATTCATGAATTAAACACATTAACACTTTAGATAGTATTTTTTTAAACCCCAGGGGTTCTTAACATGGTTTAAACCCAATATTCACCGGGATTAAAGAAATGATGAGGAACTTGGTATGAAGTGGTGATTATTTGCATAATGTTTTCGGGACAAAATGATAATTTCTCGTTGTTTGACTTGTATGAGTTACGTAATAGTGTATAAGGCAAAAGTTGGATTAAATCTGGACCCTACATGTGTTCAAATCTGTAAAGGATTCAATGACTAGGTAGAGTAGCTTCTAACGCAACTCAACCTTGTGACATCTTAACATGAACCAACTTTGCTCGTGTAGAAGCCCATGGGCCTAGTCCATCCTCACAACACCGACTTGTAAGGTGAGGATTGCCCCAGGTTTATATATAGTCCAAGGTCATGATACCTAGGCGACTATCTCTTACAGCTCATATTAGCATAGCTAAGTCAAGCTGAGAACCTACTCTTCCGTAAGTCTTGGAAGAGTAGGGTAGAGTTATACCTATGAGATGAGTTCTACTCTTCTCTGAGTTGAAATTGTTATAATATCCCAAGAATCTAGGAGCATGGTTTTAAATATTGTTCTAGACAGGTGGACAAGGCATCTCACATGTGCAAAATATCAAAAAGCAAATAAGATGATTAGGACGATATTTTGAAAATCTCAATTGAGTCAATAAAACTCGTTCAAGTCAAGTAGCATTTTGTATATTTTAATTAAAATAATTAATCTTTTTTTTAAATCTAAATATTTATTATCTAAATAAAATATGATTTATTATTAAACATCTCCTGATCTACCTTATTTAAAATAAAATAAAAACAATAATTATTTTCATATATATATATATATATATATATATATATATATATATATATATATATATATGAATAAAGAATTTTAAACCAAGTTAAATGGTTCATCTCATGCAAGGTAATTCTATCTCATCCATGAACGAAACAAGATGCCAAATAGAATATTGAAACCATGTCTAGGAGTGATTGATTGCGTCAATCACATCTTCTCCCAAGTGGATAACTTTTATTTTTGTAGGTAACTTTCATTAGGTAATCTTAAAATTTATAAGAAGATCACCCTAAATTCTTTTAAATAAGAAAATAGGTAACATGGAAAGAGGTTAGTCTATTAATAGGGGGAAAAGCTATGATAGGAGAGACTTTGGGAAGAAAAAACTGTTTGATTAACCATTATTCTTTTTAATTTGGACAACATAAAATATTTAACAGGTACCACACTAGTGCCCCAACTAGGTGAAAGAGGAAGAATGACTCACCATTGAAGCTTTCGTATGATTGTTTGAGGTAAACTTGAATTTCACCTTTGCAAATGCATGGTTCAAAATATTGACCTGAACAAAAATATCGAATGTTTCAGGAATATATGGGAATGTATCAGCTGGTATGGTATCAACTTTTTACTTCCTCAAAAAATTCCTCTAATACAACATTTTAAACCATGGATGATAGAGCCAACGGAACAATTCAAGATATTATGTGTATAGACTCTTGCCATCACAAGCAAATGTTAATATTAAATGATTAAATGGTGGTTCTTTCGGGTTCAGGGCTCAAGCCCAAGGTCATATATATAGCATGAGAAATAATATTTTCTCTAAATTGGTTTTTGGTTCCTATCAATAATGCCACTGAAGAAGTTGATTTCAAGATCGAACACATAATCAAATGGACTATGTTGTCTGATAGTTTGTTGAGATATTCACTCTCACCATGCCAAAACATCGATAAATTACTTTGATTAGTAATGTAAATGAGGGGATGCGAAAAAATAAAAAACCAATGAAGTGTCCGTCTTAACTAGCTCGGTTCAGCTTATGATGAGCTGAGCTAGTTACCATCTTTGGTAGCACGGGGTTGTCTTGCGCCGAAACATTATCCTGCACTGCCTTCCAACCCCTCAGATTTTGCCGTGTGAATGGTCCAGATTCAATGCATCTCACACCTTATACAGTAGGGATAGGGAGATAGATAATCTGTTTCTTGGTTCACTTTGGTTCCCTGGATTAGTTCGCTTGTGCATATATATATATATATATAATTCAAGTTTACAATTATGAGTACAATTATAATGTTAAAAAATTCTCAGATAAATGAAACTAAGCTAATATAATAATTCAAATATATATGTCATTTGTTTGATTGGACTAGTACCAACAAATTGGGTAACATAGGTTTGCCCCACTCTCCAATGGAATGTCTCTGCCGACTTAGACTGTGAAAGAGTGAGAGTGATAATGAGAGGGAATGACTTGGGAATGTGTTATATATAAAATACACTTACTGTTTCATGAGTTTTCTAATATGTAATAAAATATCAATTTGATCCCATTTCGTTACTATTTGTTATCTTTTACTTAAAAACTGAAACACTTATTCTTGTAAATTAAAATTGAGAACAATTTCGGACCAATAAACGGTTAATACCCATAAGTCATGAGTTTGATATCCAATATGAGCATTAATTCCTCAGGGGTCACCCGTGAGGGCGCACCTTCACTTACCTGGTGAGTGTGATGTGTGGGTGTTGCACGTGCCCTAGGATTAATTCTTGGATAAGACCATGGTCTATCAATCAGGCGAAGCCCAAATACAGGTCTGATCCACTATCTACAAGGATGTCGGATTATTAAAAAAAAATTAAAATTGAGAATTGTAGGTATCAAAATTTTAAGAGACTACAAAAGAAAGTCCTTAGAAGTCAAAGTCATTAGCGGGCTTGCATATTCAAATAAATTGAGCCAACTGATTGGGATCGGTGCTCTTACAGCTTGAGTTTGGGCTTTCAAAAATAAAACCCACTATACAAATAAGTCCAAATGATCCATTGCATATATTGCTCCCACACAACGAATAAAATGGATTTAGCCCATGATCAAGTCCACAAGCCCATCAAAATAGGACGGCCCAATAATCAAATAGCTTGGTAATAGGCTTTACACACAAATAGCTAACTGAAGCCCATCAAAAGTCCACAAAACCTTAAAAATTAGAATCAGACAAATTTGACCTTTAGATCAACTAATCAAAGCATATTAAGTCAAGGACATAGTAGGCAAGTCATTCTTACCTTAGGCTTACAAATACCAGAGCTTAGACCATTTGGAGATCCCTTGATCATTTTCTCAAGAAGAGCTTGGACTTCAATTCCAGAACAGAATAAGTTTACAAGCCTTTCTCTAGAGACTAGGGATGCAACTTGATTCGGTTTGGTTTAGTTTGAGGCCAAACTGAAATCGAACTAACCTAGGTTAATTCCACTAAACTAGCTTTGGGCTAAGGTAACATAGGTTTGCCCCACTCTCCTATGGAATGTCTCTGCCAACAACTTGATATTTGTATTCATTCCATGTCCACAAGACTTGATTAATTTTATTGCTTATTAATAATAAACATTTGATGCATTTTTAACAATTGAAATTTCTTTTATTGAAGGTTTCAAAATATCATTATGTGATTTTAATAGTATTTAATTTTTTCTATATATTTGAGGATATGAATGATTACATCCATAAAAGTTAAAAAAATTACTTTTAAGATAGTAGAGAGATTCTTAATGAAACACTAATTTCAAATTTTGGAAGTAGCATTCTAATATTTTGGGAGTGAAAATTAGGGAGTGCTCGATGTAAAGTAATACCCCTAATAGGAGGATCCAGTAACTTACACCTAGGAATGGCAATTTTGCCCCACCCATACAGGGTCGGTTTTTTACTACCTTAAATGGTTCCAAGGCAGTTTTGATATTAAAAATAAAAAATCGACTTAATTTTGGGGTGGGGAGGGTTTCAATATACCCCGCCCCATCTTGATAATCAATATTGTTATAAACGAATAAGACAACAACCATCGGTCTTAGGTTCAAGTCTTAAGCATTTTAATAAAAATATGCATATATAGACAAGAATTGGCGGGGTGAGGCTGATCGGTGCTAGGAAATCCAATTTAATGCGATAACGCGACCCAAGACTCAAGGTCGAGGCGATTTTAGGATGAGTAAATATAATTGGGGCGGGTCTGCACTGTTGCCGTCCCTGCTAACATTGTGCCACATTAGAATCAACCCTAATGGTTTGATGTATTCTAGATGCGGTTCAAGTACCTAAATAAGTGTTTGAATCTCACCTAATAAGAAATGCTTGAATCCAAACATTCATAAATCACCAATCAATATTTTTCCCCTTCTACGTAAGTCTTCTATGACAAATGCGTTTAAATATTATTGTTGGTGGGCCCCAAAAGAATGAGTCACATGATAATTTCAAGGTGGTGGACCTCAAAATTTAAGAGAGATTCTATTGATACACCACCTTTTCCTTACAGAACACCAATCCTTTTAAAAGTAAAGTTTTGTAGAGATATTTCCCAAAATGGGCGCAACTTAAGATTAAAATTTCGATTCTAGTACATTGTACATTTTAACTCCCGAAATTTATTTTTTCAGTAAATTTGTCATTTTTATAATTAACTAATTCTTTGATAAATTATCAACGAAATTGTTGATATGGAAAAATCGCTAGTTTTTTTTATCAATAAATTTGTTGATTATAAAAGTAACTAATCAGTGAATCCATTGATTATAAAAATGATGAATTCACTAGAAAAACATGTTTTAGAAATTAAAATGAATAGTGTACTAGACATAAAATTTCATCATATTCAACGCATGAAATAGAGATTCACCCAAGTTTGTGAACACATAAATTGATGTGTTATGAGTAAAAGCTAAGTTGGTGTGCTAACAGAAACTCTCAAATTTAGAGAACTTGCATTGCCGTATCAGTTTTTACTAAGAGCACATCGATATGTGTGTAAATTCTTTAGTGATTTCATATGAACTGGGGTGCACTTAGCAAAAGTTGGTGTGACAATAGAATCTCTCCAAATTTAATCTCTAACCTATTTATACACTATTTGCCGTCCACTCATCCAATTAGTATTTGACCCACGTCCCGACCTACATATGAAAAATCAGCCTATCAATTTACTATTTTAATCGTTGAATTAAAGCATTTTTCACATTCAATTATTGTCATTGGATTTAAACAATTCATTTTGTACCTGAATCCAAGATCTTGGTACTAGTCCAATTGAATGTGAAAAATGTTTTATTTAGGTCGACTAACCACACAGTTAATATTATTTTAAAATATTATTTATTTAATATTTATATAATAAAATACAATAATAGATCACATATTGATACAGTTTTGTGGAGGAAAAACGTCTCTTCTAATTACAATTGAATGGAGTCCACCACTATTTCTTCACTCCAATTTTCTTGTCTTTCGTCTTCCCCCTTTTTTCAATAATATCCCCTCCATTTTACTATCTTTTCTATTTTACCCCTTTTTTCAATAATACTCTTTAATTTTATCATCTTTTCTCTTTTACCTCTATCATATACATTTTAATTTTAATTCAACTACCTACACACTTAATATTATTTTAGAATATTCTTTATTTAATATCTATATAATAAAAAACGTCAATTTGATTTCAAATTTCTCACCAATTTAGTCATGGTTTTAAATTTTGATCGTCTCACTTAAATGATTTGGTCGAGTCAACTCGATAATAACTATATAACTTCCCACCAATTCAACCATGATTCCAAATTTATCACCAATTCAGCCATGTTTTCAAATTTCTCACCAATTCACTCATATGATTTTATATTTTGATATCTCAACTTCAATAATTCAGTTGAGTCAACCCAGTTTTCCATTTGATGTGCAACACATAAGGGTAGTATGGGAATTTGAAAAGTTTAAAAAATTGGAAATTTTTTCAAAGGAGTGTTACCTGTTGTATGTGATCTGCAACCATTCACTCTCTAAATTTAATACAATCAATGTCATTTTAATCAAAATTAAGAAAAGTGCAAGTTATGACCCTATCACACACTGTTTAATTTTCAAAATTATAAGAATATCCTCTTTTTATTAGAAAATATTAAAAAAAATCTTTTAATCAATATTAAAAATTACAAGTAAACCCTTTCCTAAATGTGAGTTTGCCAATGCCACCTTCTAAGTAGCTATAAAGTTTTTTTTTATAGCCAAAACTAATAAAATTGTGAATGCAGAAACTAGTGCATTAGTTAATATTTTAAATAACAAGAAAAGCCTTTACAATATCAAATTATTATCCCATTATCTCCATAATTAACTTTCTACAATTAAAAGATCTTTACAATATCATTACTATGAGGAAAATTTACTTAAAGGATCCTAGTGGAGAGATTTCTTTCTAATTAATCCTTGAGTATTGCACAGTAGCTTCATAGGACATTTCGTAAATATTTTCTCCCTTATTATTTATGAACTCGTCACTTTTTATTTATTTATTGTTGAGTTCACCACTTTTTATTTATTATCGAACTCAACGTGTTTCTAGTTATTGTCGAGTTCACCACTTTTTATTTATTGTCGAATTCGACTTTTTTATTATATATATTTATTGTTGAACTTGACACTCGGAAAATCCACCCATTTTGATTTTCGATTTTTTTTTTTTTGACTAAAATACATAGAAAGATTGATTGAAAACTTGAAATAACGACTTGTTTAGATTATTTTAACCCAAAAGAATTAGTCTTGATCGATTTTCATCCAAAAATTAAGGAGAAAAAAAAAAGCTTAAAAGAAAAAACCTAATTTTTACATACATCTTAAAAATGTTTGAAAAAAATTCTTAAAAATGGTTTGTTCTTCTTTTTTAAATCCTTTGGGATGAAATGGAGTCTTTGAAACTCGATTGAGATACAAAAAATCTAATTTTTTTATTTATGAAAATAATAACTTCTAACGATTAGGACATTCAATCGAGAGAAATGTGGGAAATGAGGTCCAGAGACCATTAAGAAAAAAAAAAAAACGAAATGAACTATTAAGAGATTGCCCAAAACTTAGGGACTATATAGAAAGAAATCCCTCTGTTAGAGTCCTTTAAGAAAATTTTCCTTTCTATTATAATGAGAAAAGTCTTAATCCGAGTAGAAGTGTGGTAGCGGTGGTTAGACACCAAATTTTGGATTCATAAATGACTACATCTTTATTTTTAAACCAATATAATCAAGATGACTTTGATAAAAAAAAAAATAAAAAAAGAATCATGACAATTTGACTACTCACGTGACACACTCAATTAGTTCTCATGATGTGACAAGTTTGAGAGTTTCAGATTGACATGCCTCGAGATACACAATAGTGCTTTTCCCATAAAAATGTGTATCCCAAGGTGAAAATATTTGCAACTCTTAAACTTGTCATGTCAGGAGAGTCGATTAAGTTTGTCAAGTGGGGTAGTCAAATTATCACGACTCACAAGAAAAATTACATTTGCCCGTCCTTAAAATTATGTTGGTTAGTTTTTAAAATAATAATAATAAAAAATTAATATGTCATATTTCAAAATCAATCTTTAATTAGTATTTTAAATTATAAATAATAAATACAAGTGCATTTGCACTTTCCAAGTACTAAATAATAAATATTATATACAATTAATTTTAATCCTGAATATATTTCTTAATACATGCGTGTTTGCATGGGCCACCAAACTAGCGAAAGGTAATGTCAATTGGTATAAAGACGATAAATTAAAGTGTAGATTAACGGAGCAATTATGGGTAATATGGTCATTTAAAGGTAGCCTAAAGCCTATAGGACACCTAAAAGTGAGAGACCCTCTCAAAGTAATAAATAACGAAGGACGGTGGGGGTATATGAAGACATCTTGAAAGAATAGCTTTAGGGGTGGGGTTGGTAACTCAGAATTTACTTTTCCGTATGAAGTTTTACTGTTCGCATCGTGTTTTGCCCTTTTGATTACTAAGCATTCTCTTCTGAATCTATCGAAGTGACCCCCTCAATGAAGGTAAATCCCAAATCCCAATCTCCGCGCTCTCTCTTCTTCGATTTCAATTAGGGTTTCGTAATCTTGTTAGTTCTTCTCTCATTGATTTTTCTAGGGTTTCGATTATCTGATCTTTGATTCTGTTCGTTTCTAACGATCTTCGATGTTTTTTTATGTTGCGTTCTCAGATTGTTTTACTGAATCGAAACAGATCGATGTCTCAAATATGTGGATCTTTGGTTCAGATGGGTCGGAAGAAGAAGAACAAGAGGCTGTTGTTGAAAGGTAGGGTTTCTAACGATGTCTCTCCTTTTAGTTTTACATTTTTGTAATGTTGATTTATAATCTAGGTTTAGAAGCTAAGGTTTAGGTTATCGATTACAGGAGATCATGGATGGTGTTTTTGTTGATTTCTGATTGAGATCCCTCACTATCTTGTTTGCGTTGCAGAACTGATTCGAGGATCGGATCTCTTAAGAAGTCGATCTTTTCTTTAATTCAGTGGGAGGAAGAATATAATTGGATTAGAATTTAGGACTAGGAGTGAATCTATCTGATTACTGTTAATTTCAAGGAGACTTCTTTTAATTTGGTGGAAAAATCCAATATATCGTTGGATCAATTTTTTTAATTTTTTTTGGGTGGAATTTACTTATAATTGTGTAATGGAGCTGTTGAGGAAGAAGAGGAAGGGAATTGAAACTCAGGATTTTCCATATCTACCCAAAAATTTACCATCCAATCGCAAATCTTCATCGTCATTGTTGACGATTGAGTCACACTTATCATTGGAAGATTTCTCGAGGTGTAAGAAGAAATGCAAGGAACAGACGGCTGCAGAAGTGGTTGGTTCATATAAAAGTAGACTAACTGGGATTGTTACTGCCCCACCTTGTGGAAGCTCATCATCTGATCGACTGGGACGAGGTCACAAGAGAAAGATAGGGTGCATTGAGGCCGCTACTCAAATAGGAAGGAAGAAGAAGATTGAACAGGAATATGTTTTAGGTCGTGAGATTGGGCAAGGTAAATTTGGGTCAGTTCGGGTTTGCCAGAGTCGGGTCAGTGGAGCGGAGTTTGCTTGCAAAACCTTACGCAAGGGTGAGGACACTGTTCATCGGGAGGTGGAGATAATGCAACATCTTTCTGGTCATCCCAGTGTAGTTACTCTGAAGGCGGTGTATGAGGACTCTAATTGTTTCCATCTTGTAATGGAGTTGTGCTCTGGGGGACGTTTGCTTGACCAGATGGTTAAGGAGGGACGGTATTCGGAACATCGAGCTGCTAATATACTTAAGGAGCTGATTTCGGTTATCAAGTATTGTCATGAAATGGGTGTCGTTCACCGAGACATAAAGCCTGAGAACATCCTTCTTACGACATCAGGCGAGATGAAACTTGCCGACTTTGGATTAGCCATGAGGGTTTCAAATGGTAATGACACTGAATTCCCACTATAGATAGTTTAACAATGCTCTTTTCTGGTCTTTTCAGTATAAATGGACATGCATGATCATGCATGCTTCTTCTGGTATGATTGACTATGTTCCTATAGTATATGTTTCTTCTTTCTCTTAAAATAAATGTGTCTGTTTGGGAGTTGGCTGTAAAGTTGTGGATGATCTAAATGTATTTCCTTTCCTTGTTGATGTTGGGAATTCAATTTCTATTTTACTGAACCCGGTCCAGTTTGTTGGTAATGTGAATATAGATAATAAATTCTGGTGGAAAGTACATTTATGTTTACAATCCATGTTATTGGGAGTTCTGTAGCTTTGCAGTTTTGGAGTCTTTTCTTTCCTTTTTTATAGAATTTCTTACACATGTCAAAAAAATGTCTTAAGAAATGATTCATATAATACTAGAGAATGTGCAATGAAGGTCGAATATAGTTAATATGATGATGTATTAGTTAGTATGATATGTCTTCCTATAACATGCCTCAGGCGTCCTTTAGGCTAAGATTAAATGACCACAGGACCCACAAATGGCACTCTGAAACTGCTTTGCACCCTAAGATATTTTTGAATATGGTGCTCTCACGTTCTTGTTCCCTCACCCATTGCACACTCTCTAGTCACCGAGGTCATGAGTACGGAATGTTTATATTTAACAAATCCATAATTAAGTTGAAACTTGACTTGGGTTTCTGGGAGTTTGCCCTCCAGTGGCAAACTTGATTATCTTAGTCGGGCTAGCATACTCACTGTTGACCTGAGAATACTGTTAGATAATGTTATATTTGCCACAGATAAATTATCAACTGGAAAGATCCAATAAAAAAACAATTGGAAAAAGGTAGAACTCTATAACATACCATAGATTCTATCATTTTCTTGCAAGTAAGAAAAGAAACAAAAATTGAAGGTGTTTCACTAGAGTTTATGGTCTGTCAGTATCCGACATGTACTTTGAGATGAGTATGTTTTACATATTTGTTCACCAATAGCTATTTGTTATGGTGATGTATGTGATACTCAGGGATCTACTGATACATCCAGATTCTCCGCAGAATCTTATTATACATGAGGGCCATGGCCAACCATGTGTTAGCACCATTGACATTTACAATTTTTTTTCTTTTTGAAAAGTATATGGGTATACCCACGAGTTCCTAAGTATCCATTTTGTAACAGGAGGATTCATTCACATTACCATATATAGAGGTTTAGAAATTGCTCGATCTCGTGTCCCAAATGTATCTTCATTCACCATTTAACATATTTAGACCCCCTACTGGGTTTAAGCCATGTTGATCTCCCACTAATATAGGGTAGCCACATTGTTTTCACGAACTATTGAATTTTTCTGGACCTGTTAGATGATCTTAGTTGGTTTTGGCTTGATTTGTGATCAACGATGGTCTTAATTTCTTCTTTGCCTGCAAATATTCTTTCCAAATCATATTATCTTTCAAATATTTTAAGTTTTGCTTAGATGGAAATTTCTTAATAAAAATAATATATGCAGCAGTTGAATGGTACTCTTAAGTAAGTATGTATTCAGCCCATTAAGTACCTTTTTCACAACATAAGTACTTATGAGATCTTTAAGGAAAGAATTGAGCTATTTCCACTATTGGTTTTATTAATTTATTTTTTAAGTCCATGTACATGGCAAATCAGCAGGCTCATTATTGGGTAAATTACTCAACAACAGTTGCACACGACCTATCTTTCATGGAAAAAGGGTCTAGGGCAATTTCTCTAAATCTGGACATTATAAACTAAAAATCCCTATAAAAAAATTAATTAACTAAAAGTCACGTGGAGTGTTTTGGATGGAAGTTAGTCCAAATCTAACCAATAGATAGCTACCAGAGAAAATATGTAGGTTTACAGAAGAAAGGAGAACTAGAAGTTTTTGACGAATATCACGATAAATCTTTTTTTTTTTCTTGAAAAGTATAATATATTGATCAAATAGGGCAAACAAGAAACAAAGAGGCCGAGATAGCCTCAAGAAAAGTAACAAAGAAAAGAAAAAACAGCATCAGTGATTACATAAAGAATGCCATCCAAAAACAAAATCATCAAAAGTAGTCCCTGCGAACTCTATATTCTGCTTAGACCAAAGGTATAACAAACCCAAGATCTCCAAAAAAATGGCTTGAGAGCATTTACTCTTGTTATTGAACACTCTGTTGTTTCTCTCGTTCCAAACCCCCCAAGCAATAGTCAAGAGAAGCTTCATTAGCAAATCCAATGCTTTGTGTATACAAAGATGCCATCAAGTTTCTTTTCTTGAGGGATGGTGAAAATTATAGATTAACTGAAGTAAACTCAACATGTAAACGCTTGCCTTTTCTTGTATCCCTTTGATTTCTGTATACTAATGTACATGATCATGAATTATTTTTTGCCTTTGTAAACGTTTTCTGCTATCCTAAAGTAGCTTCACAATGTTTCCTTTTTAATTTTAAATACTGAAGTGCACTCGCTTTTAACCTTGTTGTCAACATGCATGGCCCTGTGGAATCTGTAAAGTTGTATGCCTTGTTCATGAGCTCTCCTGCTACTTAGTTGCTTTCCACTTGATATGTAATCCCAAAACCCTGTTTCGAAAAAGATTTTAGAGTGCAAAACTCTACTACTTGTTCAACCATGAATCCAATTTGGTTGTATAGTCATATTCCAACATGCAACACAGTTATTTTTTCTGAGAATGTTTCTTTTTCACTGTTAATGGCTTATATCATTTTGAGTACTCTATATTTTCGTGGACACATTTTCTCCTGCAATAATTTTCCTCATGTTTATAGTGATCCATTTTCCATGGACAGGTCAGAGCATGTATGGTGTGGTTGGGAGTCCGGCTTATGTTGCCCCAGAAGTTCTGATGGGGGATTATTCAGAGAAGGTTGATATCTGGGGTGCTGGTGTCCTCCTTCATGCTCTCTTGGTTGGTAAACTCCCGTTTCAGGGTGATTCATTGGAAGCCGTTTTCGAGGCAATCAAGAAGGTGAAGCTTGATTTCCAAACTGGGATATGGGAGTCAATATCTGGACCTGCTCGGGATCTAATTGGGCGAATGCTGACAAGAGATGTTTCTGCAAGGATTACAGCAGATGAAGTACTAAGTAAGCTTGGGTGGCCTTAACTTTTTTTTTTTTTGATTACTTCTAGTTGTCTTGCTTTGTCTAAGTTACAGTAAATTTGATGTTTTTTTCAGGACACCCGTGGATTTTGCTCTACACAGAACGTACGTTGAAGACACTTTCAAAAAAGGCGAAAGTTAGAAACCATGTTGGAGGAGCTAGAGTGGAATCAGAGAGAAATAGGGTCACGATTAGCTCTCACATTAATCGCTCAGAGTTGGCTTTTTCATTTGATAGTTCAAGTCGGAGTTCGGAAGAGCAGGATGACTGTGGTTTCGTTGATGCGCTTGCAGTGGCGATCTCGAAAGTGAGGATATCCGAACCTAAGCGGAGCAGGCTATGTGGTTCCACCGGCCCGATACAACAGCAGTGTTCATCTAACATGAAAGCTAGTAATCTCTGTACAGCATTTTAATTCTGTTATGTACAGCTGACACCACAACTATCCACTATGACGTGAGTGGGACTAAAGGTGACCTACTAAGGTGGAAGGAAGGTTACGCAACAACACAACAATGACAAGCTGACACTCGTAATAACTGGAGCAAAGTGGTGACTGCTTTTTCTTTCTGTTTTCTTTGAAAGCCTAAAAAGTAATTGTGGTGGTTTGGTTTGTGCCCCATGTTTCTTCTTAAGTTGCCCCTAACCTGATAAACTGGGCTAATTGATGTACAAATCTCATGTAAATAGAACAAGGGGAACATTTCATGTGATCAATTTCATGTTTGTTTGACGACTAATGTAAATCGAATCCTCATTCCAAGCATGCCTTTGCCTTACTTTGGTTGCTGCAGATTGTACCACCTATGCTTTTGAAAATTGAAGTTCTGACATTGTTTTCTTTATAGGAAATGTCAAGCCTTTTGAACATTCTGCAATGAGTCCTCTCTCTTCAATCTTGCTTGCTGATGGGGAAAGTCTGCCCATTCCGATGGAAAAGGTGTGTTGTCCACTATGATCAGGACTTATCAGGTCAACCAAAAACATGGGGTTCACAAAACATAAATGTTATCTGGATCATGAACGTATCACATTGAGATGTGTTTTGGGTGATTATGTAAGCGGAACCCCCAGTAAGTTGATCAGTGGAAATAATTCATCTGCTGTACAGGTTCCCATCCTGACAAATAAATTCCTATTACGGGATGGTGTGTTCTCATTGAGAAACTCTATCACAAGGATGCAACTTAAATTGAGATTCATGGCAATGGATCAACATGATCTTAGAAAATTTGCATCAAGGTAAGAATATATTATTAATTATTTAATTCTTTCCATTCAAATAAACTTAAGCTTCAGATAATCTTTGGTCCATATTGTGGGAGCATAGAAACATTGATTAGAATTCAAGAGCTATGCTTAGTCCTGAGGAAATGACAACCCATCTATACTAGAGAGTTTGGAAAGCATATTGACTCAAGATACATGTCTGAGATTGTTGACGGGAAGTAGCGGACAAGCATTTCTCAATTGAACATGTACTTCGACAAATAGACAAACCATGGCATGGCCTAGACATGCGTAAACTATGTACAAGAAGCTTGCTTCGGAAGAAGTAAAATTTTTACTTAATCCTCAAAATGTAATTGGTGAGTGTAAACGAAGTTGAAGATCAATAACCAAACCTCTTCACCTGTTGGAAATCAGGAGCATCAAGCTGGACAAGAATTGGCCCCTCACAGAAACCACATTGGTGTTTTTGTTTTTTTGTCAAAGATTAAATATGACAAGCACGTTATTGGTGCAAATCTCAATTTGTGGATTTTTAAAAGAGTCCTGCTGGAGTAACATTAAAATTGACATCATTTCACACATTGCTGATGTGTTTTGTATCTCGACGACAAACATCTATGGCTCTATACACATCCACATCAGCGATGTGTGAAACAATGTGAATTTTAATGTCACTCCATTTTCCTTTTTGAATACTACCCCCCTCCATCAACCACACACCACAAACCATTTGATTTTGGATGATATTCCAACAAAATTGGGTAAGAAGATCCAATCCATTTGACACAGAAGATGTTGCCAAAGAAATTAGGTCAATCCATTAAGCATTGGATCTGTAACATTGAACATGTTTCCTCCAAAACGCCTTGAAATCTGTTGCATTACCGTCTACGGCAAGTAAAGGTCTTAGGCCACAGATCCTAAGCAATAACAACGTTGACTATGTCTTATTAGTACCAACACATGTGAAATGTTCATATAGTGCTCCTCCGGGTCTCCTGAACTGCCAATTTGTGGGCTCCATCAACAATTCTCTTCCCATAAAACCAGCCTTATTGTATTGGTTCATCTTGAAAGTGCTATCTTTTCCGATTAGGATCAATGTGATTCTTTTTTTTTTTTTTTTTTTTGAAAAATTGCATAATAACCCTACTGTAGGGACTTCTTTCAAAATCCCCTCTCACTTTTGCAAGGTATCTTGACGGTCCAGTTGGTAAACTTTTCTTTCTTAATCCACAGTCACCTCATCCAACTCCAATCTTAATCACAATGTAATGTTTGACCTGAATGGTTGTTTTGCCATAATTGTAGATGCATTTGGGTTAATTTGGAAATATCTATTTTGTGTCAAATTCAAATTAAAAACCTATTTAGTAACGTGTTTGAAAAACAAAAATAATCTAAATGGTTGAGATGGACAATTTAATCATCAATTACAGTGTTTGAATCATCGATCTTTATATATATATATATGGGTCAGGTTCAAGGGCCATATGAGAAAACATATGTAAAAACTTTCGTTTTTACTAAAATTTTAAAATATGGGTTAGAAATTTTGGATTGAGCTGATTTTTTGTGAGGATGATCTCTATGATGGGAAGATCATCAAAAAAAAAAAAAAAATCAGCCCAATCTTAAACTTCTAACCCCATTAAAAGTGATTTAGAATGTGGACCGTCGATTTTTTTATCAATTTTTATCACTAATTTGTAAATCACTTTTGATGGATTTAGAAGTTTCTAATTGAGCTGATTTTTTGTGAGGATGATCTTTTCATCATAGTGACCATCCTTGCAAAAAATCAGCTCAATCCAAAACCTCTAACTCTTATTTTGAAAAGCGAAAGTTTTTTCATATGTTTTCTCATATGGCCCTTGAACCGCCCCCCCTATATATATATATGGTCAGGTTCAAGGGACATATGAGAAAACATATGTAAAAACAATGTAATATTAATAAAATTTTAAAATATGGGATAGAAATTTCGGATTGAGCTGATTTTTTGTGAGGATGATCTCTTGATGGGAAGATCATCTGAAAAAAAAATAAAAAAATCAGCCCAATCTGAAACTTCTAACCCCATTAAAAGTGATTTAGAATGTAGATCGTCGATTTTTTGCCCATTTTTGTCAATAATTTGTAAATCACTTTTGATGGATTTAGAAGTTTCTGATTGAGCTGATTTTTTGCGAGGATGATCTCCTCACCATAGAGATCATCCTCACAAAAAATCAGCCTATTCCAAATATTTTTGCCCATATAAGACAAAACATGTTGTAGCTTTATGAGTAGCTTTATGTGTATACGGATCCTAATCCATATATATATATATATATATATATATATATATATATATGGGAGCGGTTCTGCAGCCCTAAAGTTTGCCAAGTTTGGTGCCAAACATTTTTTGTAAATCACTTTTGATGGGGTTAGAAGTTTTGGAATAGGCTGATTTTTGGTGAGGATGATCTCCTCATCATAGAGATCATCCTCACAAAAAATTAGCTCATTCCAAAACTTCTAACCCATATTTTGAAAAATATTTGGCATCGAACTTGGCAAACTTTAGGGCTGTTGAACTGTCCCCTATATATATATATATATGGGGGCGGTTCAAGGGCCATATGTAAAAACATATGAAAAAACAATGGTTTTTCAAAATATGGGTTAGACATTTTGGATTGAGCTGATTTTTTGCAGGGATGGTCACTATGATAAGAAGATCATCCTCACAAAAAATCAACTCAATCAGAAACTTCTAAATCCATCAAAAGTGATTTACAAATTTTTGACAAAAATAGGCAAAAAATTGATGATCCGCATTCTAAATCACTTTTAATGAGGTTAGAAGTTTCAGATTGGGCTGATTTTTTTTCGGATGATCTTCCCATCATAGAGATCATTCTCACAAAAAATCAGCTCAATCTGAAATTTCTAACCCATATTTTAAAAATTTATTAATGTTACATTGTTTTTACATATGTTTTCGTATATGTCCCTTGAACCTGACCCTCTATATATATATGAGGACGGTTCAGCAGCCCTAAAGTTTGTCAAGTTTGGTGCCAAACATTTTTCAAAATATGGGTTAGAAGCTTTGGAATGAGCTAATTTTTTGTGAGGATGATCTCTATGATGAGGAGATCATCCTCACCAAAAATTAGCTTATTCCAAAACTTTTAATCCCATAAAAAATGATTTACAAAAATTGGACGGTCCAGAATTCTTCTAATTATAAACTAGGGTTAGAAGTTTCAAAATGAGTTGATTTTTTGTGAGGATGATCTCTCACCGTAGAGATTATCCTCACAAAAAATCAGCCTATTCCAAAACTTCTAACCCTATCAAAAGTGATTTACAAAAAATGTTTGGCACCAAACTTGGCAAACTTTAGGGCTGCCGAAGTGCTCCTATGTATATATATATATATAGGGAAATGTTTAACACCCTAAGCTTTACCCTACACTTTTACAAACGTGTTTTGTCTACATGGGTTAAAAGTTTCGGAATGGGCTGATTTTTGGTGAGGATGATCTCTATAATTAGAAGATCATCATCACCAAAAATCAGCCTATTCGGAATTTTTAGCCCTATGTTTACAAGTTGAAAAATTGTGGACCGTCCATTTTTTGTAAACCATTTTTGATGGGGTTAGAAGTTTTGGAATGAGCTGATTTTTGGTGAGGATGATCTCCTCACCATAGAGATCATCCTCACCAAACATCAGCCCATTCCAAAACTTTTAACCCATGTAGGACAAAACACGTTTGTTAAAGTGTAGGGTAAAGCTTAGGGTGGGGAACGGGACCCACATATATATTGTCAAGATCGATGATTCAAACACTGTAATTGATGATTAAATTGTCCATCTCAACGATTTAGATTATTTTTGTTTTTCAAACACATTACTAGATAGGTTTTTTTAGAATACATATATATAATAATAACAAAACGAAATCACGGATTAAGTGTTACAACTAAATCTTTAAAATTATAAGTACATTGTTCTTTATTCCCTAAGCATTGTTACAAATCAACGAAATAAATCAAATATTATACATAAATGTTCAAAATTATACCATTCTCAAGTCATCATTCATTACAAATGATTTGCAATTACAATTGAAAATTTTAGGTAAGTTAAAAAAAAAAAAGGTGAGAAAAGCATATTTAAGGAAGAGGAGTGTGAGTGGGAATTGAGATAATAAAAGAGGCCCATAAGTTGGATGGCCAGACTAGACTCCTGCACCTAGGGTTCCATGACTTCCACTTCATTTAGAAAACTACTTTAGGTACGAATCAACTCATCCATCTGTCCTCCACTACTATATGAGGTGTTATGGTGATATTAAACCCGAACAGACTACCATCGTTGACCTTGACCCCTTTGTACTTTTTCTAGCCTAAATGCGTTGACAATTGAATTTCTAAAGGATGAGATGACATAATGGGAGGGTGAGAACCTATCTTGTGGTATTTGTTACAGGTTTATAGGGTGGCTCCCCAATAGGAAAATCATATTTGTAGGTATATATGTTAATCTAAATTTAATGATCACAACAGTTCCCTCTTTATATATTCTCTTTTTGATGCTTTTTAATCTACCATCTGTTGATCCTTTAATCATGTTTGATTCTTACACTAATCTCCCTCTCCATTACTGTTGCTCGAACTCCTAATCCATGTTGTTACGTATATGAATATATTTTAACAATCAAATCAGCTAAAATCTCAATAGATTCTATTTGAAATAATGTAAATTAAACATATTAATATCTTTTGATGCTTAATTATCTTGGAATCTTTGATTATAGCACGTACTGACCTGTCTACATCAGATATAAAATTAATGACGCTCTGATAGATAAAATTTTCTTTCGTGAGATTCATGTAATGTTAGGCTACATTCATCTTTGATTCTTATGTGAGACTCTTAATTAAACTTAAATTAGTTTACATAATGTCATATTTATTATATGAACTCAACAATCATGATGCACAGAGAAGACTTGTTACGTTTTGAAAAATACATCTACCTACTTTGCATTCAGAATTTAATTTCCTTCAACCATCCCTAGAGATACAATTATCTGATTTGCATTCCTCTACTCGAACAAACAAATGTATGTTCTTGTAGCTCAAAAGAATATATACTTTATATGAGAATCATTCATACACTATTATTGCATATCCAATGCGATTATTTTCCTGGTCCACTTACCATGATGGAACTTGATTTCTATCAAATAGATTATCATTAGTGGGAACGAGAAACATGAGGTAGGTCGTAACGTCAGTGCCACAACAAGTAGAGACTAGGGATGGTTACTTTAACCGTCCACACTACTTGACCAAAGATTTTTTATTTATTTTTATTAGCTACCAAAGGAATGGCAAATTTTAACCTATTTGAGATCTAATCAAACAAAACCCATCATTCCATCTCAATATCCCATACAACCTTCTTTCGCCATGAACAACGTCGTAGTAGTGGAAGTAGAGAGAAGCCCTCACAAACACTGTAATTTCTTATCTTCAATCTCTTTTTACTATCAAAAGATTTGTGTCTATTTCTTAATCACATGTGCTGTTATCTTTATTCTCTTTCAAATCCAAGCTTTAACAACTCCATTTCCTCCCTCCTCTCCCCAACCTCCTCCTTCATGGTCTTTCTTACAACAATGGGAGAAATTATTTAACAATAACCAATACCTGAATTACACACAAGAGCTCAATTCCATAATCGCTAAACTACGCGACTCAGTCACGTTTCTCCCTCTTAAAGATCTAAGATACACCGCTACCGCCTTACAAGGTCACACATGGTTCATGAGCTCGATGTACGACAAACAAGAGCAAGGCGAGGTTCAATACCAACACTTCCCTTCGGAGGCATCTAAAGGGAGACTATTGTGCATCATGGGCCACGACATGCACGACGGATCATGGAACTCCTATGCCTTGGCATGGCCCAACGCGCTCCCACACAACTCTACGTTGTTACGTGGACTAACCTTTGTGTCTTACAACCATTATAACTATGACAACATATGGCACGGGCTATCAGCGGTGGTGCCATTCATTGCGTGGCATAGGAAGATGGGGTGCCCAATGCCCACTCGGTGGATTTTATACCATTGGGGTGAGCTGAGGACCAAGATGGCTACTTGGCTTCGACACTTGATGGAGGCTACTTTTGGTGGAGAGCTTAATATTGAAACATTCGATGGGATTAGTGGACCGGCTTGTTTCGAAGAGGCAGTTGTGATGAGGCACAATGAAGGTGGGATGTCAAGGGAAAGGAGGTTAGAAGTGTATGATCTGTTGAGGTGTAAGGCTAGGGTGTATTGTAATGTGAGCTTGGAGGGTAGGGGTGCGGAGGTTAATGAGAGGGGAGTGCCTGTTATTGGGATGACAATGCTCATGAGGACTGGAGCAAGATCATTCAAGAATGATTCTGAGGTGATTAAGAGCTTTGAGAGGGAGTGCTTGAAGGTTGATGGGTGTAGAGTAAAGGTTGCTTACTCTAATAATCTCAGCTTTTGTGAGCAGGTAATTAGTGATTTTCCTTCTCTTAAATCACAGTTTGATTGGGTCCAACCCAAAGTCTGAAATTTTTTTTGCAAAGTCTATCTAGGATTTCACATAATCCCAGATCGACCAATCACTGAACTGTTTGCATTGAGGATATCCCCAATTTACAAAACTACCTTGATTCGGCTTCGTGTTATTGGTCATCTGGGATTCTGTGAAATCTCGAATTGACTTTCTTGTACACAAAAATCTCTCCAAGAGTTTCAATATCTCCAGCCCCGGGACGTGGTCTCATTTGCTCCATCAGGACATGGTCCCATTGGGACTAGTCCTATCCCAAATGGTGTGGGGATGCCCTTCATCAAAGGTTAACCTTATTGAATGGTTATAACCATTTGGATCTATATATTCTTTTGGAAGGTAAATTAGAATAAGCAATTGTTGACTGATTTGATGGCTGTGATCATCTAAATCAGATTGATTTTTGAAATAAGAGATCAATGGGGCTGCATCCATTTAATGATCTGTGCATAAATCGCCCAATTTTTCAGGTGAAAAATCAGGTTGTGCCCCTTGAACTCGATCTCTAATGAGACACCTAAACATACATATATAGTAATCAGAGAAGAGGAATTAAGGAAATGAAACAAAGAGAGTGCTACAAACGATTCCACTTATGGTCTAGAGCCTCAACACATGGTTCATAGGTTTATAGTCTAGTGTTTTCCAAATAAAAATCAGATTGATTTTTGGTTCATAGGTTCAGGATTGTGTGGACTAGCATTTATGGTATCAAACTGTCAATGGGGCCACAACAATTGCATTGGTTGTGCTCTTCAGCTCTTGTGATCATTTGATTAATTAGAATTGGAAGGACTATAAACCATCACAAAGCCCATCCATAGCGTCAAAATATAAGGCCCAATCAAGTTTTCTTCTATGCCCCATCCAAGATACTAATTTTACAGGTTGATAATTGGGCCCCTGGCATGTGGAATGACAATCTTGATGAAATGGAGTGCATTTATAGATACATCGTCATCATCATCATATATGTTTATGTCCACTTCACTAGCTCAATTCAGGCTAAATGCATGAATTCATCAATTTTTGACATGGATGGTGATGATGGATTTCAGGTGAGTTTGATGAGTTCTACAGACATCCTGGTGTCTCCACATGGGGCCCAATTAACAAACCTGTTCCTTATGGATAGAAACAGTAGTGTGATGGAGTTCTTCCCCAAAGGATGGTTAAAACTAGCTGGTGTAGGTCAGTTTGTATTCCACTGGCTGGCAAGTTGGTCTGGGATGAGACATCAAGGTGCATGGAGAGACCCAAATGGTGACGAATGCCCGTACCCCGAAGATGATCGACGTTGCTTCTCCATTTACAAGGATGGCATGATTGGCTACAATGAGACCTACTTCGGTGAGTGGTCCCGAAATGTCCTCAATGAGGTCAAGATAAACAAGATGGAAGAAGCCTCAATGAGCCCTGAAATCAAGAAGCAGCTCAAAATTTCAAGAAGTAGTTGTGCTTGTAACTAACAAAATTGTTGGTTTTGCATTATATATATGTAATCATGTAAGTAAGATGGTTTTATGAGTACCACCATGTGAGATTTGGACAGTTTCTCCACAAAGTCTCTATTTATGAGAGGCTCAGAACAATTTTCCTTCCAAAAAGTATTATTCTAGTTTTAAGGAGTACAGGATAGGAAGCAATAATTGTTAAGAAAACAGGGGCAATTGAATGAAGAAAACAAATCGAGAGAAAGAAAACAAGATACAATCACACACAGAACCACTGAGATTTTACATGGTTCCCTTAAGATTGAGGTACGTCCACTGATTCCAGTACGTAGAGAAATCTCGTAATTACATATTACATCTTTTCACCGAAAAGTGAAATATATATATATACCCCACTAAAACCTAAGTAGGGTTTGACATAATGCTAGTGAATTTACGAAAATATGTTAAAAGATGAACAATACTCTTTTTTGACTAGTACCATCATACTCCACAAACAATAACAATAATAAGCTGTATTGTAATATACTAAATCATATCTTAAGATCACTTCAAAAAATTAATAGATTAGGATTATATTTGGTTATATCTCGATTACGATTTATTTGATTTTCTATATAAATCTTAATAGGATTCGTGTAATTAATTATCAAACAAAATAAATTCTGATCCAATTTCTTCTTTATGATATCAGAGTTTTAATCTTTGATCAAACTTCACCTTATTGATTATTCAGATGGCATCCCAACAACCTTTGTTTCAATTACACTCTTCCATATGGGCATTTTATCAAACAGGTGACATGCACCTCTGGCAGAAAACCTTCTTCATCTCCCTCAACAATCACCGCTATCAATTTCAACAAATATCAGACGTCCCCATCTAAGAAAGGTCGACGATTGTGGCCTTGTAGGCTCCACTACCAATATCTCAAACCACACTTTGTGGTCTTGCCACATATAAGTTGTTCAAGCCTAGTAGTGATGCCTTTATTTATGCATTAAAATTAAGAAAGCCCAATTCCTTCTTATCCTTTGTACGAAGAAGATCAAATTCTTCTATTGACCTATTGAAGTTCGGTCTCATCCTAGACACGAAAGATGCAGATCCTATTTTGGTCTAAAGAATCTTTGTATCTCCATTGAATTAAGATTTGAATTCATGTGATCAAGCTCTCTTTTCTACTAACAGCCTTCGAATCCTTCGTGATCAAGTTTTGAATCATGATAATCTGACTACCCCACGTTGCACACTCAATCGACTCCCGTGACATGACAAGTTTGGAAACCGTAGATCTATAGGCCTCGGGATACAAAATCACACTTCCCCTTCAAAAATGTGTATCCCAAGGGAATCATGTATCCTGAGACATACAAGTCTACGATTTCCAAACTTATCATGTCAGGAGAGTCGATGGAGTGTGCCACATGGGGTAATTAGATTATCATGACTCTCAAGTTTTCTATCCATTTTGAGCCTCCCAAATCAAGCTCCTCCTAGCCCAAATAACGAGTGAGTTTTTGTTCACAAACTCCCTAGAGTGTGTCACATCAAGGCTAATGAGGGTAATTAAATAAATCGGAAATGCATTCAATACATGTGGACACATGTGATTGGTGGATTACGCACTCTCTGAGCACTATGAGCAATTTTTTCTATAAAAAAAAACCCCTAAATTCATGGTCATCAAGCTTTTCTTGGCCCAGACTCACTCCAATTTCAGATTAAAATCCGTTAGATTTCGATCTAAGTTAAATCAATCATGGCCCAACTGAGCCCATTCAAGTTGAGCTATTCGCTCCTCCTTCTCTTCTGCACTTGTAGGCACATGACTCACCATCTCCTGATTCTTTTACAATATCTCAGATTTTCATTGACATAACAAATTTGGCAATAAGTGGTTCTTATCTCATTGACGGGGAAAAAAAAGAAAAAGAAAAAGTAATTGGTTCATCAACAACTTATTGTACTAAGACAGGGAAAATCACAGATTCATCTCAATAATCAAGTTCATCCAAGTGATTGATTTCAAAAAACTCATGGTGGTCAAACTCATATCGATCTTCGATTGCCATGAGTTTGAAGGAGGGTGTTAGAGTATCAAATAAGAGACAATGTAATACAGTGTCTTGTAACACACACAGGGCGGAGGATTTTGCCCATGTGAGGGGCAATTAAGAGATAAAATTCTTTTTTGTGGGGGCAACTGAGAGTAAAACATAATATTTGTGGGGGCAGTTAAGAGTGGAAAAAAAATTGTGGGGCAATAGTGGTAGATTTTGTTATCCACCACTAAAATATGTCACAATAGCTCACTAACTAGTCCATAGACTTTGAAAATTCTTGTTGGGGCAAGTGCCCCCACAACCCCAACCGTAAATCCGCCCCTGATAATACACCAAATTACCTTTGAAGATAAGATAAATTGTCAAGATAATAGGATTAGATCTGGTTGTAGTTATCCAATCAATTAGGATTTGTTTATTTTCTATATAAATCATATTTGATTTATATAATTAATCATTTGAAATCTATTCAATTTCACCTTTATTTAGAAAAAAAAAAATTTATTGTGTATTTCTTTTTTGGTATTTTGAAGTTTCCATATTGGCCTAACATAAATTTTGATTTCTTATTTTAAAGAAGTAGCAAAAACTAATACTTTTCTATCTTAGTTTCCAGGTTTACACGTAGTTTTAAGATTCATACATTATTTCGGCAATAGCCAAAACTCTGAATATAAGTTGTGATGTCTAGCCTCGTATCACACTATATATGATATACATCAAACTTCCAACTACCGATGCATAGGGGATGTCTTTTATGTCTTTCTTTTCCTTTTCATTTGAAAAACTTTGCTTCACACTGATTAATCCTGACCCAAAAACAAGATAAGAGATGTTGGGGAAACGAAGCAATTCCAATAGAGGAAGTGTTGTATCCTAACTAATTGCCCCAAGAAGATGGGGGTGATAAAAAAAAATTGAGAATCCGAAAGAAATTAAGTTATAAGTATAACTTATATTAAATTTATTTTCTCTTGAGGTAATAGTTGGGTCAAGAATTTTTTTATTTATTGCCGTGATGTATCAAAACCTTTGAATATTGAACAAAATATTTCTAAATCTATTGATGCTTCGAGAACAATATTTCATTCCAAGGTTGTAATAATTGATATGAGAGATTATATTGCCATACCAACTATTGCTAACGTCACCCCCAATTCATATGTCAACAAAGATTAGCGCCTATCTCGAGGGCGGCATTAGCAAAAGTTAATGTGACAATTGATATTCCTATTTCTGGCCTAGTAGATGCTTCCTAGCTGAGGACAAGAAGTCCTTCAATCAATATGGTTGAGGACAAAGACAGCGCTTAATTTTCTATTATCCTTCACAACAAATACACCAACAAAAGTATTTAATATGTAATACATATATAGATGTTCCCATGGGGCATGTTACGCCAACAAATGAGACAAGGAGGCCTGGACTGGAGTTGGTAATTAAGAAAAGCCTACGGACAGTAGGTTGCAGTTTCAAGTTCATTTAAAGATTCATTTTTTAGTCTACCTTTGATTAATTAATGAAGTATCCAAAATTAAGTCTGATTCACAATGTGAAAAAAATCCATATTTGACAGACCAAGAGGTCGAATTATGAATTGTCAAAATTTTTTTTCGACGGATTGAAACTATCAAATTAATGAAGGATGAGAGAAATTCGACAGTTCTAAACCGTCAAATCTAGGAACATCAAGAATTTCAACGGTCTTAAAGCGTCAAAATTCAGTTTTTAAAATTCGTGGGTCTTGACCTGTCAAAATTTCCAATTTTCACGTAGTGATTGGTGATTTATTTCAAATTAATATTACCAAGTTTCATCAGCATGTTTATCGTGCATGGCCATTGATAATAAGTTCAAGCTCCAACCTACACAAAAAATAATAAATTATACTGATTTTGGTGTGTGTTCTATTTGTTTTACGAGTAAACTTAGTTTTTTAGTGAGTAAGTAACTTAGTGATCAATGACGGGAAATAAATTCAAGTCTATGGTATCATCATCCATGGATTTTGTGGGGTTCTCCTTGATTTGACCGTTGTCTTATGCAAAATCAAATCTTGATAGGGATGACTCTGCAAACAGAACTCTGGCGATAAAGTTAGTCGTCAGAATTAAAGTAGAGTTTATGATTCAATTGGCAGGTTAAAATTGAGGATGTCTCCATTACGTATTTAAGATATTTCACTAATTTTTTCTTTTTATTGATAAATTTTTTATTTTATTTTTTCTTTTTGTAATTCTATTTTTAATGAATTCTTGATGGGATTTGAACCTAAATCTCTTGTATAATAACCCAAAGACTTTACCAACTAAGGTAATTGATGCAACATCCTTGCTAATTGTCAAATTCCCTATATTCATTTATCATTGTAAGAGCTTTCAACCTTAGAATCCCTAAGATATCTAAGATCTCGTATATGATGTTAAGAAAATCAAGGATTGTCGAATAAATATTCAATATCTTTATCAGGGTCTTGTTAACGTGTTCCCTAAGGGCACACATTAAAGTGCAATAAATACACTTTGAAAATTAAATCTGAGGGTCACTACAGTAAAATAGGTCTATAGCGACGGTCGTGACCGTCGCTATAGGGACAAAATACCGTCGCAATACATCTAGCAACGGCCAAGGAGGCCGTCGGCAGTCGTCGCAAATAGTCCCATCGCTATATGATATATCGACGGCCAACTATTGGGACGGACGTCGTTAGTGCATGACTTTTAGCGACAGCCGATAGTGGCCGTCCCTATAGGGTATCATTTTTATAAAAAAAATTTCTCTTTAGCCACGCTTTGGCCGTCGCTATAAAGGCTTTTGAAGAAAAAAAAATTTTATTTTACACCAACCCCCTCATGTATTGTTGAATATTGGAGATACCCCTATGTTTTGAAATTGATGACCATGACCCCAATTACCAATATAAAAAGACCCAAATGCCCACTATACTAGAGTTCCTTGTGTTACTATTACCAGATTGTGATACAAATTCTCATCAGACGTCCTTGATGAGCTACTAATTTTACTTTTACATTACAAAAATTAATGGACATGGAGTAATTAAAACCACTTGTCACCAACTACAACATGTTAAGCTCCTTTCATCTAATATCCACTTCAAATGCCATATAATAGTGAACAACACAAACAATTCCTACAAAAACAGGACGAAAAATACAAACGAAAGTAAATAATTAAGGAAAGACCCGAAAAATGTAATTGAAAATGGTCTACTGTCCAACACCTGTGGAAACTATCCACCATTTTCTCTCAGTAATCTGTTTCATACCTGAACTTGATGACTAAATGGCAGGCTCATTTCCACGACAACAACGATGACCAATGCATGAGAGAGTAATTCTGCATAAGGTACACATCGTGCTTTGATGTTGCCCACAACAGATTGCTTTGCTGCAAAATGAAATTAAAAGTAACTCTAAGAGTAATACATGCTCTCTACAACCCATATCACCCTAGTTAACGAGTTTTTGGCATGTTGGGTGTCTTTCACATAAGTATGGTCCTCTTTTGCTTTGTGCCTGTGTCCTCTACAACCCATATCACCCGAGCATCCATGTCAAATTGGCTTACCTGGTCCACCTTAGTATTCCTTAATAAAAAAGAAGCACACAAGGATCAAAGCATCACAATGCCTACTGTGATTTTATTTCAACACCCAAAACCAAGATGAAAAGGAAACCAAACCCAATTCATAAATCTGAATAAAAATAGGAAATGCCCAAAACATTGGAATTCACATACCAGATGAAAAAACAGCCCCATTACATGTCTCATGATCATATGTTTTATGTACCAAAACATAATCCAATATTATGAGTTTAGTTTAGATTAGGTCAGTACTATTAGTTTAGTATTTCATACAACTTCAAAATGAACTGCAGATAAAAAATAATCCAATACAGATATAGGCCACCATTGGTGGTTTAGTATTTCATAAACGGAAAAATAATTAAAAGGCTAACCACCAAGAAAATTATATCAACATGGCTAAGTTAACATAAGCCTTTGATAGAACTTACTTATGGAGAAGGAGAAAACCTCCACACAAGATAAATGTGCCCGTAACAAGAATCCACCCAATGACCACCAAGCTACAGCCATTCAACATATAAACACTTGATGAGGGGGGAAAAAACATAGTGAAAAGAAATAGGTTTATTAATGTCATGTGACTCACATGCATACAAGAAATTGCATTCCGAGAACAGAAAACACTGCAGAAAGTAAACACCATAACAATCATAAAATTTGCACAAATCATCAATAGATGAAGTGACCCGAAACTTCAAGAAAGTAATATTGAGGATCAATTTGCTTACAAAATCCAAGAAATGCCAAGAGGAGCATTATAGCAGCAATTATGATTAGACTATCTCCTACATGAACAGAAACAGATGAAATGGATTTAGTTGCAATTAATCTCAAAAGCAACAACCTTCTGATCTATATATTATCTTGTAAGCCATTTGCGAAATTCTTTTCTACATGTCTAAAATAGAACAATAGATTGGACTGTTCAAATCAGATCTTCAGCCAGGAGCTTTTAGTGTAAGCCACCATTTTGGGGGATTTAAGCCCACCAGACATGTGCAATGTGTACAACAGTGAGCATTTTTTTTTCCTGTTATGTGTGTATGTGAGTATTCCCCATGCACTTTATATGTACCAGGAACATGATCTTGTGAACTTGGAAGTATATAACTTTTGAATAGAAATGGGATGTAATGAATTAAATTAAAAATGTGAAAACATACCCTAGAAGGGTTAGTGGTAGAAACCGATCTAACATGGGAATTGCTTCTTGGAGCAGATACAGTTGGCTGTGACTCACTTGCATACAGTGAAGAAAAAAGAGGAGTTCCAGGAGGTGTGAGAAGCCTTCTCACATAGGAAAGAAAAACACACATTTAGCTGCAACTAAAGCAACCACTGCAGTGTAATAAATTAACAAAAAATTTCCATCCCATACTTGTAAACAAAAAGAAATGCTACATTTTAATTACATAAGGATGAGATACTTGCATCCGTCACAGTTTGCCAAGGACTAGATAAGCTTGTAC
Organism: Akebia trifoliata; assembly: GCF_017979445.1. Taxonomy (NCBI): domain Eukaryota; kingdom Viridiplantae; phylum Streptophyta; class Magnoliopsida; order Ranunculales; family Lardizabalaceae; genus Akebia; species Akebia trifoliata. The sequence continues at coordinate 10,339,068 of NC_141376.1, read as the reverse complement.
CTTCTATTATTGTTAAGGAGAGAGTCACCTGGGAATAGTTTCTTCATGAATCATCACTTGGAAACTAGTTGAATACTCAAAGCCCTTATCAAGTCCACTCAAGTTTGTCAAATCTCAAGTCAATCATACAAAGGTAAGCTGGCCTAAATTTTATTGAGAACCATAAACTTGATTAAAATAAAGAATTTCATACTAAAAAAATTGATAGTTACTTGACTAAGTTCAAGTGAACGTATATCCGCTTAGAACCCCTATCAAGTCAGTTTTGAGCCTTAAAACCTTGGGTGGTATGATATTTTGTTTATGCCGTGAATTTTTGGTTCATATATGGTTTCTCTTTCAAGGTGTCACTTCCAGAATTTGTGCAATGTGCCCATACATGCTCTCTACAGCCCATATCACCCTAGTTAACGAGTTTTTGGCATGTTGGGTGTCTTTCACACAAGTATGGTCCTCTTTTGCTTTGTGCATGTGTCCTCTACAACCCATATCACCCGAGCATCTATGTCAAATTGGCTTACCTGGTCCACCTTAGCATTCTTTAATAAAAAAGAAGCACACAAGGATCAAAGCATCATAATGCCTACTGTGATTTTACTTCAACACCCAAAAACAAGATGAAAAAGAAACCAAACCCAATTCATAAATCTGAATAAAAATAGGAAATGCCCAAAACATTGGAATTCACATACCAGATGAAAAAACAGCCCCATTACATGTCTCATGATCATATGTTTTATGTACCAAAACATAATCCAATATTATGATTAGACTCAGTCTCCTACATGAACAGAAACAGATGAAATGGATTTAGTTGGAATTAATCTCAAAAGCAACAAAACCACATTTTAAATATGTAAAAGCTTTTTATTTACATGGCATTCAACGTGTTTTGTATTTTATCTGAATTCTTCTCTGTTCTATCAGAAAATGTGTCAGTAGACGTATTAATCTTTGTTTCGATCTCGTCAATCTGGCTTTGGACATCAGATCTTAGGAATACCCGAGCCACTCCTACTTGCAAAGGAATAAATTATATCCATCATACGATCCTATGCTTGAGTTTTCCTATTAAAATATGTTGCTAACAAACCCACCTAAGTACGTTTTCTCCATATTTCTTAAAGCTTTATTTCTGCTACTCTACTCCTATCCTACGTCAAGAGATGGAGAGACACTTACTTCAATCTCATTCATCAGTTTCATAGCCTCAATGATGCAAATGACCTGACCTTTCTGGACCTTATCTCCCACCTGAAGAAACACACACACATGATGGATCCAACAAGTAAGAATTGGATCAGACACTATGTAATTTACCATAATAATAATTAGACATAAGCCTGCATGTAGAACTTCTATACATCTATGCATACAACAAACACATTTACCTTCACAAATGTTGGTTCAATTCCTTTCAATTCCTTCTTCAAGTATAAGACTTTCAGCTTTTGCTCAATAAGTGGAGACTTGGCAACTTCATGCTTCTCAAATAGACTCTCTAAAGCCTCTACCCGACGAACTTTCTTTTTGTAATCATTGTTTTGGACCTGCAGATCATAAATGGAGTGGTGACAGTCAAAAACAATAATAATAATTGGAGGTGTGGCAGATGAAGAGTTCATCAGCCAAATCAATCGAGCTTTCTTCTTCTCTGTCTCTCTTTCTTACTCTTTACCTATAAACCCACAAAAGCAAACTACATCTTACAGATATTCAGACTCATCTAAATTCTCATTTTTACTCACAAATTGCAAAATAGATGCATTGCATATCTAACCAAACAATTAAATTCTATTAAACATTATGAAAAAGTGAACGACACACACTCGAAAATCTTCCCGAGTTGAAACAAACACATAATATAATTCAACAAATTGTTGCATTTCAGCTCTAAAACCATCAAAAAGTCAGAATGTCATTCGAAAGTACCCAAATTGCATAATTCAATAACATCGTGATTAGCTCGCTATCAAAAGAACAACAAAGTGAGAAACCAAAAGAGATCGAAAATGCATTCATTTCTCAATATCATCATTCTACTATGCTCAATTTATTACATAATGCTTCTTGACCATCCAAATAGCACAATGGTGAAGAACATATAAAAAGATAAAAGGTAAATAAGAGACAAGGTGCACTAAAACAGATACAAAAGATATCACAAGATTATGTCACAGTTAGACACTTTTTTTTTCCTGATCAGCACAGTAAGACACTCTGATAGTTCTCACAAACATGTTAGCAAAATGAACATCACACTTAAAAGAGGTTCAACATGACATGACATCTGAATAACATATCAGTAGTTTATTCACATTCCAAATATTAACAGAGGTATTATTTAAAGATGGTTCATAAAACTTCTCAGCAAACATTGGTATTAGATCCACTGCAGACTCTAAAAAATCGTGTGGGGACGTCAGACTACTATGGAAAACAAATAATTGATTTTCAGTTCCAAACTTTATTTTCAACCATGATGTCAAACTTATAAAATCTGTTAAACGTAGACATGAGAAGAAAAAAACCAATTACAGAAGGGTGCCTGAAAATCTGGTGTCAAGTGCCACTAATGAATAAGTTGATTGGGAATGTTCAATAATGGGATGGGATGCTACAGCGTCTTCTTCTCCGTGAGTGGGATTGGGGACAGTAAGGACTACAAAATGGATTGTGAAACGTTAATTTTACATTCATAAATTATCCAGCGTCTTCTAAGGAGACCTTTTCCTCTCTATAGGGACTTGACCTTCACAACTTGCCCTTTTGATACTAATGCCGTTTTATGGATGGAACATTTGGTTGAAGTAACTTAGCTAGATAAATAACTGGACTCAATATCTTAATTGGTAAAATATATGTGTGATGATATTATAGATTTGGGTTCAATTCTCACTACACTGAGTTACTGATCTCACTAAGAAAGTAAGTTTGTGCTCTAGAATTATAAAAAAAAAAGGGCACTGAAATGCCCAAGGAGCAATCCCACTAAGATATTATTTCAATATAATCTATTAACCCCTAACAGGATTATGTAAAGGTAATAGAGAAGTAGGTCCAAATGTTGATCGAGGTATGTGTCATACCTCAACCTTTTCCCCAATATGGAGGGCAAAACGTATGCTCAAAACGTACATTATATATGCAAACATCCATGCACCACACTCACACAGACAAATAAATGCATACAAACACAGACACAAAGAAAATAGATATACCTTATGGTATAAGGTGAGACCTTTCAAAATCTTGATGAGAACAGAACTACTAGCATTCGTTGTAGACTGCAGCATTGGCCTGATAACAAGGCAGGGACAAATTGTTACAACATCAAGCCCACTTCCTTTCGCATACACCAAAGCCTCACTTTCTGCCACTATTTTGGCATAACAATACCAATTCTGATTCATGGAAATTGGAAATTAGTGTAATGTAGAGGAAATAAAAGTACCCATTTCATCAAAGTAAATCCATGTAAAACATATAATATAAATATATGAGTCATTGAAACCTAATCCTTAAATAAAACATATAATATACTTTGCATAATTTCTCGCATTTTATTGGATTGACATCCAATGTAGCTGAACATGACTAATCGGACAAATTATCAAATCAGATCACTAATAGACTCAAATACTCGATCCATAACACAATTATCAAATTTGAATAGATATCAGGTTTGAACTGATCCATTGACATTCATAAATGATTGATTAAATCATCTATTATTAGAAATACCCAACCCCAAACATATTGTTGAGAGAAGTACGATCGATGAATGATAACTAGAAGCTTTATTATTGCTGATGAAGAACGTAAAGATCTTCAATAGTTCTGAATGTTTTTTAATCTATTTTCATGAAATTGGTGTAAGAATTCAAAAATAAAATTAAGAAATCCTGAGTAATTGACTCTTACGAATAGAAATCTTTTCAAATCCCACATATTATTCCAAATGTAGAATATGTATAACAGAGTAATTACAAATCGAATCAAAATTTCTGAATTTGAATCAAACCAAAATTTCGAAATTGGGATTTTGGATTGAAATCAAACCAAAATTTGAATCAACGCTATACAAATTAGGATTGTACAGCAAAATCAACAAAATATCAAAAAAATATGAAGAAAAATCCAGGGTTTAGGGATCGATTGGACAGAAAAATTAACAAAATATGTAGGAAAACATACCTTAATTTTTGGGAGGCCGAGATCAGATCGGATCTGTTTAGATTGTCACGCGTTTGAGAGATCGACAGTAAGGCAGAGAGGCTCTATGTCGAATAAATCCTTAATTTGAAGATCAATTTCAAACAAGATCTTCGAGTATGAGATGAAAGGCAGAGAAATCAATGGAAAAAAGAGTGTTCAAGTTTCAGCGGCTTGAGATCTTCGAACTTGTGATCTGTTTCAAACGAGATCTTCAAGTACGAGACATAGCCTTCGAGTTTCAGCGGAGATGAGAGAGAGAGGCTGTTTGAGTTTCAGCGGAGATAAGAGAGAGAAACTATTCGAGTTTCAGCGGAGATGAGAGCGAGACTTCGAGTTTCAGACGAGATGAAAGAGGCAGAGATGAAAGAGACAGAAATGAGAGAGAGACTTCGAGTTTCGAGTTTCAGACGAGATGAAAGAGGCGGAGATGAAAGAGGCAGAAATGAGAGAGAGACTTCGAGTTTCAAACGAAATAAAAGAGGGGGAGATGAGAGAGAGACTTCGATTTTGTAAAATAAACAGTTCGATAGCGACGACTAAATTTTGGCCGTCTCTATAAATAGTCGCTGTAGCCCAGTTTTCCTGTAGTGGGTATTTTGATAAAAGTAAATTTTTAAGGATATTTTTGATATAAAATCCAAATTTAAAAGTGTATTTATTGCACTTTACCATGTGCCCTTTGGGGGCATGTTAACAAAATCCTATCTTTACCTATTGAATAAAGAAGTTGAAGATAATGAATTTTTTTATATAAAAAAAAAAGGGATTTTAATTAAAAAGTTGAATATATTTTGATTTTTTCCAGTGAATTCAAGAAGGGAAAGATACCTAACCTCTTGGGATGGGATTCATTGGATCATAAAAAATAATTCAGATCCGTTGACTCATGAAAATGACTGGTAGACAAATGTAATCATGATCGTTCAAACATCACATCCAACGGTACATATATATATATATATATATATATATATATATATATATATATATATATATATATATATATATATATGGGTCACGTTCCCAAGACTCATATTGAGACTCACATTGCGACACACCGTTTTGTCTTATATGGGTAAAAATGTTTGGAATGAGCTGATTTTTTGTGAGGATGATCTCTGTGATGAGGGGATCATCCTGGCAAAAATCATCCCATTCCAAAACTTCTAACCCCATCAAAATTGATTTACAAAAATTGGACGGTCTATAATTTTTCAACAAAAATTGGACGGTCTAGAAATTTCATAATGAGCTGATTTTTGGCAAGGATGATCTCCTCACCATAGAGATCATCCTCACAAAAAATCAGCCCATTCCAAATATTTTTGCCCATATAAGACAAAACGGTGTGTCGCAATGTGAGTCCCAATATGAGTCTTAGGAACGCTGTTCTATATATATATTTGCTTCTCATTTTTATAAATTTTCTTTTATGGAGTTAATGATAACGACTCTTTTGTTTTTGGCCAGAGAATGAAAATGGGGTTGGTCTATTTGCAAACACCGAAATGGCGAATTGCACTCACTTAAATTATTTTTGTTAAAAAATAAAAAATAAAAAAATTTATTCTTTCTTTTTGACTTATTATTCACACCTTCACTTACCGATAGGCTGTGTGTAAAAAAACCTACCTATTGGAAACAACGTTTCACTCCCACTAATTGAAAATTATACATTTCTATTTAAAATATTAAATTCGAATTAACTTATGTGGATAAAGGAATAATGGCCATTAGTATTTTCAATTCTTCAAAGTTCTTCGATAGATTTGAAGCAATGGAGATAAGTTTATAAGATTTTTACGATTCATTTTCTTTGTTTAAATTTTTTTGATAGTGTTATCTCACATGGATTGACCAACGAATATAATCACATGCAATATATATATATATATATATATATTTCAATTATTATTAACATTTGAAACAATTTTTATAAAAGAACAATATCTCAAATTCTTATTTGAAGAACAGAACACTTACTCCGTAGACAATGGAAACTCTTCAGGCATGGAACAACTCCACTTCTAGATTAGTAGAAGGTCAAGATCATGTTAGCATTACCACATCAAGTTACATGTGTTTTAGTGTAACAAAGAGCTGGATTGTAGTTTTTTAGAAACATTTATCATCATCTAAAAAAATCATGATGCAATTCCAACAAAGCAAAAAAATAAAAAAAAAACAGAAGACAAACAGAGGGAGTGAGACAAAAAGATATGAACTTCCAAACAAGTTTCTGAAGAAAATTGTGCAGAAAAAAGTTGTGTTAAAATAAGAAAGTTAACCAAATAAAGCTAGAAATTAGAAAGAAGCCAAAATGTAATAACTGAGCATGATAAGGCATATTTACATATCATATAAGTGATTTGGTTTGGGCATTTTCAATTAAACACACGACACAAACTTAATGCTCCCAAACCAACCAAATATAAAATCGCACAAGGAAACACACAATCTACACCATACTATAGAATTTAAGAGGTGCAGATGCTGGAAACCGAGTGAAAACAATATTAGCTTCACTTCACAGTACTAATGTGGACAGAAATCAGTCCTTATATATGAGATTTCTATAGTTGGTTTGCCTAAAATAAATGAGATTGAGCCTTCACTACTAAACTGCAAAGGTAAGATGAAAATTAAGCATTATGGAAGAGGAACTCACATTCCTTCTCCTTTCTTCAACATCCAATCAGGAACAGGTCCAGTCAGCAAATTGTCAGTCAGGTACCTAAGCCATTTCATTAGTTCTATTTGATTGTCAACTTTTTGTTACATACTAGCATACTAATCAGATCACTTACATGAAATCTATCTTTGACAGACTATCAAAGCTACTTAGAATTTGTCCTGCTAGCTTGTTAAAGTTGAGATCTCTATGAAAAACATATCATCACAAAACATTTAAGGAAAAGTTTGCAGCACAAAAGAACATGTTCAACAACATTGTTTGAAGCTCAAACAGAGCCTTTGACTTATGAACCAATAATTCAACACATTGTCTTGTGAGAAGCTCAAACCAAACTTACAAAGAATAGTTCCGTGCCTCAAGGGCACTGATCTACCCCCGAAATATTCATAAAGGAAGACGACATTCTTAAATGTATATCAGCTTATCTAAATGCATTCTTTTTATATAGAATACTTCATACAAACTAAAGTATTCAACGAAAACATCACTCAACATGAAATAATCTGCTGTGCTTGTGGGAGTCGGTATGTGCAATACTTTGTACCAGCAATGGACACCAACACATGTGTCCGCGTCTTTGTGGGTGCGGTAGTAAATGCTTTTTTGTTAGAGCAACTATTACAGATTCTTGAGGATGTGGTAATAAGTGATAAGAATACAACAACATATTGGAAAATAGAAATGGCAAAACAAAGAGGTTCAAAGCCTGACCAATCAGAGCCATTAATCAATCGTGTAGGTGGCACCACAGTAACTTCAGCATCAAGAGCTGAAAAACTCGTGAGAATTTTTTTTTTAGGAAAGAGAGAGTGTAAATAATTAGACAAACACTATAAATGAAAAACATTTGTATGAAATGTAACCATTTAGTGTAATTACATAAACGTAGTTATAACACAACAACTTGAGGTTCGACTGCGGGGGCAGAGCTAGGATTTTCTTGTAGTGGGGGCAAATTGAGAATGATGTGGATGGCGATAATAAGAAAATTTAGGGACACACATGCCTTACAAATCAGGAACTTATTCGAAAGATGTGAAAAATAAATTTTCAACTCTTAAATTACTTCAAGAACTTGGAAAATTATAACACTAAACAGCAAAACATACATAAATAAGTTAAAGTAGAATTGAAATAAAAAGCATCGAAAATAACAGATATTAGAATTATAATGCTTTACATTGGTCTACAAGCTAGAAAGGTGAATTTAGTATTTCGAGAAATGACAATGAACTATCAAATTCAAGTACATAGATTTACTATAAACAAAAAATAATAAAGAGCAGCTGCACATGCATTTTGGGAAAGTAAAAAAAAAAAAAAAATTAACCATAAACTCACCTGAAATCTGATTTCGTCCAAAAAGTGATTTAGATCATATCTGAAGTACAATAAATAAAATCTTTAAAAACCTGTCTTTCGGTGCTGAAGCTCAACTGAGTTGATCTCTTCTTGATATTAAAAATCTAAAAAATGAAATCAAGGATTTAGAGTTCGATTGCTACACCGTAATCAAAAGTATCACTTCCAATGATTAAAATCTTAGCTATAAAAATGAGAAATTAGGGTTTTGATTTGAAACTGAACCAAAAATTGAATTAAAACTATAAAAATTAGGAATTTGATTTGCAATCGAATCAAAATTTGAATCAACACTATAGAAATTAGGATTATACAGAGAGAGAGAGAGAGAGAGAGAGAGAGAGAGAGAGAGAGAGAGAGAGAGAGAGAGAGAGAGAGAGAGCTCAACCTATATAGATCAGCGTCGAATTTGAGATGAAAGAGAGATCGAGAGATCAGCGTCACAGATAGATCAGCGTCGATGTCAAGTTTGAGGATGAGAGATGGAGAGATCATCGTTGACTTTGAGGGTAAGAGTGAGAGACGGAGATATCAGCGTCGATGTCGAGGGTGAGAGACAGAGTGTTTTTGTCTGAGACAAGAGACGAGAGATGAGAGACAGAGAGATTGAGTGGGTGGGTTGGGTTCTAGATGACTCTACAGCGACGATCAAAATATGATCGTCACTAAAGTCGCCGCTATAACCAATTTTTCCTATAATGAGAGTGATGTCCCCATAATTTCCTTCAGTTATTGGGGGGGGGGGATTATAGAGGGTCGAAAAAGGATGGTGATGAAAATTTTGTTAGAAGGTCGGGTACCAAGAGATGCGGATGCTCTTTTTTCTTTGAGAGGTTTGAAACTACCTAATGATGATCAATGAAAAATCAAGGTATTATGTGATTCCCAAAATCACAAGATTACTGAGCATAATGAGGGGCATTCATTTATTGGAAAACTATTACCAAGTAATAAATAACTACTCTATGCAATGACAATGTAGGTGTTAAGTTAAAATAAATTCTCCAAGCAATTAAGGAAATAAATCAATTCAATGTTACAAAAATAAGCTCTATTTATACTGAGTGGTCAAAATTGAAGAAAACTTATCCACCTAAAGAAATCTTAGTTCAAAGTCAAACCCCTCCAAAAAGAGAAAACCATTTACAACACGCGGTCAAGGACGGGGAAGGATGATAAGTCGGGTGTTGACACATCAACGTTAGATCCACCTAGGATTTCTTCAATTCAAAGTGAAGCATCAAATCCACCTAAGATTTATTTAGTTCAAAGTGGAGTATTACCTTCTTCTTCTAGGTGTAGCACGAATAAAGTACTGGTGAAAAAGCATCTACTTCACCGTAGAAGGTCAACTGATCACGATAGATATATCCAGCATTTCCCATATAAGGTATCCAAGTATATTGTAGAAATAAAGGATTTTTCTGGACATGAAAATTATGGTTTTAGAACAGTTGTTGGACTTTTGGGTATAACTGACGATAACTCTATGAGTCAAGTAAAACGTCATTTGAGGGATGAGTTGATCTTATTTCAAGCTCATTACATTTAGATATTTAGAAATGAAGCACAGGTTGATGAGCAAGAGAAAATACTAAATTTTTATACCGGTCACTATGTTATGAGTATGCTTGATATGGGTCATCTAATTGCTTCGCATTAAGATGTTTTTATACTTCACTATCAAGACAACAATGCTTAACCTTTTTGCCTTTATGATCAGCAACACTAACAATTGAGGCACAAAAAACATTATGATCGGTTACATAAATGATCATTTTATCCAGCTTTTTATACAAGAAGGATGTCTAATACCTCCTATCACCGAGGTTTGAAGAAAACACCATGATCCATTGGCTTCAAATTGAGCGAGTATGTTCTCAAATAGGATTGACCAATTTAAAGAAATGATTTGATTAGATGTTGCGGTACATGAAAGTCCAATGACCCTCGACAATGACAGTGACTAGTTAACATATTTATGTTATTTTTTTTTTTTAGGCATGCAAGCCAATTTGATATGAATATTTTGAGGCTTGCGAGCTAATTTTTTTAGGCATGCAAGTGATTATATTTATGTTATATAAGTATACTTATAACTATTTGATTTGAATGTTGTCATTACTTGTAAACATTGAGTAAATGCGAGTGAAACATAATTTGGGTGGAAATTTTTTTTAAAAGTTTATTGTTTGTTCGGTACCATAGTATCGAATTTAACACATATGACTCAGTAAGTACATACCAAGTGTTCAATCCAACTTTCAGTGCAGGGTGGGTACTGAACATAAACTTTTTAATTTGAAGTGTTATGTATTTTTGATATTTTTATATCAAAACTTTTATTGTTGACTCAATAGGTAAATATCGAGAACGTTATACAAAATTCGATCCTAGATTACTACACATACATAAAAAGTATAAAAAAGTTAAAATAGTAAAGCCAATCATATGGTATGGTTAAAATATAAAAAGGGCAATATATGGGAAAATGCTCCATCTCAATTTCAAAAATATATGTAACACACTTTTATTTTCTTTTTAAGGTAAATGGGTGCCTTAAATGATAGTTAAGGACATTCGTCCAACGTGATGCAGATGGAGACATTGGGTTTCGTAGGTAATCATTTTTGCTTAACAAGGCTCATTGGCCACTCACATGGAGTTATCCTTATTAACCTGGTATCTGTGATTTGTGAGGATTTTATGCTCCCAGGGAATTTGGGCAAGATATGGTGCTCTGAGGCTAGTTGCCTTGCCTAGGCTAGTTGGGCCTAAGGGTCTGGAACCTCGACATAAAAATAAAAGTAAAAAAAATAAAAAATAAAATAAAATTTGTTGAACAAATTCTTCACAATCCTTTGTTAATGATAATTCTTGATTTTTTTTTCCGTGATTCTCTTATGAATTCTCTTCGATGATCAAATCAATAAATATTTCAATAGAATGTATTAATTTTTCACTTAATGAAAATAATATACTTTTACTTTTATTTGATGCCAAGTTGTAGAATTTCATTTCCCCTAATTGTAGTACATGATATTTTCTTCCTATCCCTATAAAAAATGTGGAATGCGTTCCAACTCTGAAATTTCATTCACATTCTTCCCTTTATAATCAAAATAATAATAATAACAATATTATTATTATTATTATTGGGCACACATCAAACATTTCTTGAAATGACAGAGGGAGTCTACTTTTTATTAGAGAAATTCTAATGCCACACTAACTTTTGCTGACACCACCCCAATTCATGTATACATATCACATAAAGAATTAGCACACATCTTGTGGTGGCATTACAAATAGTTGGTGTGGCAATAGAAGCTCTTTTTTTAAAAGGAAGAGAAGGTGTGCAATAATTAAGGATGATATAATAATTAAAAAATATGAAACATTTTAGGTTTGGGGTGCAACTCAGTGGTGTACTGATCTGCAAGTGTTGGATTCCTTAAAGAACCTGGTCATTAATTAAAAAACTGAAGCTGGCCCTGACAGTGCCAATAACTTTAAAAAAAAATTAAAAAATTAAAAAATTATTATTGACTATTGACTTAGTTTAATTTATTATTGACTATTGACTTAGTGTCATCTGCTTATATATTTCATTATAAAAGTTATAAAAAATTATATATTTCACTAGTTGCGTCACTTCATCCCTTATTTGACTGTTTCCACTTTCAAGGGTAAAACAATTGTCTCACTATCCTAAGGATTTCTAAATAGTATCATTAGGAAATCTCCATGATCTCTAGGATTCCTCTGTTTCATCCTCCCATCCATGCAGTACGCTTGACGCGGTCCGTCAGACATCGCTACAGCTTTAAAAAACTAACTATTTTAACAGAAATTACAAACTGAACGACCCTGGCTGTCCCTTACTCTCATTGTGGATCTTTAAATATCCCACCACACTATCTCAACTTTACCATCTCTAGCTCGCTCGCTCTCTCTCTCTCTCTCTCTCTCTCTCTGTGTGTGTGTGTGTGTGGTGAGTGTGAAACTAAAATGACGAAAACGCCAGAAGAAGAACACCCACAGAAGGTGTTTGGATGGGCAGCGAGAGATACATCTGGTGTCCTCTCACCTTTTAAATTCTCGAGAAGGTATTTTATTTTTCTTATTTTTAAAATTCTCTCTGTACGTGTTGTTGTGCTCGATTAAGGTCCTTTGTAAAGCAAACGAAAACTATAACAATAATATATAAATAATTGACAGGGACTTTTTTTTAATAATATTAATTTGATACCTTCCATAACAATAAATACTAGTTGTAGAGGACAAAATTATATGAACTTTGAATTTTCCTTTCCAAATAGTTATTTTTCACTGTTGATTTCAATTTTAAGTTTGGAAGTTATGTAGAAGTTTGGTGGCAAACCTTAGATCACCATCACGACACATTATTTTTTGAATTTTTTATTTACTTTTTAGCTGAATTTCTCAAAAAAACTTGGGGCCGCTATGTTGGATTGCTGATGTGGTTATCCATTTGAGCAGAACAATCCTTAGTAACAATCTTATTAAGTTAGTAAGGAAAATGTTTATATATATATATATATATATAGGATTAGGATCCGTGTACATACATTCTACTCATATATCTACAACTTGTTTTGTCCTATGTGGGTTAAAAGTTTCTGATTGAGCTGATTTTTGGTGAAGATGATCTCTATGACGAGAAGATCATTCCCACCAAAAATCAGCTAATTCTAAAACTTCTAACCCCATATTTATGAGTTGAAGAATCGTGGACCGTCCATTTTTTGTAAATCACTTTTGATGAGGTTAAAAATTTGGGATTGAGCTGATTTTTGGTGAGGATGATCTCCTTATCATAGAGATCATCGTCACCAAAAATCAGCTCAATGCAAAACTTTTAGCCACTAGGAGAAAACATGTTGTAGATATAAGAGTAGATATGTGTGTACGCGGAACCTGGCCCTATATATATATATATAGGGTCCCGTTCAGCACCCTAAGCTTTACCACACACTTTAACAAACGTGTTTTGTCTTACATGGGTTAGAAGTTTTGGAATGGGCTGATTTTTGGTGAGGATGATCTCCATAGAGATCATCCTCACCAAAAATCAGCTCATTCCAAAACTTCTAACCCCATCAAAAATGGTTTACAAAAAATGGACGGTCCACGATTTTTCAACTTGTAAACATGGGGCTAAACATTTCGGAATGGGCTGATTTTTGGGGAGGATGATCTTCTAATCATAGAGATCATCCTCACCAAAAATCAGCCCATGTAGGACAAAAAACGTTTGTTAAAGTGTGTGGTAAAACTTAGGGTGCTGAACATTTCCCATATATATATATATATAAAAGTTTTGAATTTCTCCCCTCATTTTACCATAAATACCACCACTCTCACTCAAAGGTTGGGCTTAAAACGGGTCGGGTTTGGGTCAAATATGTGTTTACTCATATTCGTATCCATATTTTTAATTCGGATCCGACCTTTACCAATATGTTTGCAGGGCCAATGGCGACAACGATGTCACCATGAAGATACTTTATTGTGGAATCTGCCATTCAGACCTTCACTCCATTAGGAATGAATGGGCAACCGCGCTTGAAGGCATAGAGCAGTTCTCAAGCACCTCCCTCTTTCCTATGGTCCCTGGGTACTCTTATCTTTTCCATTTCACTATCATTATTATCATCATAGCCATTTGCTTGGGGTCATGGTTTAAAGTTCCTCTAGTTTAAGAATGTTTCTATACCAAGACGTATAAGTTTCCAAAACTATAATGAAACATTGACCCCCAAAACATTCAATGTTTCGGAAATATTTCAATTTATCTCTAAATGTCTAGGAATTTTTCAGTTGAGACGATTTCAGATTTTCTCTTAACCAAAACATTACTTAGAGAAGTACTTTGCCTATTGAAATCATCTTAACACTAAAACCATAACCTTTTTGCGTGTGTAGGCATGAGATCGTTGGCGAAGTGACAGAGGTAGGATGCAATGTAGCAAAATTCAAAGTGGGAAATAAGGTGGGCGTGGGATGCATGATTGGATCATGTCGCTCATGTGACAGCTGTGTTCATGATTTAGAAAACTATTGCCCTAAATTAATACTCACCTACAATGGAAATTACTATGATGGAAGTAAAACCTATGGTGGATATTCAGAGAAGATTGTTGTGGATGAGCATTTTGTTGTCCAAATCCCAGAAAACGTGCCCCTAGATGCGGTTGCACCGCTATTGTGTGGTGGTATTACAGTTTACAGCCCAATGAAATATTTTGGACTGAGTGATCCCGATAAACATTTGGGTGTAGTGGGGCTTGGTGGGCTTGGTCATATGGCTGTGAAATTTGCCAAGGCTTTTGGGATGAAAGTTACAGTGATCAGCACTTCAATTAACAAGAAGAAGGAAGCAATTGAACGACTTGGTGCCGACTCATTCTTGGTTAGTCGTGATCCAGAAGAGATGCAGGTAAATGAATGGATGTTGTATATGTCACATATTGTTGATGGATATCAGGGCCAATTTAGAACCAATCTAAAGCAGTCATATTTGATATTTGAGCTTGGAATCGTAGGATTAGCTACATATGTAGTGCATTTCACGTTCTAATTAAGGCTGTCAATGGGCAGGTTTGAGCCAAGCTTGGATGAGTCCTAATCCATCCCTATATCATGTGGACTATTTCTTAGACCAGGCCTAAATCCGAAATACCGAAGTCGGTTAAGCCTTGCCCTAATGGGCTGGGAAGAATTACTACTGCTTAGCTTTTCAATTTGTCTATGACCAATATTTTTTTCCGATAAAGAAAGGTATCTCACGTCCCTTTTGGGATGTGCACTAGTCCCTATGACTACATGCCCTGACCCCACAAAAGTTTTCCAATGTCAACACAACAGGGTAAATTAGATGGTCACCCAGTTTTGAACACATAACTAGAACCTTTCGAAGTTATTTAAAGTCATTTGATGTTACTTTTTATCAAAATAGGGATCAAATCTCCATCCAAGTTAAAAAACTGTTACAGATAAGGAAAAACTTGGTGTTTTATGATATGCTTTAATTATTTTTGTTACAAAAATTATATATATACATATATAAAATATAATTGTGGGTCAGGTCAGGCTGGGATAGCTAGCCCTAGTTCTAACACTAAAGTTTTTGATGTCTCAGGCTGCAATGGGCACTATGGATGGTATTATCGACACAGTCTCTGCTGTTCATCCACTCCTTCCATTAATCGGATTGTTGAAGACACAGGGAAAGCTGGTTATGTTGGGTGCTCCAGATAACCCGCTAGAGCTACCTATTTTCCCTTTGCTTATGGGTAAGTTTTCATAATTACGATCATTATCATCAATTCATCATCATCAACTTGTAACTAGAAAGACTATTCGATCCATAATCAGTATATCGATTTCAGAATAAGCTTGGTCGTGGTTTCACTAACAACGAAAAATTTGATTTGTTTTATAGGGAGGAAGATAGTGGCAGGTAGTGGCATTGGTGGGATGAAAGAGACACAGGAGATGATAAATTTTGCAGGGAAGCACAATATAACAGCAGATATAGAGGTTATATCGATGGACTACGTGAATACAGCTATGGAGCGACTTGCCAAAGGTGATGTTAAATACAGATTCGTCATCGACGTGGCAAATACACTTAATGCAGAGGCACTTTGATGGAAACCGAAAGTCTAAGATGTTGAAAGTGAGTAATAAATTCAAGTTCTATTGATCTGTCTATTTGGTTTGGTTCCAAAGATCAGAGTTGCTTTTATGTTCTATTTGTAGCAATGCATTTATGCATTATGAGATGTATGTATCTTGTGCAATGATTTAGTGGTGTAAACTCTTTATGAAGATGTATGATTTTAAATAAAGAATTGCATCGATTTAAATAAAGATTGTCCACCTGCAATCCATATCCTCCAAGGACACTAATTTTTTATTAATTTTTTTCTTTTTTAGGTGTACAATTGATGCTTTTAGGGCACTTAAATTTCTGATAAGTGATCGATGAGATTGCATGATGTACATGATTTTGGTTCTATTCATATTAATGAATTTAGCTAAAACAAACTTTGCCGGTCCTCCCCAAAGTCAACGAACTGGGGAATTCACAATCCGTTGAGATTTCCATATGTATTCTCGTATATGTGAGCAGGTTTGCTTATCCATATGTAGTGAACTCTTAACACTGCAAATAAATCTTTAGAGGATTCCCAATAACACTGCCTATCATTCCCAAATATTCGGCTGACGAATATTGGAGGGAAAGATTGGGCAATTGGATCCAAATTGGTATTCTACTTACCATCTTCAACTTTGAATTCCATCTATGCAATATGAGAGGATGGCCACCAATAGTATTGCAGAATTTATTACAATCTCACAATCCTCCTGGGGACCAAAGATGATAGTGAGGTAGATGAAATGTTGATGATGAAATATATATGCACCAAACTTGAAAACAACTTGGTGGAATAATGTTGAAGTATTATTTTGGATATATATAATTTTTTGTGTGGATATCGTGGGTATCCCCACCCTTCGAGTGGGACTAATCCCACGGTCACACGCACCACCCCCTTGGAAAGTCTTATGTGCATCGGGTTGAGTCAAGGGTCAACCGGACCCTAGTGGGTGGCCCAGAGAAATTTATAGTTTCGTGGGGTTTCAAACACTTGACCTACTCTTCTTGAGGAGCTTATCAAGACTCGGCTTGCCACTAGGCCAACCCCTTGGGGTTTGGATAAGATAATATGACCATCACATATGTTGCAATAGGAGATGAGTGGACCATACATATATAATCTTAAAGTAATCGTCAAGGGATCAAAGTTATTTTGCGCAAAATAAATTGGTTGCAACCAATAGGCTCGAACCAAGTAGCTAGGGTCCTTCTACTCGTGGATGGAATTCAACATCTATGAAAGTATGATTTTTTTAAAAAGTCCATTAATTAATTCTAAAAATGAATCTTGATCATATCTTCTCTCTAATAATAACTCCATATGTTGATCAAGGTCCAGGTCCTGGCGATGACAAAGATAGTTGGTGGTATATGTGAAAATCGAAACAGATAGGGTCTAGTCTCCAAAGAATGCACTCTGAAAATATGAATTGTTAGCAGGCTTGTCTCCTTTGAAGTGAAAACGAAAAAAGAAATCCACATGAATCAAATCGGTATGAACCAAACCAATTTATAGTACGGTTTGAATTGGGTTCATAAAATCAAGCAAACCACAAACCCACTGATCACTTAATTTTGATGGAGTTCGACAAACAAAACATATTTTAATTGGTTCAATGAACCAAACCAATTATTATATTTTTTTCATTGCTTATATTTATAATTTAGATTATTATATTAATTTTTTTTTATATAACTTATAAAATTTTAACATTATAATAGTACTTTTAACAAATATACATGAATTATAAATATGCACAAGTAAACCAAAGCGAAACAAGAAGCCAACTATTTCTATCTACCCCTACAAATCGGATTCATTCTAGAGAGGCGAAGTGCGAACCATGACCTTGAATTCGAACGGCAAACTGATGAACTAGAAAACATAGGCCACAACATTAAAATTGTAGAACACCATCACCCATTAAACATATCACTTATAACAATAGAAAATCTAGAAGCATGATATATTAAGTTTGGTAACAATGGAGTATTATTCTATTTAAATATTGCTTCCTTCTCTTCTTCAAGAGAAGCAGGTTCCCTGCCACAAGATGGTGTATTTTGAATCTTCTCAAGGAAGTTGAGCATCATCTCAAAGCCCTTTTCATCTGAAATTTAAAATTAAAAAAAAAAAAAAAATGAAGAAAATTAATAATCTATTATATTCGGCCCCACTTGTAAATAGATGAAAAAAAAAAAAAAAAATGGAAGATTTTTAATTACCAAGTCTGGGTACTGTGTGGCCCTTGGGGTGATGAATCACTGAAGGGTCGACAAATGATTCCAACAGAACAGTCCCGCATGTGGCTTCAAGAAGTCTGTCTCACCTGAAACCAAAAAAAAAAAAAACCATAAAAATGGTTTAACATATCAATATGATCCCATTGACCTAATATTGACATTACTTTATTTTTAATATTGTACCTAAAATGTTAATAAAAAACTTTTTACTATAAAAAATGCCTTTCTTAACATCACTTGTACGGCGAAAACACCTTTCAACACTTGGTGCAAATTTGATGCCCAGGCTTTGCATAATACCACTTTGGAACTCTCTATATTTACTAGACAAAAACTCTATTTCTGTTTTTCTTCCTCAAGCCCAGTCATCGCCACTCTAGATTTTTCATCTTCAAAATCAGCTTAAAACTCTATCTACATCAAACCTCAAAGCAAGGTAGGACTCTTGGGGAAATAGATAAAGATGGAATTTTTAGTAGAAAATACAGTTTTTCTACAAAAGTAAAAGAGAAATTTACCAAAACGGTACAGTTTTCATAATTAATTATCAAAATGGTAAACCGTAGCAATTAATTCCGAAAACAGTAATTTTACCGTTTTTGAAATTAATATTTTTTATCAAAATGGTAAAAACAGTAAAATGTATTTTTTTTTACCGAAAATACCCTTTTTGTTTTACATATGTATTTACCATTTTAACTTTAGAAATAAATTAAAATCCAACTAAATCTTTCTCTTCTTTTTAATCTTCCCAACATTAAATAGAAATATGAAAGAGGAGATAATTTTTTGTAAATTTAGTCAAAAAAATAAAAAAGGGTATTTTCGGTATAAAAAAATTACATTTTACTGTTTTTACCGTTTTGGTAAAAAATATTAATTTTAAAAATGATAAAATTACCGTTTTCGAAATTAATTGCTACAATTTACCGTTTTGATAAATAATCAAAATGTGATGCACGTTTTGATAAATTTGCCAAAGTAAAAGGTTACTCTTAAAATAATGGACTGAATATAAGATTGAATAAATTAAAAATAATTTATAATAGAGATTGGAGCGCTTGAAAGATGATTGGTTTTTGCAAGAAAATCAAATAAGATTAAAACTCAAGGATTGTCTAAAGTAAAGTTAAAAATGACATATTCAAGATAAGATTGAATAATAAAAAAATATACATAAAGGTTGAAGAGCTTGAAGGTGATTGGTCTAGGTAAGAAAAATTCTAATTTTGAAAAGAAAAATAATGGTTTTTTGCTAGAGGTTGAAGATGGACCATTTAAACGGGACTGGATCCTCTGTAGGGCAACATACTTGTAATTGGATCTGCGGCACATTTCAATGGTTGACAGAGTGCCACATTAACTAATAACTAAAAAACTCCGTTTGAAATGGGGACCGTCCATTTTAAAATAATTGGATCTGACAAAATTTTTTTAATTTAATTCTTTTTGAATCAAATTTTGATCACGATCATTGCAGACTTCAAGTGTTATTTTTTTCCCAGCATGAGTCTCTATATATCGCCTGTGGAGAGAGCCTACGGAGGATCCGCACCCCATTTAAACTATTCACATTAGTATATAAAAGAAAATCAGTGTAGGGGCTGATGGAGTGAATTTTTGCTCAGACTTGTCGGTGTGTGCCATGTCAAGCATGTAAGGGTAGTTTTATAAGTTACATGTGCCATTCAATATACGTGGGTTCATGTGATTGGTGCATCCCATATTTCTAAGAGAAACAAATTTCAATTTCGGGGCTGAGGTGGTGCACTGCACATGCTTGACTTTACATGACACTAACTATGGAGTGCGATTTTGTTGATGGGCATATTGTTGAAGCAAAGTGACCACACAATCCTATTGAAGGATTGCTAGGAATTTTTTTTTTCAGCAGTCCCTCCATCTGAATTTTGTTTACAATCCTCATACTCTTTATTGATTAAATTCCAATCCAAACACCCACATTTTCAATTGAAATAGCAAAATACTTGTCTTACTAACATAATAAGATTTTAATCCTTACCAACGGTCTTTTTACTTGTATGGATAATCACATAACCAGTCCAACACTACCACAGCCCTCTAAAATTCATCGAAAGCCTCAGATCAAAAAAATAAAATTCAAAAAATAATTTTTTTTTTAGCTTTAAGTTTTTGAAAATTATCGAACTTCCAAACTTAAAATTGAAATACAATGGTGAAAAATAACTTTTTTGGGGATTTATTTTTCCAAAGTTCATATACTTTTGTCCTCGACAATATTGAAATATCAGATTATGTTTTCGGATGCCATAAGATGAGCTCAAGGTAAGTCGAAAATAGTAAAATATTTTAGAGAAACATTTTTCTTACTAAGTAAGATTTCAAATCTTAGTAAGGATCATTGAGCTCAAATAGATTACCAAATTAGCAATCCAAAACTAAGGTTTTTGATCCTATTTTTTTGAATGAAAATTATTTCCTTGAAAAATTCAGATAAAAATAATAATGAATGAATGAAAATTATTTTTCTAATTAACCTGAAAAAATAAAAGGAGGTGTTTCAACTTTTTACTATAAGAGATATTTTAAGAGAGGCCCTATTGACACCCCAACTCTTACTTATTACACCCTAATTACTTAAATTAATTATCACACCCAAAGATCAAAACACACTTTTCAAATATTACTAAGGTTTGTCTCAAATTGCAATCTCATCATAATAAAATATTATAGCACCCATTCAAATAATTTTAGTAGCTTTTTACAATTAAAAAAGGTTCATATAAAATCCTAAACCTAAAACAAAAGAATTTATGAAAAAAATAAATGAGATTTTCTATTGGCACCCCAACTTTTACTTATTCTCAACCATTCACCTATTTTCTTTATTCATTACTAAAGTTTGCCTCTAATTACAATCTCAACATAATAAACTGTTATAGCACTTATTCAAATAATTTTAATAGTTTTTTACAATTAAAAAAATATTCATATAAAATTTTAAATCTAAAAAAAAAAGAAGCTAAGGAAAAAAAAATGAGAAGTTCTATTGGTACCCAAACTTTTATTTATTCTCAATCATTCGCCTGTTTTCTTTATTTATTACAAAGGTTTGCCTCACATTACAATCTCAACATAATAAAATATTATAGCACTCATTCAAATAATTTTAATAGTTTTTTAATTAAAAAAATGTTTATATAAAATCCTAAACCCAAAACAAAAGAATCTAAACAAAAGAAAATAAAAAAATGAGAGAGTTTCTATTAGCACCTCAACTTTTACTTATTCTCAACCATTCAATTGTTTTCTTTATTTTTAATTGGGGTGCAATAAGAAAAAGTTGGGGTGTCAATAACACCTATCTTAAAATATCTCTCATAGTAAAAAGTCGAAACACCTCCTTTTATTTTTGCAGGTTAATTAGAAAAATATTTTTTTATTCATTATTGTTTTTTTTTTCATTTTTTTATCTGAATTTTCAAGGAAATCATTTTCATTCAAAAATCATAATTTGTTTTACATAAATTACATTTTTGATTTTTTTTAATAATCGAAAACCTTTGTATTGGATTGTCAATTTGGTAAATCATTTGAGCTCAATTACCCTTAGTAAGATTTCAAATTTTACTAAGTTAATAGGAAAAGTGCTTCTCTAAAATACCTTATTGTGTCCAAGTAAGTAACCCTGGGCTCTCCTTGTGCCATTCAAAAACATGATTAGATGCTTCAATATTGTAGTGGACAAAAGTATATAAACTTTGAAAATGCAAATCCTAAAAAAAATAGTTATTTTTCACTGTTGTATTTCAATTTTAAGTTTGAGAGTTATTTGAAAATTCGGTAACCAGCAATTTTCAAAAATTTGCATCAAGCTCACTATATATATATATATAGGGAAATGTTCAGCAACAAACATTTTGGCAAAACATTTTTCAAAACATGGGTCAGAAGTTTTGGAATGAGCTGATTTTTGGTGAGGATGATCTCTACAGTGAGGAGATCATCATCACCAAAAATCAGCCCATTCCAAAACTTCTAACCCCATCAAAAATGGTTTACAAAAAATGGATGGTCCACGATTTTTCAACTTAAAAACATGGGGCTAGAAGTTTTGGAATGGGCTGATTTTTGATGAGGATGATCACTATGGTGAGGAGATCATCATCACCAAAAATTAGCCCATTCCAAAACTTCTAACCCCATCAAAAATAGTTTACAAAAAATGGACGGTGCACGATTTTTCAACTTGTAAACATGGGGTTAGAAGTTTTGAAATGGGCTGATTTTGGTGAGGATAATCTCCTCATCGTAGAGATCATCCTCACCAAAAATCAGCTCATTCCAAAACTTCTAACTCATGTAAGAAAAAAATGGTTGGCTAAAATGTTTAGTGCTGAATGGGACCCATATATATATATATATGGGAAATGTTCAACAACGAACATTTTGGCAAAACATTTTTCAAAACATGGGTTAGAGGTTTTGGAATGGGCTGATTTTTGGTGAGGATGATCTCTACGGTGAGGAGATCATGATCACCAAAAATCAGCCCATTCCAAAACTTCTAACCCCATCAAAAATGATTTACAAAAAATGGACGGTCCACGATTTTTCAACTTGAAAACATGGGGCTAGAAGTTTTGGAATGGGCTGATTTTTGGTGAGGATGATCTCCTTACCGTAGAGATCATCCTCACCAAAAATCAGCCCATTCCAAAACTTCCAACCCATGTAGGACAAAAATGATTGGCTAAAATGTTGGCCAAAATGTTTGTTGCTGAACGGGACCCTATATATATATATAGGGTCCCGTTCCCCACCCTAAGCTTTACCCTACACTTTAACAAACATGTTTTGTCCTATATGAGTTAGAAGTTTTGGAATGAGCTGATTTTTGGTGAGGATGATCTCTATGGTGAGGAGATCATCCTCACCAAAAATCAACCAATTCCAAAGCTTCTAACCCCATCAAAAATGATTTACAAAAAATGGACGATCCACGATTTTTGAACTTGTAAACATGGGGTTAAAAATTTTAGAATGGGTTGATTTTTGGTGAGGATGATCTTCTAATCATAGAGATCATCCTCACCAAAAATCAACCCATTCCAAAACTTCTAACCCATGTAGGACAAAACACGTTTGTTAAAGTGTAGGGTAAAACTTAGGGTGTTGAACATTTCCCATATATAGATATATATATATATATATATATATAGGCTTCCGTTCAGCAACAAACATTTTGGCAAAACATGGGTTAGAGGTTTTGGAATGGACTGATTTTTGTTGAGGATGATCTCTACGGTGAGGAGATCATCCTCACTAAAAATCAGCCCATTCCAAAACTTCTAGCCCCAGTTTACAAGTTGAAAAATCGTGGACCGTCCTTTCTTTGTAAACCATTTTTTATGGGGTTAGAAGTTTTGGAATGGGCTGATTTTTAGTGATGATGATCTCCTCACCGTAGAGATCATCCTCACCAAAAATCAGCCCATTCCAAAACCTCTAACCCATGTTTTGAAAAATGTTTTGCCAAAATGTTTGTTGTTGAACATTTCCCATATATATATCTATATATATCTTGAATTTTTTTTTACCTGAGCTTTTGATGAAACTTAGAGTGCTGCGGTAGTATTGGACTGGTGATGTGGTTATCCATATGACTAAAACGTTAAAACAGATTAAAATCTTACCATATTAGTAAGACAAGTGTTTTGTTATTTCAATTGAAAATGACGGTGGTTGGATTTGTATTTAATTAATAAAGAGTATAAGAATTGTAAAAAATTTAAGACGAAGGGACTGCACAAAAAATTTTCAAACAATCCTCCAATAGAATTGTGCGGTCACTATGCGTTAACAATATGCCAGTCAATAAAATCGCACTCCTAACCATGCGAGGCCTTCCCATCAAACTCGTTATTAGTGAACACTAGAATTTTTAATTTTTTATGAGAGACAAACAAATGGGCAACCCTAAAAGTATGTATAGTTGATTGTTTATGGCTATAAAAGTCTGAAACACATAGCAAAATTTAGATCCTGTACTCCAAAGTATAGGATAACTAACTAACTCCAGCATTCTTCACATGCCATATTACCCAATCTACTGGGTTCATAACCCCCTAGTACACCCATTGATGGACATTTAAACCAAAGGTTAAACTGATAATTGATTTGAGTGGTAATTAACTAAAAGCTGGGCTAATCATTTGAAACCCAAAGTGTCTGCCACAAGTCAGTAAAGGAGACCTGAAGTTCTTTAATTCCCCAACTGCTTGAAATTACGAGAAAAATACCTAAAAAGCGTACCGAAGGGCATGTAATCCGAGATGAGTAAGCTATTTCAGCCAGGTCTGGTAACTTAAATTTTGCCCCTCCAATAATTATGAGAAATTTTATGGTTTGTGAGTGCTACACCATGCAATTAAAAACAGACAAATAAATCTCAAAAACGAAAAAACAAAAAAAAAAACAAAAAACAAAAAACAAAAAAAAAAAAAAAAAATGAGAAAAATAGCATTAAAAGGCTCCAAAAAACCCACAATTTACATATAGCTTTGTTGTAGACCAGGCAAAGCCGCCGAGTGAATCGCCCCCTAAAATGTTGCGAACATCGACAAAACATAACAAAAAATGTGGGAATATGATAAAAGATGAATTGAAAAAGAAGATTAAAGAAAAAAAATATGATATTTACTTTGGAATCATTCCAATGATTTTCATGATATCAACCACGTTGAATGCATCAACATCCAAACAATAAAAAATAAAAACTTTTTTTATTCTATTTATCAAATATATGAAATCAATTACAATAATCATATATATATGCTAGACTCAAAACTCTGGTGCTAAAATTATATAAAATTGATATTTTTGATTTTGAGATTTAAATCTCTTGTAAAATTAATATTCTATCAGTATTTTGATCATAACTTTCTCAAAAGTCGTCAGAATTGCAAAATCTTAGATTCGTTGGATAAGTAATTGAATAACCTTTAAAACGACACGAAAATCAACTTAATACAATAAGTTTTAACACTTAAAATAAGATATAAATAAAAGTAACATGAATAGTACCTAGAATTAAATCAAATTCCTAAGCTAACTTAATAATCCAACACCACATCATTCTAAATTTTATTTGAAAATTCAAATTCAAAAAAATAATATTTTGAGTTTAATTCAATGTGTTGAAAATGAATGGCTACCAAACTCCTAAAACTTAAAATTTAAATTCAATAGTGAAAATAATGTTTTATTTTTTTGAAATGTTTTTCTTCAAACGCTCTTAAAATTTCGTCCTCTACTTGCCTATGGGATTGGATCATGTTTTTGGATGCCAGGATGTGAGCTCGTGACACTTAGTAAGATTTAAAATCTTACCAAGTTAGTAGGAGTAGTCTGACTCTGGAAAAAATATATTGTTTAAGAGCATCTCCAATGACGCTTCAAATTTTGGTGACTATCTCTCATAAATGATCTCCGATGCAACTCTTAAAAGTGGAACATACTAGCAAAATTTCAAAGTAACATTACAAATTAAGGTATCTTTCTTATCTGAAACCTTGTATAGAAAATTAATTTGCCTAGTACATCTAATAATCTCAATCTGAGCCAATATTTTATATAAAATAACAACTCAAGTTAGAATTAAAACTACTAATTTTTATCTGATCATCCTCTAATTAAAATAAGCTAATATTTCATTAATTCAAATCCCAATCTATTTGAATAATCACGTTAGGCTTGCCCTACCAGTGATCTCATGTGGATCATCGCGGTTTCAAATTCAAATATAATGCACTATAAAACATGTTTCAAACCCAAAACAAATATGAAATTAACGGCCTTTTATGATTAGGTCTGACTAGTTAGATTTTCCCTTGAGAGTATATAATTCTGTTTTAACGTCATGTTTGACTGTAAAGCTGCTTTGAAATTACAGAAAGTATTTGTCTTTGATTATATGTATTGTACTCATGTATTAAATTTTCTTCTTTGGCAAGAAATCTACTCACCACACCAACAGCATGTGTGATGTCCAGCCTCATAACACATTATATATTGCATACATCAAACTCCCAACTATTGATGCATAGGGGACGTCTTTCATGTCTTTCTTTTCCTTCTCATTTGAAAGATTGCTTCATACTGATTAATCTCAACCCAAAAACAAGATAAGAGATGTTGGGGGAATGAAGCAGTTCCAATAAAGGGAGTGTTGTATCTTAACTAATTGCCCCAGGAAAATGGGGGAGATCAAAAGAAAATTGAGGATATCAAAGAAATTAAGTTAGGTTATAAGTATAACATATATATATATATATATATATATATATATATATATATATATATATATTTTTTTTTTTTTTCTTTTGAGGTAATATATGGGTCAAGAAAATTCTTATTACCGTGATGTATCAAAACCTTTTGATACAAAACAAAATATTTCTAAATCAGTTGATGCTTCGAGAACAATGTTTCATTCCAATTTCAATTAATATCAAATTAAGGTTGTAGTTGATATGAGAGATTATATTGTCATACCAACCTTTGTTAACGCCACCCCAATTCATATGTAAATCAACATAGCGCACATCTTAAGGGCGGCATTAGCAAAAGTTAGCGTGACAATAGCAGCTCACAATTGATATTCCTATTTCTGGCCTAGTAGATGCTTCCTAACTGAAGACAAGAAGTCCTTTAATCAATGTGGTTGAGGACAACGGCGGCGCTTAATTTTCTATTATCCTTCACAACAAATATACCAACAAACGTATTTAATATGTAATACATATATAGATATTCCATGGGGCATGTCATGCCAACAAATGAGATAAGGAGGCCTGGACTGGAGTTGGTAATTAAGAAAAGCCTATGGACAGTAGGTTGCAGTTTCAAGTTCATTGAAAGATTCATTTTTTTGTCTACCCTTGATTAATTAATGAAGCATCCAAAATTAAGCCTGATTGGTGATTTATTTCAAATTAATATTACCAAATTTTGTCAGCATCTTTTTGTGCATGGCCATTGATGATAAGTTCAAGCTCCAACCTACTTAAGAAATAATCCATTATGCTGATTTTGGTGTTTGTTCTATTTGTTTTACGAGTAAACTTAGTTTTTTAGTGAGATAAGTAACTTAGTAATCAGTGATTGACCGTTGTCTGATGCAAAATCAAATCTTGACAGGGATGACCATGCAAACAAAACTTTGTTGATCAAGTTAGTGGTCAGAATTTAAATAGAGTTTATGATTCAATTGACAAGTTATAATCGAGGATGTCTCCATTGCATATTTAAGATATCTAACTAACTTTTTGTTTTTATCGATAAGTTTTTTTATCTTTATTTTTTATTTATTAGTAACCCTATTTTTAATGAATTCTTGACGGGATTTGAACCTAGGTCTCTAGTATAATAATCCAAAAATTTTACCAATTAAAGTAGTTGCCATGACGTCCTTGCTAATTGCCACATGTGCTAGATTCATTTCTTATTGTAAGAGCTTTCGTACCTTAGAATCCCTAAGATATCTAAGATCGGGTATATGATCTTAAGAAAATCAAGGATTGTGGAATAAATATTCAATATCTGGGCCGGGTCTTGTTAACGTGTGTTCTAAGGGCACGCAGTAAAGTGCAATAAATACACTTTGGAAATTGGATTTTATACCAAAAGACCCTTAAAAAATTGTTTTTATCAAAATACCCTTAAATTTTAATTTTCAAAGTGTATTTATTGCATTTTACCAAGCGCCCGTAGGGCACATGTTACAAAATCGTATCTTTACCTATTGACCGAAGAGGTTGAAGATAATGAATATTTTTTATATAAAAAAAAGGGATTTTGACTAAATAGTTGAAGATATTTTGATCTTTTCCAGTGAGTTCAACACGGGAAAGATACCTTACCTACCACTCATCTATAATCATGGAGATTATGTCTAAATCACCTTGAGTAATACCTTTTATTTTGGGATCCGTAGAGTCATGAAAATGACTGGTAGAAAAATGTAATCAAGATCGTTCAAATATAACATCCAACCGTACATATTTATCTTTTTTTTTCTTATCATTTTTATGAATATTTGTTTTTTCTCGAGTCAGCGATAACGATTCTTTTGTTTTTGGCTAGAGAATGAAAATGGGGTCGGTCTAACACTGAAATGGCGAATTGTACTCACTTAAATTATTTTTGTTAAAAAGAAAAATAAAGTATCCTTTCGTTTTGGCTTATTATACACACCTTCACTTACCGAAAGGTTGTGTGCAAAAAAAACCTACTCATTGGAAATAACATTTCACTCGCACTGATTGAAACTTATACATTTCTATTTAAAATATTAAATTCAAATTAACTTATGTGGATAAAGGACTAATGGCCATTACACTCCGGTATTTTTAATTCTTCGAAGTTCGTCGATAGATTTGAAGTAATGAAGATAAGTTTATAAGATTTTTACAATTCATTTTCCTTGTTTAAATTTTTTAATAGTGTTATCTCACATGGATTGGCCAACGAATATAATCACATGCAATTTGTTTTATTTTCAATTATTATTAACATTTGAAACAAATCTTAGAAGCAAATGATCATTTTTTTTAAATTTCGGTGTCGTTTGGTAGGTGCAGACCTAACAAGGAAAAACAGGTTCGGTATGTATATACCAAATAGACAGATAAAATTCAAATAATACCAGATAATCAATCAATAGGTATATACCAAATATCCTTTATTACACTTGGTGAGTTCATACCGAGTGTACCACACATGCATAGTTCGATGCAATGGTACCAAACAAAACTATAAATCTTATCAGAGTTCATCTGATGCCACAATACTAAATGTGTTGAAACAAGTTCGGTATGTACATACTGAAGTTGTTTGGCAACTATCGATAAAACCAATCAAGCAGAACTGATTTTTTTTTAATCATTTAAGTTCTTTTACTTGTTCACTAATTATTTAACTTCATCAACAACTTCAATGTAGTTACCTAATGTAATTGATTATACGAGATATTTTGAATTAGATCAAGTTTTTCATAGTCGAGATGACATATGTAGATGGGTCATAGAAACTGGTAAGATTGTTGGGATTGATCTAATAGTCTCAAGATCTTATAATTAAAAGAGTGATATCCCCATAATTTGCTTCGGTTATGAGAGGGGTGGAACTTATAGAGGGTCGAAAAATGATGGTGATGAAAAATCTATTAGAAGGTCAGGTACCAAGAGATGCGGACGCCATTTTTTCTTTGAAAGGTTTGAAACTACCCGAGGATGATCAGTGGAAAATCAAGGTAATATGTGATTTCCAAAATCACAAGATTATTGAGCATAATGAGGGGAATTCATTTATTAGAAAACTATTACCGAGTGATAAATAATTACTGTATGGAATGACAATGTTAGGTGTTAAGCCAAAATAAATTCTCTAAGCAATCAAGGAAATAAATCAATTTAGTGTTACAAAAATAAGCTCTATTTACAATGATCAGTCAAAATTGAAGAAAATTTATCCACCTAAAGAAATCTTAGTTCAAAGTCAAACCCTTGCAACAAGAAAAAATCATTTACAACACGTCGTCAAGGATGGGGAATGATGATATGTGTAGTGCTGATACATCGATCAACTATAGATCCACCTAAGATTTCTTCAATTTAAAGTGAAGCATCATATCCACCTAAGATGTCTTTAGTTCAAAGTGAAGCATCACCTTTTTGTAGGCGTAGTACGAATAAAATACCGGTCAAAAAGCGTCTACTTCACCATAGAAGGTCAACTAATCATGATAGATATATCCAGCATTTCCCATATGAGGTATCCAAGTATATTGTAAATATAAAGGATTTTTCTGGACATGAAAATTGTTATTTTAGAGCAGTTGTTGGACTTTTTGGATATGACTAACGATAACTCTAGGAGTCAAGTAAGACGTCATTTGAGGGATGAGTTGATCTTATTTCAGGCTCATTACATTCAGATATTCGGGAATGAAGTACAGGTTGATGAGTTAGAGAAAAAATAATATTTTATTTTATTTTATAATTTTTGTACCGGTCAATTGGATGAGTATGCCTGATATTGGTCATCTAATTGCTTCGCATTAAAATATTTTCATTCTTCACTATCAAAACAACAATGCTTA
Organism: Akebia trifoliata; assembly: GCF_017979445.1. Classification (NCBI taxonomy): domain Eukaryota; kingdom Viridiplantae; phylum Streptophyta; class Magnoliopsida; order Ranunculales; family Lardizabalaceae; genus Akebia; species Akebia trifoliata. The sequence continues at coordinate 10,308,714 of NC_141376.1, read as the reverse complement.
ACCTTTTTGCCTTTATGATCTATACACTAACAATTGAGGCAGTAAAAAACATTACGATCGGTTACATAGATGATCGTTTTATTCAGCTTTTTATGCAAGAAGGATGTTTGATACCTCATATCACCGAGGTTTGAAGAAAATACCATGATCCATTGGCTTCAAATTGAGCGGGTATGTTCTCAATTAGGATTGAACAATTTAGATAAATGATTTGATTAGATGTTGCGCTATATGAAGGGCTAATAATCCTTAACAATGATAGTGACTAAGTAACATATTTATATTATTTTTTTTTGAGGTCTGTGAGCCAATTTGATATGAATATTTTGAGGCTTGCAAGCTAATTTTTTAGACATGCAAGTTATTATCTATTTGATTTGAATGTGTTGTTACTTGTAAACATTGAGTAAATGCGAGTGAAACATAATTTTGATGGGAAAAAATTTAAAGAAGTTTATTGTCTGTTCAGAACCATAGTATCAAATTTAACACACATGACTCAGTAGGTACATACCGAGTGTTCAATCCAACTTTCGGTGTAGGAGTTATTCAAAGTCTTGTGTATTTTCGATATTTTTATATCAAAATTTTTATTGCGTACTCGATAGGTAAATATCGAGAACGCTATACAAAATTCGGTCCTAGATTATCAAACATATATAAAAATTGTAAAAAATGTGATTCGAAAAATACGACTTATAAAAAAATAAAAAATATGTTTATATGAGCAAATGAAGTTAATTGGCATGTATCATACACTTAAATAAGAAACCCTAAAGATTTTCCAAAGAACAAAAAAATGATTATATGCCTAAATCATACAAGAATAAGTGATTAAAACACAATGGAAGTTTAAATTATAGCATTGGAGATGCGTGTAATCATTCGATTTGAGTTAGTATTGGAGATGAGAATGACAAATTAGATTTAGGAGTTCACTCGGTAATTTGGTTTGGATGTAATCGTTCGGTACCCAACATGTGTGTGCAATTAGTTATTTTAAGGAAAACATGAAATAGGTGTGTAGATAGTAATTTTAAAGTTGAGGTGGGTATCGCAAGTAAATGAATACAAACTTTATTCTTTGTCATTTGTTCTTATATTTATTAGAAATAAGGCATTAAAATTAGGATTTTTGCCATAAGATTGAAGATAAACTTAAAGAGATTCAATAACTTGAAAATTTTACATTGAATAAGAGTTTTAACTTTTTTTTTGAGTGTCCGCTTTGCTATTATTATATGTGCATTTTAGATTATTGGGTTATGTCTTTTATTCTTGTATATGGAGAGTTGTTATGGATTCTACTCGGATTTTTTGATGATTCGTTACCCGTATGACCTGTTTAATTGGCATGGTCAAAATATTGGACCCTTTTGATTTGGATTTGGATTTGGCACGTTTACCCATTTTATAACCCTAAATATATAAAGCGTAAGAGATGAATCATTAATGGGGTGAGAGAGATATATATATATATGAGAGGCAGTGAAATTATAACCCAGTTCTTCTTTGGTTATCATAGTGAAATCATCGTTTTCGCCTATGGACGTAGGTCGATGCTTTGATTGAACCACGTATACCTTGTGTCTTGTGAGATTATTATTTTTCTTGTTAATTAATACTTCGGATCTGAAGATTTTCTCTAATATAGATATTTTGTCAATATCTATTCAACATTGTGTTTAATATATGCTTACACATTGAATTTCAAACTTAACGTTGCACACTGTATTCATAAAACACTGAACTCATCATTGGAATGACCTTCACAAAACACTTGAAATGCATGCATAATAATAATAGTGAAACAGACACTCAATAAAAAAATTACGTTTAAATCTTCTAAATTATGACTAGGCCATTCGCAATTCATCATCCTAGATCGTGGGAATGCATCATAATCACTGTGAAAAAATTGAGGTAAATTAAAACGGGAGAAAAAGATTATGCCGTAGACTTCAACAATTTTGTTAATCAACGTGTGAGTGCATTTAGAAAGGAAAAGTTCTCTAATAGGATAATTAAGTTACCTCCCAAGAGGTAAAAATATTTAGAAATAAGTTCCATCACGTAATTTTCCATTTTCCCAACTAAAATGATGGTGGAGAGATTTAACAAACTTTTATGGATTATCGTGTTACCCACCCATTTAACGCGATGACTCATGGGTCCGGTCACTAGAAGCACACTTATTTCACTGGTCACTAGTCTTATAATTTCCATTTCTAAGTGGGACAGGTGTTAGTGGATAATCTCTTAGTGGTGGGCATTATGTCAAGAAAAAAAATATTAATGGTTGGTTATATAATGACCTCTTCCAACTTATTGGTCCCCTCTTTCAAGTGTACCATTTTTTTTTTTTTATAAATCTAGATGACTAGATTGGTGATTTTTCACTCCTTCATACCTAATTTTACGAACACATGGCACTTTTCAAGCCCATTCATCCTTTTGGGAAGATTGATGGTTTATATTAATTTGATTTATTAACTTTAATATACATTACATATGGCCATGGGTTGAAGCTCGTGATAGAACAAATGTGATGGTAAGAAATAACAATCATGGTGTTTTTTAATTATGTATAATTTTTCTTTTTTAATCTTTCCCATTGACCTCAATAAAAGTTAGAATAGTAAAACCAATCATATGGTATGGTTAAAATATAAAAAGGGCAATAAATGGGAAAATGTCCCCAACTCAATTTCAAAAATATATGCAACATAGTTTTATTTTCTTTTTAAGGAAAATGGGTGTCTTAAATGATAGTTAAGAACGTTCTTCCAACGTGATAGAGATGGAGACATTGGATTTTGTAGGTAAACAATTTTGTTGAGCAAGGTTTCGTTGGCCACCCAAATGGAGTTATCTCTGCTTACTGATATTTGTGATTTTTGAGGATTTCATGCACTCAGGGGATTTGGGCTAGATATGGTGCCCTTAGAGGTTAGTTGCTTTGCCTTTGTTAGTTGGGCCTAAGGGTTTAGATCATCGTCATGAAAATAAAAAAATAAAATAAAATTTGTTGAACAAGATCTTCACAAATCTTTATTAATGATAATTCTTGATTTTTTTTTCCATGATTCTTCTGTGAATTCTCTTCGATGATCAAGGCAATAATAATTTCAATAGAATGAATGAATTTTTCACTTAATGAAAATCATATACTTTTACTTTTACTTGATGCCAATTTGTAGAACTTCATTTTCCCTAATCGTAGTGCATGACATTTTGTTCCTATCCCTATCAAAAATGTCGAATACGTTCCAACTTTGAAATTTCATGCACATTCTTCCCTTCATATTACACACAAGATTAACCTTAAAAAAATATTAATATTAGGCACACATTAAACATTCTTGAAATGACCGAGAGAGTCTACATTTTATTAGAGAAATTCTAATGCAACACCAACTTTTGCTAGCACCACCCCAATTCATGTATATACATCACATAAAGAATTAGAACACATCTTGTGGTGGCATTACAAATAGTTGGTGTGGCAATAGAAGCTCTCTTTTATTTATTTATTTATAAAGACAGAAGATGTGCAATAATTCAGGATGATATAATAATTAAAAAAATATGAATACTTTTTATATATAAAAAAATTATTTCATTATCAAAGTTTTTAAACTCCATCCGTCACTAGTTGCGTCGCTACATCCCTTTCGTAGTTTCCACTTTCAAGGGAAAAACAATTGTCTCACTAACCTAAGGATTTCTAAATAGTATCACTAGGCAATCTCTATGATCTCTAGGATTCCTCGTTTGCTTCCTCCCATCTATGTTGTACGCTTGACGCTGTGCGTTAGACATCGCTATAGCTTTAAAAAACTCGCTATTTTGACAGAAATTAAAAAACTGACCGACCCTGGTTGTCTTATTGTGGATCTTTAAATATTACCACCACACCTCTCAACTCTACCATCTCTCTCTCTCTCTCTCTCTTTGAGTGTGAAACTAAAATGACGAAATCGCCGGAAGAAGAACACCCACAGAAGGCTTTTGGATGGGCAGCGAGAGATACATCTGGTGTCCTCTCTCCCTTTAAATTCTCTCGAAGGTATTTTATTTTTGTTGTTTTTAGAATTCTCTCTGTACGTGTTTTTGTGCTCGATTATGTGTTTTGTTTTGAAAAGAAAAAAAAAAACAGGGCTTTTATTCGATTTTGAAGAAATCTTGAATTTGATTATGATTTATCTTTTACTTTGTTTTTTCTTCTGATATATTTATTTAGGTCTAGTTTTAATGAATTTAAAAATTAAAATTGAAATCAGATTTTGTTTTTTTTATTTTTTATTTTATATTATTATTATCCTATGTTGATTTCACTATTGAAGTCAAATCAAACTGCACTTAGTCTGTCTCTGTCGTGCACCATATCTGTTAGTGTACTTCTGCTCCCAGGCGTACTGTTGACGTAAGAAATGATTCTTGTAACGTAACGTAAATATTATAATTTCTTTTGAGAATTGGGACTTTGAGAGGAGAGATAGGTGTGCTTATAATATATAAATAATTGACAGGGACTTTTTTTTTAATAATATTAATTTGATACCTTCCGTAACAATAAATACTAATAGAGTGGTGATATTCTAACCAGAAAGTCTTCGTTAGGACTGGATCAGTTTGATTCCGGATCAGCATCAACCCGCTATCGATCCGAAATTTTTACTATGTGGTCCAGATCTGATAAGGTGAATAAGACATTGACCCGAATCTGATCTGATCCGATTTAAGTTTTTTACAATCCAAAATCGATCCGATTTAAATTTGGAAAAAATTTTAAGATTTTGATTCCTAATCTCTTGGGAGTGGTGATGAAGCAAATAAGTTTAGCTTTCATTTTGTTATAGAATCTTTCTTTTCAAGTCATTTTGAATCACTACCAAGCGGGCTGGACTAGTGTTAATTATTCTATACAATAATTTCTAATCAATCCTCTAACCTTCCATCTCAAAGAATCATACATCATGGACAAAGAAAAGTTTCATCTCACATAATAATATAGTCAAACACCTACAACAAGGGCAACTTTCTTCCTTCATTACACTTCCAATCAAATGGAAGCATGGCTATTGTTAAGCGCTTGGTTTGGAGGAATGCTGCCTGAGAGCATGGCTGTCGTTAAGTCTTCGAGAGAGAGGGAGAGAGAGTTGAAGTTCAAACCTGGGGAAGAAGTACGATTATGGCTTCTCGACTTCTCACCTTCTTAACAAATCGCGAGAGAGAAAATATATATATTTCCTTTTATCAAAGTGGGAGACGATTAGACGAAAGGGTTGGTATTAAGAAAATCAATCGGATCGGATTATAATTGATCCTAAATTTTAGTGATCTATATATTTCAATCCGAATCCGATCCGAAAATCCAAATTATTGATCCAAATCCGAATTTTCTAATTAGATCGGATATCAGATAAAAGTCGGTTCATTGCCAGTCTTGATGTGTTATAGACACGAAACCATAGATCTATTTCCTCGGGATGCACATCTTTTAGTCGGATTTGAATTTGTGTGCCCCGAGAAAACATATCTATGATTTCATGTCCATAACACGTCAGTCGAGTAATGACTTTCTAGTTAGAAAATCATTATTCATACTAATTTGATGAGTAGATCTTATGCATCTAGGGTAGAGGATTAAGATCCGAATAATGATTTTCTAACTAAAAAGTCTTCACTCGATCGATATTAGGTTAATGTGGTACGGACATGGAATCATAAATCTTTTTACTTAGGATACAAAATTGCACATTTTTATGGGAATGTTTAGTTGTTTATCTCTAGAAAAAAGATCTATGGTTAAATGTCCATGCCACTTCAATTGAGTATTGATGGAGCGAAGGCTTTCTAGTTTGAATATCAACACTCTTAAAATCTTCCTCCCACACCTCAACACTTGCCACCTTATGCACTCAGGTGGAGGATTGTAAAATAATTTGCTCACACAATTTTGCTCATGGAGCTCAAAGAAATCTGTCTGGGATCCACCAATCACATATATCCACGTGTATTGAATGGCCTTCATAATTTACAAAAGTACTTTGTTAGTTACAATACTACCCTTGTACGCTTGACGTGACAAGCACTGAGTAATTTGTGAACAAAAACAATTCGTAGAGGATAGGAACCATTGTCCCACACTCAACAGATGCTACAATCCAAGGGATTGATGTTAAAGTATCTCCTTTTTAAAAGATCCGTGATGAATGCATGACTGATACATGACAAAATGAAAAAGATGTGCGGTTAATTGTCCTTGCCACATCATCCGCGTACAAAAATTGGAGGAATGAGACCTTCCTCCCACTCCTCAATACATGCACCTTAACCATATTTCATGGAATCTTTAAAAAGAGAATATTTTAGGCTTTAGTTTTATAGTTAACGTGGCATGTATTGAGGTGTGGGAGAAGGATTTTATTCCTCCACCTTGGGTGCACACGACGTGTATTCTTTTAAAATTCCCTTGAATTGTGCATGTGGCATGTGTCGAGGAGTGGGAGGAGGGCTTCAATCCTCCACGCAGGTCCACAAAGAAGATATTTCAGGCATTAACTCCTTGGAGGCTCACGTGTTGAGGCCACGCAGCGACATCCCCTCTAGTTTGATTCGTTATTAGAATTATATTTTTAAAATAAGAACATAATTTTCTATTATTGAGAAAATTGTTTAAATAATACAAATTTAATATTATATTATAAAAATAAAAATAATTTAAGAAAAATATATTATATTTTTAAAATTCATTAAATCACCATTTTATTAGACTGACAACTTAATTATCCATCATCCTCTAAGACTTTTTTTTTGCTCACAGAATGTGAGATCCACCATTCACATGAGCACACATGTATCATGGTTTTAAAACTCGTTTTGACATCTCGTTGGTGAATGAGACCCCGAGTTGTCTGGGATGAGTTTTTCGATATGTTTGAGACGTCTTGTTCAACAATGAGAAAAATGAGTGTGAGTTTTAAATCTCGTCCAATACATTGACTTGCCCATCTGTCTTGTTGCTAGGCGATACCGAGATGACTTGAGTGATTACATCTTGGTCTCGGACGAGTTTTGAAACCATGACATGTATTGGTTTGAAGTGGCACACACCAGAGTGTCTATGAGTACTGTGGCAAAAAATTCAATGTACCAAAAATCTCTTATCATCCTATAGTTCTTGAAACATTGTGCCAAGTTATAAGGATTGATGATTTCTATTGGATTTGTGAATATTTCAGTAAAACTTGAAGCCCCAAGTTTTCCTCCAATCAGATCTAATGCATTAAAAATGTGTGTCAATATTTGGTATAACCACTTTGTGTTTGAATAGGCACGTATAAGGCCTCAGTTTCCTAATTCCAGTAAACAGTAATCACTCTTGATAACAATGACATCAATTGTCGCAAAAGAAATATATAGAAAGAAAACAAAAATCAAGCAAGAACACAAGATTTATGTGGTTAGGCAAGATGCCTAAGTCCATGTCTATAGAGAGATTCCTTCCTTAACTATGAAAAATGGGTTACAATCTCTCTTTTCCTTCCTAAAAAAAATTGAGCCATGAATAACGTTGGGAAATAAAATTTATCCTATATGACTTAAAAGTTTAAGATTGAGCTGATTATTTGTGAGGATGATCTCATCATAAAAAATCAGCCCAATTTGAAACTTTTAAACCAAATAGGACAAAAAGTTTCTCCCAACTTGTCTCCCTAAACTTGTATGCCCAAAAGGATCCTATATATAGGGAAGCGTTCAGAGGCCCTAGAGAGAGCCAAACATTATGAAACTTTTAACCCATACATTGAAAAAATGTTAGGCACAATGTTTGAGTCTCTGTAGGGCCTCCGAATGCCATATATATATGGAATAATGCTGAAGTAACATTGTGAGGACATTTCTAACATGGATGTGTGGCATAATCAAAGATGCTTTTCATTGAGACCTCACTCGTATGTTACTCCAACACGACTCACACACACACACACACACACACACATATATATATATATATATATATATATATATATATATATAGGGTCGGGTTCTTACGACCCCTATTACGACTCACATTGCGACACACCATTTTGTCTTATATGGGTAAAAATGTTTGGAATGGGCTGATTTTTTGTGAGCATGATCTCTATGGTGAGGAGGTCATCCTTGCCAAAAATCAGCTCATTATGAAACTTCTAGACCGTCCAATTTTTGTTGAAAAATTATAGACCTTCCAATTTTTGTAAATCAATTTTGATGGGGTTAGAAGTTTTGGAATGGGATGATTTTTTGCCAGGATGATCCCCTCATCACAGAGATCATCCTCACAAAAAATCAGCCCATTCCAAACATTTTTGCCCATATAAGACAAAACGGTGTGTCGCAATGTGAGTCGTAATAGGGGTCGTAATAACGCTGTTCATATATATATATATATATATATATATATATATATATCCCCTGCGTCCCCACAAGCAAAGCAAAACACCTATGTGGTCCATTGTTCATATTTTAATCTTTTTTTATTTAATTCTTTAATCATTCCTCAATATCAATGATTTAGCCATGGAGAATGTAATTGATCTGATTTAATTTTTTTTGCAGGGCTAATGGGGACAATGATGTTACCATTAAGATAGTTTTCTGTGGAATCTGCCATTCAGACCTTCACTCCATTAAGAATGAATGGGGCAATTCTGTCTATCCTATGGTCCCTGGGTACTCTCATCTCTTTATCTTCATTGGAATCGTCATTATCTGAGCATATGACTTTCAGCTGTATATGTCATAATCATATCCTAGGTTATTTGCCATGGAATCATGATTCTAAATGAATATCAGCTGTTCTAATGGTACTATTGATTCTGTTTCAATTTTTTTTTTTTGATGATAACTTGTTATTATGTTCTTTAACTATGTTTAAAACTGTCATTTATGTTAATTGACATTAAAATTCAAAATTCATTTTGAACCGCATTTCTCTTCAAACCATTTTTGTATTATATATGATGGATGAGTCCACCTTATTTGGCCAGCAGCACCTTCCCAACTTGAATTACTCTCATAAGAAAAAGTAAGCAGATAGATCAGCGAGAACAACTTTGCTGGATTCACAAATAACTCATTGTACCTTTCCATAAGTACCTTGTCTTATAACTGCAGCTTACAGGATATCCTTAATTGACTTATGTTATCTCAAGTGAAAATCCTATGTATTGGTCACAAATACTTGTCCCCTGTTTTTGTCACTTAAACCCCTTGAGCCTTTATTGAACTCCAACTTGATTGATGATTTATAAGTTTTCGACATATTTGATGCAAGGACAATGAAAATTTCACTACTTCAGTGTTATATGCATTACACGTACTTTACCTACTATGATTAGATGGTTAGAGAAAATATTATAGAGACATAAGCTGTTTATCGACTTGTCTCGTACTAATACAAAAATCAACAATAACCTGTTATTTAGGCATGAGATTGTAGGCATAGTAACAGAGGTGGGGAGAAACATAACAAAAGTCAAAGTGGGAGATAAAGCGGGTGTGGGGTGCATGGTTGGATCTTGTCGTTCATGTGATAGTTGCGCTCAGGACTTGGAGAATTACTGCCCCAAATTTATACTCACCTACAATGCTGACTACAGTGATGGCACTAGAACATATGGTGGATATTCCGATAAGATTGTTGTGGATGAACACTTTGTTGTCCATTTTCCAGACAACATGCCACTAGATGCGGGTGCACCGCTATTGTGCGCTGGTATTACAGTCTACAGCCCAATGAAATTCTTTGGACTCAGTGATCCTGGTAAACACTTGGGTGTAGTGGGCCTTGGTGGACTTGGTCATGTGGCTGTGAAGTTTGCCAAGGCTTTTGGAATGAAGGTCACAGTGATCAGTACTTCTGCTAGCAAGAAGAAGGAAGCAATCGAACGACTTGGTGCAGACTCTTTCGTGGTCAGCCGTGATCCAGAGGAGATGCAGGTAAATAAATATATACTGAAAAAATTGGGTCAAATTAGAATTGATACAGTGGTAGACCTACTTGATTCCAGACCCAATGTGGCGAACTTGATCTATTGATAGCATTAGTGTTGTTAATGTTACATTGTTGAAGGAATAGTGCATTTGCTGCATGTTATAATGCTGTCATTATTAATTTCTTAGGCTGCCATGGGGACCATGGATGGAATTATCGACACGGTCTCAGCTGTTCACCCCCTACTTCCGTTGATTGGACTATTGAAGACTCAAGGGAAATTGGTTATGTTGGGTGCTCCCGAGAAGCCACTAGAGCTACCTATTTTCCCTTTGCTTATGGGTATGTTGTTGTAATCATCATCATCGCTAATTGGAATGAACAAAATTGTATTTTCAAACTATTACGATTGTGAATATTCTCCCATCTATATTTAGTATCTTGATTTCAGAATCTAAATATATATATATATATATATATGTATGCTTCATGGTGTTCTTGCTAACAATCGAAATGTTTATTTTGATTTGATAGGTAGGAAGATTATTGCAGGGAGCGGAATTGGGGGAATGAAAGAGACACAGGAGATGATAGATTTTGCAGCGAAACACAATATAACAGCGGATATAGAGGTTATATCGATGGACTATGTGAACAAAGCTATGGAACGACTTGCTGTAGGTGATGTTAAATATCGATTTGTCATCGATGTGGCAAACACACTCACTTCTTAAGCCAATTTGCAAGAACTTGAAACCTTATGTTATAAGTCAATAATTCAAGTACTGTTTATGTGTTATTATCAATGTGGGTTTTATCAGTCCAACTCGTTGTGAATTACGTCTACACCATATAACAACCTAAAATTCTTGAACTAGTGTTGTATTTGAAATGCAGCATTGGAAAGTTGTAGATTCTTATAGAAAATCGGATGCAAGTACATGAATCCTACTCAGATTTAGAGTTTCATATATTAAAATTAAATAATAAAAAGAAAAAAAAAAACATAATTACCTTATGGTATTATTGTTTATAAGATAAATAATTTAAAACATAATTGCCTTGCGGTATATAGGATAATTGCCTATCAATAAATGTCACAATAGGAGATGAAGAGGCGAGAGAGATTGAGATATTGTGAGAAAATTTCAAATAAATATCTTCTTATGATTAACCTACGTTAGAAACAGAAGGCTGAAGTCTTTGAACTACATGTGATTGACAGGTGGCCCCCACAAAATATTTTGTACATGAAACCTTGGAAAAGAAAAACACTTTTAATAAAATTTCAAGTCTTACTGAGATTGGTTTGACCCAAATGGATTTTTAAATTGGTAATCTAACACAACAGCCTTCTAAATATTATATAAAAACTCATATACAAAAAAAATTTAAAAAGAAATATTTTTTAGTTTGTTCAAAGGTGTTGAAAATGGATAGCTACAGCACTCCTAACACTTAAAATTAAATTTCAATGATGAAAACTAATGTTTTAACATAATATATATATATGGGGGCGGTTCAAGGGCCATATGAGAAAACATATGAAAAAATTTTCGTTTTTCAAAATAAGAGTTAGAGGTTTTGGATTGAGCTGATTTTTTGCAAGGACGGTCACTATGATGAGAAGATCATCCTCACAAAAAATCAGCTCAATCAGAAACTTCTAAATCCATCAAAAGTGATTTACAAATTAGTGATAAAAATTGGTAAAAAATCGATGGTCCACATTCTAAATCACTTTTAATGGGGTTAGAAGTTTCAGATTAGGCTGATTTTTTTTTTTTTTTTTTTTGGATGATCTTCTCATCATAGAGATCATCCTCACAAAAAATCAGCTCAATCCAAAATTTCTAACTCATATTTTAAAATTTTATAAAAAACGAAAGTTTTCTCATATGGCCCTTGAACCTGACCCTATATATATATATATGGGTTGGGATATGGGTTGGGTTCCTGCGACAACCATTTCAACACACATATAGACAACGTGTTTGTCTTATATGGGCAAAAATGTTTGGAATGGGCTGATTTTTTGTGAGGATGATCTCTGTGATGAGGGGATCATCCTGACAAAAAAATCATCCCATTCCAAAACTTGTAACCCCATCAAAATTAATTTACAAAAATTGGACCGTTTATAATTTTTCAACAAAAATTGGACGGTCTAGAAGTTTTGGAATGGGCTGATTTTTGGCAAGGATGATCTCCTCACCACAGAGATCATTCTCACAAAAAATCAGCCCATTCCAAACATTTTTGCCCATATAAGACAAAACACGTTGTCTATATGTGTGTTGAAATGGTTGTCGTTTGAACCTGACCATATATATATATGGGGGCGGTTCAAGGGCCATATGAGAAGACATATGAAAAAACTTTCGTTTTTCAAAATAAGAGTTAGAGGTTTTGGATTGAGCTGATTTTTTGCAAGGATGGTCACTATGATGAAAAGATCATCCTCACAAAAAATCAGCTCAATCAGAAACTTCTAAATCCATCAAAAGTGATTTACAAATTAGTGATAAAAATTAGTAAAAAATCGACGATCCACATTCTAAATCACTTTTAATGGGGTTAGAAGTTTCAGATTGGGCTGATTTTTTTTTTTTTTTGGATGATCTTCTCATCATAGAGATCATCCTCACAAAAAATCAGCTCAATCCAAAATTTCTAATCCATATTTCAAAATTTTATTAAAAACGAAAGTTTTTACATATGTTTTCTCATATGGCCCTTGAACCTGACCCTATATATATATATATATATATATATATATATATATATATATATATATATATATATATATATATATATATATATATATATGGGAGGCGTTCGGATGCATTAGTTTTAACAGTCAATTTAACAAAAGTAACCCGACCGTTGGATATTATTAAATCGGACGGTCGAGATTTCTTATTACGTTTAAATTATAATTTATAGGTTTTTACAGCGCCATCCCTCATCTTTTCAATTATTAGTGTCACCTCCCTGCGTCAAAAACAGCAAAGAGAACTCTGTTCTCTCTCTTATAGGTTTTTACAGCGCCATCCCTCATCTTTTCAATTATTAGTGTCACCTCCCTGCGTCAAAAACAGCAAAGAGAACTCTGTTCTCTCTCGTCTGTTCTCACTAAACGCTCGATGGAGTTCTCTCTCTCGTTCTCGCTCTACCTTCGCTGAAACCCTCCTCTCTCTCTCTCTCTCTCTCTCTCTCTCTCTCTCTCTCTCTCGTTCTCGCTTCGCTGAAACCCTCGAAACCCTCCTCTCTCTCGCTGCAACTCCATCGACGAAAACCTCTCTCTCCCTCTCTCTCTCTCTCTCGCTTTGCTGAAACCCTCGAACCTCCTCACTCTCGCTCCGACGAAGCACGAAAACGAACGGCTTCTACTAAGTTACACTCTCTCGCTCTCGCTGTCTCACGAGCACGAACGATCTCTCGATAACTGTAAGTTTTTTTTATTTTTTTTTATTTTTTTCTTTTGAAATCTCAAACACTGGTAAAATTATTTGTATAATTTGATTTCCGATTTTATGAAGACAAATAAATCCGGTCTTTATTTAGGTTTTTTTTTTCGATTTTTTTTTTCGCTGCAATTTCATCTCACGAACACGAACGATCTCTCGATAACTGTAAGTTTGTTTTTATTTATTTATTTTTTTTATTTTTAAATCTCAAACACTGGTAAAATTATTTATATAATTTGATTTCCGATTTTATGAAGACAGATAAATCCGGAATTATTTAGGTTTTTTTTTCGATTTTTTTTTTTTTGGTTATTTATCACGAACGGCTCCTACTAAGGTCTGATTTTGACCTTCACTTTGATGCTTCTATGATCCATGTCTATTGTTAATGCATTTGATATACATTGATTTCTTTATCAATTTGGGGATCTATATTTTCTTGGTTCATTCTATTGATCTACATGTATTATGGTGTTTATTTTACGATTTTGATGATTGATGATGATTTATGATTTTGATGATTGATGATGATTTATGATTTTGATGCATCTATGATCCATGATATACATTGATTTCTTTATCAATTTGGGGATCTATATTTTCTTCGTTGATTCTATTGATTTACATGTATTATGGTGTTTATTTTACGATTTTGATATTTTTTTGCCCTTAATCAAGCAAAATTATGTTTTTTTCCTTTACAAAATTATGGTGTTTAATTGGTTTTTTTTTAAATATATATTTGATTTTGAAAAGTTGGATTACTTTTCCTATTTCAAGCTTTGTTAGAAATGACTGAAGCAAAGCCATTTCTTAGTATGAGGAAACCAGTGGGATGTTTTTTTACCCTTAATCGAGCAAAATTATGGTGCTTATTATTTTTTTTTAATATATATTTGATTTTGAAAAGTTAGATTACTTCTCCTATTTCAAGCTTTGTTAGAAATTATTCTAATTTCATTGAATTTACTTCCAAATTCAAAAAGAATTATTATGTTTCCAAATCATAAATGATTTCGTTGAATTTGCAAGAACATGGAATTCCTCCCAATTGATCACTTTATAAACCAATCCACCTTAATACAAGCACTAAGGCCCACTTAACTTAACTTAACTTTATAGGTTAAAAAAAATAAAGTAAATTCTAGTGATGGATCAAAAGCCACAAAAATTTGATATAGAATAATGGAGAGTGTACATCAAAGAGCTTGAAAAACTCTATGTAAAAGTAGAGTTTGAGATTTAGCCGGCTATCTCATTCTCTGGAACTGGATTTCCACCACCTAAAAACCATCAGGTATACATTTCATTTTCTTCTATACTACTTCCTATGAAAAAAGGAAAAAAGAATTTCTCTAAATCTCAAACTCTACTTTTACATAGAGTTTTTCAAGCTCTTTGATGTACACTCTCCATTATTCTATATCAAAATTTTGTGGCTTTTGATCCATCACTAGAATTTACTTTATTTTTTTTAACCTATAAAGTTAAGTTAAGTTAAGTGGGCCTTAGTGCTTGTATTAAGGTGGATTGGTTTATAAAGTGATCAATTGGGAGGAATTCCATGTTCTTGCAAATTCAACGAAATCATTTATGATTTGGAAACATAATAATTCTTTTTTAATTTGGAAGTAAATTCAATGAAATTAGAATAATTTCTAACAAAGCTTGAAATAGGAGAAGTAATCTAACTTTTCAAAATCAAATATATATTAAAAAAAAATAATAAGCACCATAATTTTGCTCAATTAAGGGTAAAAAAACATCCCACTGGTTTCCTCATACTAAGAAATGGCTTTGCTTCAGTCATTTCTAACAAAGCTTGAAATAGGAAAAGTAATCCAACTTTTCAAAATCAAATATATATTTAAAAAAAAACCAATTAAACACCATAATTTTGTAAAGGAAAAAAACATAATTTTGCTTGATTAAGGGCAAAAAAATATCAAAATCGTAAAATAAACACCATAATACATGTAAATCAATAGAATCAACGAAGAAAATATAGATCCCCAAATTGATAAAGAAATCAATGTATATCATGGATCATAGATGCATCAAAATCATAAATCATCATCAATCATCAAAATCATAAATCATCATCAATCATCAAAATCATAAAATAAACACCATAATACATGTTGATCAATAGAATGAACCAAGAAAATATAGATCCCCAAATTGATAAAGAAATCAATGTATATCAAATGCATTAACAAAAGACATGGATCATAGAAGCATCAAAGTGAAGGTCAAAATCAGACCTTAGTAGGAGCCATTCGTGATAAATAACCCAAAAAAAAAAAATTTCGAAAAAAAAACCTAAATAATTCCGGATTTATCTGTCTTCATAAAATCGGAAATCAAATTATATAAATAATTTTACCAGTGTTTGAGATTTAAAAATAAAAAAAATAAATAAATAAAAACAAACTTACAGTTATCGAGAGATCGTTCGTGTTCGTGAGATGAAATTGCAGCGAAAAAAAAAAATCGAAAAAAAAACCTAAATAAAGACCGGATTTATTTGTCTTCATAAAATCGGAAATCAAATTATACAAATAATTTTACCAGTGTTTGAGATTTCAAAAGAAAAAAAAAAAAAAAAAAAAAAAAACTTACAGTTATCGAGAGATCGTTCGTGCTCGTGAGACAGCGAGAGCGAGAGAGTGTAACTTAGTAGAAGCCGTTCGTTTTCGTGCTTCGTCGGAGCGAGAGTGAGGAGGTTCGAGGGTTTCAGCAAAGCGAGAGAGAGAGAGAGGGAGAGAGAGGTTTTCGTCGATGGAGTTGCAGCGAGAGAGAGGAGGGTTTCGAGGGTTTCAGCGAAGCGAGAACGAGAGAGAGAGAGAGAGAGAGAGAGAGAGAGAGAGAGAGAGAGAGAGAGAGAGAGAGAGGAGGGTTTCAGCGAAGGTAGAGCGAGAACGAGAGAGAGAACTCCATCGAGCGTTTAGTGAGAACAGACGAGAGAGAACAGAGTTCTCTTTGCTGTTTTTGACGCAGGGAGGTGACACTAATAATTGAAAAGATGAGGGATGGCGCTGTAAAAACCTATAAGAGAGAGAACAGAGTTCTCTTTGCTGTTTTTGACGCAGGGAGGTGACACTAATAATTGAAAAGATGAGGGATGGCGCTGTAAAAACCTATAAATTATAATTTAAACGTAATAAGAAATCTCGACCGTCCGATTTAATAATATCCAACGGTCGGGTTACTTTTGTTAAATTGACTGTTAAAACTAATGCATCCGAACGCCTCCCATATAGGGATCCCATATATATATATATATATATGGGTCCCGTTCGCCACCCTTAGTTTTACCACACACTTTAACAAACGCGTTTTGTCTTACATGGGTTAGAAGTTTTGGAATGGGCTGATTTTTGGTGAGGATGATCTCTATGGTGAGGAGATCATCCTCACCAAAAATCAGCTCATTCCAAAACTTCTAACCCCATCAAAAATGATTTACAAAATATGGACGGTCCACGATTTTTCAACTTGTAAACATGGGGCTAAACATTTCGGAATGGGCTGATTTTTGGGGAGGATGATCTTCTAATCATAGAGATCATCCTCACCAAAACTCAGCTAATTCCAAAACTTCTAACCCATGTAGGACAAAAAACGTTTGTTAAAGTGTGTGGTAAAACTTAGGGTGCTGAACATTTCCCTATATATATATATATATATATATATATATATATATATATATATATATGGGTCAGGTTCAGAGGACAACCATTTTTACACACATATATACAACGTGTTTTGTCTTATATGGGCAAAAATGTTTGGAATGGACTGATTTTTTGTGAGGATGATCTCTGTAATGAGGGGATCATCCTGGCAAAAAATCATCCCATTCCAAAACTTGTAACCCCATCAAAATTGATTTACAAAAATTGGACGGTCTAGAAGTTTCATAATGAGCTGATTTTTGGCAAGGATGATCTCCTCATCACAGAGATCATCTTCACAAAAAATCAGTCCATTCCAAACATTTTTGCCCATATAAGACAAAACACGTTGTCTATATGTGTGTTAAAATGGTTGTCGTTTGAACCTGATCCTATATATATATTTATGGGTCAGGTTCAAAGGACAACCATTTCTACACACATATAGACAACGTGTTTTGTCTTATATGGGCAAAAATGTTTGGAATGGGCTGATTTTTTGTGAAGATGATCTCTGTGGTGAGGAGATCATCCTTGCCAAAAATCAGCTCATTATGAAACTTCTAGACCGTCCAATTTTTGTAAATCAATTTTGATGGGGTTACAAATTTTGGAATGGGATGATTTTTTTCAAAGATGATCCCCTCATCACAGAGATCATTCTCACAAAAAATCAGCCCATTCCAAACATTTTTGCCCATATAAGACAAACACGTTGTCTATATGTGTGTCGCAATGTGTGTTGCAGGAACCCGACCTATATATATATATATATATATATATATATATATATATAGATAGATATAGGTTCGGGTTCCTGCGACACACATATAGAAAACGTGTTTGTCTTATATGGGCAAAAAAGTTTAGAATGGGCTGATTTTTTGTGAGGATGATCTTTGTGATGAGGGGATCATCCTGAAAAAAAATCATCCCATTCCAAAACTTGTAACCCCATCAAAATTGATTTACAAAAATTTGACGGTCTATAATTTTTCAACAAAAATTGGACGGTCTAGAAGTTTCATAATGAGCTGATTTTTTGCCAGGATGATCTCCTCACCATAGATATCATCCTCACCAAAAATCAGCCCATTCCAAACATTTTTGCCCATACAAGACAAAACACGTTGTCTATATGTGTGTTGAAATGGTTGTCGTTTGAACCTGACCCATAGATATATATCTATGGGTCAGGTTCAAACGACAACCATTTCAACACACATATAGACAACGTGTTTTGTCTTGTATGGGCAAAAATGTTTGGAATGGGCTGATTTTTGGTGAGGATGATATCTATGGTGAGGAGATCATCCTTGCCAAAAATCAGCTCATTATGAAACTTCTAGACCGTCCAATTTTTGTTGAAAAATTATAGACCGTCCAATTTTTGTAAATCAATTTTGATGGGGTTACAAGTTTTGGAATGGGATGATTTTTTGCCAGGATGATCCCCTCATCACAGAGATCATCCTCACAAAAAATCAGTTCATTCCAAACATTTTTGTCCATATAAGACAAAACACGTTGTCTATATGTGTGTTGAAATGGTTGTCCTTTGAACCTGACCCATATATATATAGGGTCAGGTTCAAAGGACAACCATTTCAACACACATATAGACAACGTGTTTTGTTTTATATGGACAAAAATGTTTGGAATGGACTGATTTTTTGTGAGGATGATCTCTGTGATGAGGAGATCATCCTTGTCAAAAATCAGCTCATTATGAAACTTCTAGACCGTATAATTTTTGTTGAAAAATTATAGACCGTCCAATTTTTGTAAATCAATTTTGATGGGGTTACAAGTTTTGGAATGGGATGATTTTTTGCCAGGATGATCCCCTCATCACAGAGATCATCCTCACAAAAAATCAGTCCATTCCAAACATTTTTGTCCATATAAGACAAAACACGTTGTCTATATCTGTGTTGAAATGGTTGTCCTTTGAACCTGACCCACATATATATATATATATATATATATATATATGGGTCACGTTCCTAAGACTCATATTGAGACTCACATTGCGACACAACGTTTTGTCTTATATGGGCAAAAATGTTTGGAATTAGCTGATTTTTTGTGAGGATGATCTCTGTGATGAGGGGATCATCCTGGCAAAAAATCATCCCATTCCAAAACTTCTAACCCCATCAAAATTGATTTACAAAAATTGAACGGTCTATAATTTTTCAACAAAAATTGGACGGTCTAGAAGTTTCATAATGAGCTGATTTTTGGCAAGGATGATCTCCTCACCATAGAGATCATCCTCACAAAAAATCAGCCCATTCCAAATATTTTTGCCCATATAAGACAAACGGTGTGTCGCAATGTGAGTCCCAATATGAGTCTTAGGAATGCTGTTCATATATATATATATATATATATATATATATAGGGTCGCGTTCGCACGACAACCATTTCTACTCACATCGCGACAAATCGACTCAACCGTTCGATTTCGATCAGATCTACGGTTTAAATCATAAGTAGCGTTACACTAACGAATTTTCGTTATTTCCAAGTGCCTCCCCGTAAAACATAGATCTGAGAGTTTCTTCCTCTTCGTTTCACTCTTCCTCTTCGACTCAGATCTTACTCTTTCAGCCGAAAAATAGATCTGATCTGCGTCTTCTTCTTCGTTTCACTCTTCAATCTGCCAACTATTCCAACCCATCTCTTCGATTCAAACAGATCGTCGAATCACCCAAAAACGAAGACGCAACTCGTTTTTTTTTTCGATTCAAACAGATCTTCTATTTTTCGACGATCTTCTTCCTTCCTCTTTGTTTGCCACGGCGTCGACGAAGGTCGCGGCTTCGTCCTCATCTCTTTCTCTCTCTCTCTCTCTCCAAAGAAACCCTAAGGTAAACCCTTAATTAATTTTTTTTTATTTCATTTGTTTTTTTTTTTATGTATCGATTATGAAGAATCATCGACAAATTTTGTTTCGAAATTTTGCCACTTTTTTTTGCTGCTTTGTTTCACTGATAAAATATAGTGATTTTTTGTCATAATTTTGCAAAGTTATGATCTGTGGTAATCTTTCATCAAGTGATTTTGCAAAGGAATTTATAAAGTTCTCTCTTGTGCTATTTACTATTGTTGTTGCTAACTGCTTAGTTAAACTTTGTATGGTTCCAAGTGCATTTTACATTGTTTCATGAGACCTGAAACAATCTTTTTGAATTAATTTTCTCAATGTTTGTCTCCAAACTGTACATGAGTTTGTAAAGCTTTATATACCCTAATCTTCAAGAAAATCGAATTAATAAAACTTTGTATTATTTTATTTATTTATTTCATGTTTTGAGTTTTATGTATGAAAACTGTACATGTTGGTGACACTCTTTACTTGACAACCCGAATGCCACTCTTATTTTTTTAATCTAAAAAGGTCGTTCGAATGGCAGACGTCTTGAAAGTTTTAGGCATATCTCTCTTTGAAATTTCTTGTATAAAATCAATTAAATTTGTAATGGAGTTCCAAATAATTTGAAAAGATCTTTTCAAAATTTGTTAAGTGAGAATGCAATGGGTTCTTTGTTAAGTTTTATGCATTGTTGTTACTAAAATGCATGAATAGCCATTGTTACAATGGGTTCTTTGTTAAGTGAGAATGCAACTGAGACCTTCACCTCATGGGCATTCAACAAGCTGAGAAGCTACAATATTCCCCCTTTTATAATTCATCTTACCCAAATTCATGATCGCAGAGAAGTAGTCCAGTACAAATTGCTTTGGCCAATTGGTTTTGGTTTAATGAATTGTAGAAAGATTACTGAATTTTGTTCTCTCAACACAATATACATTCAAGCCCAGCTTACATACTCATGACAATATATTTTTGGAATTAGTTACCTTTTAACGTGATTCTTTTTTCTTTAATCAATGCTCCTGTCCTTTTTTATGTGATTTCACATGGTATTTATGTCACAAATTCAATTTGGTGGAGTACATAGCCTTCACCTGATATGACTTCAACAAATTCTCTATGAGTACAAAGTTTGACAGATTGACTTTTCTTGCTTGGTTGAAGGGTACATGTCTCAAACCATGAGACTAGGAGCACTTGGGCTTTCGGCTTATCAAACATCATCCTTTGAGGAGCTTGAAGAGGCTACAAGTAACTTCGATACAGCAACTTTTTTGGGCAAAGGTTCTCATGGTCAGGTATGCCATCCCATATTGTTAAACACAATATATTGGATTTTATTGATTGAATTCGTGCCCACTATTTCATGATTTATTTCATTGCAGTTGTTTTTATAATTCATCTTACTCAAATTCATGACCGTAGTTGCCTTGAACAAGCTGAGAAGCTACAAGATTGAATTCAACGTGTTGGAGTCGGATATTCAACCATGGACTCAAGAAGGTGACTTCAAACTGTATATTAGCTCATGATGCAAGCTTGGTGTGGACAGTAGATAAGAATCTTGATTGACAGATAATTGGGCTGAATAAGTTATGTCCCCCCATTCAATTATGTCTAGTTTATTGTCCAATTCATCAGTTTGAAATTCTAGTTTACAGATAATTGGGCTGAATGTGGTACGTAATGTCTTATACATCAAAATCCATTTTGATTGAAATTAGAGTGTCTTTGAAATGTGGATTTGATTGAAATTTCTGTTTTATGTGTTGTTGTGATAAATTTTTAGCTTGGTGAAGTTAATTTTCTTCTTATATTTGTCGATTTCCTGATTCTTGAGAAACATGTGTATAGAAGCATGTCGGTATCATCTCTTGTACATAATTTTGTTATTGCTTCAACCAACTGTATTCTTCAAATGCTGTTTTTATCATCTCTCGTGCGTAATGTTGTTGTCACCAACTGTTCGTTCGATCGTGATATTGGTGATTTTTTTATATTGCTCCATACGAAATATCCAACCCGTTGGATCATCTCCATTAAACAATGAAGAATCAATATGAATATTGCAGCCTTGAATTATAGCCCTGCCTTGATTTTGATGTTTTTGTATTTCCAATTGGGACCTAGGTGGTATCAGTGCCAATTGCTACAAGTGTTGCCACATTCGCTCCAACATAATCGACAACTCATTAATTCAAGTCTTGTCAATGTCTCAAAAGAAATTTCAACTCATTGGGTGAGAGTTAGAACGTGAACTTCTAATTCCTTAATTGTCATAGTGAAGATTAGGAAATATGTTCTAATACCAGATGTTAGTGTTCTTAGACCAAGAAGAAGATAAACTAGAAGAGAATAGGAGATTAAAAAGAGGAGGAAGAAGAAGAGTTTCTGACAAGAGGGAGATAAATTTATTATTATTTCTTATTTTTAATAATGAAAATTTCAATCTTAGATATAAAGGGTTAACTTGCCAATTTGGTTACAATAGCCATTCCTAATTTAACTCTAGAACCTAATTAGATTTATACTACACTCTTAATAAACTTAAAGTAGAAACTCTCTAAAATAATATTAAATAGAATTAGAAAACTAAATAAAATAGGAAATTAAAATAATGATCTAACAGAGAGGACTATACGAGCCTAAGGATTAGTGGGTGATCTAAGTAGAGCCTAACATGGGTTGGATTTTATCTGATATCCAAGTGATTTGAAAAATGATTTTAGCGAGTTTGTTGGGTCATTGGAGTAGATCTGAATCAAAAAACGGATCGAACATAGTTTAATTTTCTTAGCCTGACTTGGATTCAAGTTAGATATGAGTGTGTTTCACAAATCCAACCTAAATCGAAATGTTATATTATTTTTAGTGGTTTTATTCAAAGAATAATGATGAATGCACACGGTTGTGTATGCGGTAGGCGTAGCAAGGGCACAAAACATCATATCTTTTTCCTGGGTATCCAATGAAAAAGATCTATGGTTATGTGCCCTTGCCACATCAACCACGTACCCAACCGCGTGCATTCATCACGACTTATTCAAACCCTAGGTTGTATCTCTCAAACCTAACATCCTTTTATATTCTCTTTTGCTTTGGCTATTTGCCTCTTTATTCTTGCCTCTCATGATTAGGGTTTTAAAGATTGATATCGTCTCTCTCGATTAGAATAAGTCCCTCTCTCTCTCTCTCTCTCTCTCTCTCTCTCTCTCTCTCTCTTCCTAGTGACAATATCTTCCTAATTGCTCTCTATATAGTTTAGCTTGTTCATGTATTATTTCTAAATAATTGTTTTTTATTTTTTATTCAAATTTTAAATAATAAAAAAAAGTGTTAGCCTTTTTAGTGAAATTGTGAACTGATCTACAATATTGTCCCTACTTTTCTCCCTAAACCTATTCTCTTTCAAAGTAAATCTTATAGATTTATAGATAATGGGTCCCGTTCAACACCAAACATTTTGGCCAACATTTTAGCCAACCATTTTTGTCCTACATGGGTTAGAAGTTTTTGAATGGGCTGATTTTTGGTGAGGATGATCTCTACGGTGAGAAGATCATCCTCACAAAAAATCAGCCCATTCCAAAACTTCTAGCCCCATGTTTATAAGTTGAAAAATCATGGACCGTCCATTTTTGTAAACCATTTTTGATGGGGTTAGAAGTTTTGGAATGGGCGGAATTTTTGGTGATGACGATCTCCTCACCGTAGAGATCATCTTCACCAAAAATCAGCCAATTCCAAAACTTCTAACCCGTGTTTTGAAAAATGTTTTGCCAAAATGTTTGGTGCTAAACATTTCCCATAGATAATTAGATCTATTTTGTAAAATAGATACGGACTCATCGGGAAATGATTGTACTCATCTCAAATAGAAGCATCTATTAGAAAGATTTTGTAAGAATGCAGATATTGCTTAAAAAAATATATATCTAAATCTGAACTTAAAAAAAAGAGGAAATTTCCAAAAAGATTGGCCCGGGTCAGATTGAATTTGATTTTAACAAATATAATAAATTTGGATATGATTTTCAATTGTAAGATCCAACTTGGATTTAGATATGGATCCAATGTGAGGAAAAAAAATTGAATCTGATTATGCATATACTTGTATATGAGCCACATCCGACCTATTTTAAACCCTAACTGTAAGAGGCCGAACCAAGAAAAATAAGAGTGAAAAATCTACTTCATTACTTCCCCAAAACCCTCTCTTGCTATTGAGTACTTTACATATAAAAATTGACAACGGAGAGAATTCCAAGGTTGAAAATCAGTGTATATGACGGTACTCTAGACTAGGGGCTTGGGGAGAAGAAAAAATTGGAAGGGCGTAGTTAGAGATTCCGATGGGAGGCATTTAGGTTATTTTCTTTAAGTATTTCAAGGTAGACAAAGGTCAAGAAGGCACGTCGCCAGTTTGAAAATACATGGGCTTGGGGGAAGCCTTTGTCTAAAGAATCATGATAATCTGATTTACCCACGTGGCATACTCAATCCACACCCCTGACGTGATATGTTTGGAATCATTGGTCTGTATGCCTTGGGATACTCAATTGCACTAACTCATAAAAATGTCTCCCGAGGAGTACAGATATAACCGTTCCCAAACATGTCAAGTCAGATATGTCGATTGAGCATATTAGAGAATAAGATGCACTGTATTAAAATGCATGAGATACATTATATCATTGTTAGTGTATCTTACCCAAATGGAAGGTTGTGACGAAAGATATTCTAGAATATATATTGATATTTAGAATATATCAATTAGGATATTCTAGAATATTTATATTAGGTAGTTTTCATATATCTTGGTTGATGTAATGCCTATAAATACCCTATTGGGACTTTTGTAATATTCATCCAAGAATCTCAATAAATTCATATTTCTACATGGTATCAGAGCTCAAGCTCCACTGAGCACATCGATCTTAGTGTGTCATTCTTCGGCAATGGCGCTATTGCCATCGCCGAACCTTAATCACTTTGTTTACATTATTAGTTTTTTTTTTTCAATAAAAATATCATCTTTCTCTATGTTCCAGATTTAGATATCTTTTATTTTATTCTTTGCTATTATTCTAGGTATTTTTTGTTTTTTCAATAAAAATCACAACTCCTTCTACATCTCTACAAATCTCCCAATTTCCACATTCATGTTACATGATCTCATTTTTTTTTTCCTATCTAAAATCTCTCCAATGAAAGTTCTTTAATTTAAATGGCACAATCCTACTTCTTATGCTTCTGGGAGAGATCATGACAGATCTGGTCTAATAAGCCACCGGCTCCGACAGACTCAAAACGAGCGGGATGCGACAATGATGGACTTCATAGACAGACGGTGACCTCCAACAAGCACGATTGGCACTTCGACGATCAATAAACATATCCATTATTGAGATCAAGCAATTATTCAACAAAACCAATTGCATATTCCTTTTTCAAAGGACCATGCAATTGTGGGAGGATATTAGAGAATAAGATGCACTGTATTAAAATGCATGAGATACATTATATCATTGTTAGTGTATCTTACCCAAATGGAAGGTTGTGACGAAAGATATTCTAGAATATATATTGATATTTAGAATATATCAATTAGGATATTCTAGAATATTTATATTAGGTAGTTTTCATATATCTTGGTTGATGTAATGCCTATAAATACCCTATTGGGACTTTTGTAATATTCATCCAAGAATCTCAATAAATTCAAATTTCTACAGAGCATGCCACGTGGGAAAGTCAGATTATCACAGCTCCTCAAGTCTAAATGTAAAGCAACCTTAAACAATGATTGTTGACTCGTGGGTTTGGACATTTTCTTCAACTCATTTCGTCAATGGGCGCGTCGACGTCTCCTATTGTTACTTGGAGGAAAATTTATCTCAAGGTCAAGAGAGACAAGGAACTGGTTTGCCATCTTAGCCGTCTCTTAGACTTGAAAAGTCTCTCTTTTAATAGAAGATTATATGTCTAAGATTCTCTGATCTGTTCTCCTCCCACTATATATATAAAGATAACAACCCACACAGCCTCACACAAACTTCACCACCACACGCCATCTCTCTCTCTTAACATGTCGAAATCACCAGAAGAAGAACACCCACAAAAGGCGCTTGGATGGGCAGCGAGAGATGCATCTGGTGTCCTCTCTCCCTTCAAATTCTCCAGAAGGTGTCGTTACGTCCATCCCTTTTGATGTTGTTTTCATATAAAATAGAGAGTTTACGGGGCAGACCCATCAGTTGCAATTGTATTAAACAAACCTTACTTCATGAATCAGACATAATAAAATACCGTCCAAGGGAGTTCTAAAAAAAAGAAAAATGCAACAGTCTGCCGGGTAAATCTCTCTATAAAATAAGAGATCTGTTATTGGTACTCTACTTTTACTTATTACACTCTAATTTCTTAAACACTAATGGTGAGGTGACACAGGATTTACTGTGATTCTCGCATAGAAAATCTATGGTTCTCTATAAAAAACCATCTACAGTTATATACGCATCTCAACGTCAGAATGTAAGAATTGTAGTAAATCCTATGTCACCCCAGCACCACTCTATTATCTAAGCGTTACAAAACATTATAAAACAAGTTCAAACAATTTAACACTTGTTTACTAGAACTTTTACTCATTGTCAACCAAAATTTTTTTTTCTTTGGCGGCCGCATATACCATCCACCTGCATGTGTAAAGCAGTTAAATATACCATAGTGAATCATTTACTTATTTTCTGTGTTTTTAATTAGGGTGTAATAAGTACCAATAGCAGCTCTCTAAATAAGAGTCGTGCTGGGGCGACACAAACGGAGACACAAAGGTGACAAAATGATGTGGTGTCGTGTTTGTAGATGCTTTTCTGCTAGATATGAGTAAAAACCATCTCCGGTTACGGGCGCGCCACCCCATCATTTTTGTCACCTTTGTGTTTCCGTTTGTGTCATTCCAGCATTTTCCCTAAAATAATCATATGTTAATAATTTAAATATTATCAATGTAAAATGATATTTTATGAATTATAATAAAACTAAAAAAGAAAATAATTATTTTACTATGAATATAAATTTATTAAAAATTAAACCCATAACATTTTATTATGAATATTCATTTATAAAAATTATTATTATTTAGACTTAATTTAAAGGACTTGACTTGTTTGAGATGGATTGACTCATATATGACCCATAACCTGATAGATGATCTAAAGATGTCGCACTTGAGCTGTAGAGCTCTCCATGGTCCACATAGTCCTATATGGCTAATATTTCATTTTTCAAACATTACCTTTTTTCCTTTTGTATTTTTTTCTTTTGGTTTTTCGAATTATTATCGATCACACTCTTCAATATCCATCTCTTTGTGATCGGGAATTCATTTTACGTTACTCTAAATCCCTTTTTTTTTTTTTTGTGGGATTATTATTGATCATTAATCATCATCTATCTTGTCACGATTATGAATGCAATTGACCTTATTCCATGTTCTACTTACAGGGCCACCCATGACAATGATATCACCATGAAGATACTTTATTGTGGGATCTGCCATACAGACCTTCACTTAATTAAGAATCATTTCGGCATTTCGATTTATCCTATCGTCCCTGGGTACTACTACTACATCTTTTACATTTATTATTTGTCATTGTGGTCCCCAACATCATCATCACCATAGTTGGAATGGGACATATGACATCTTAACCACCAATAAATTATACATGTCTCTAGCTTATTTAATGTGGAATCATATAGATTTCAAATAAGTTCAATGGTAAATAATGCATGGCTGTTGCAGTAGTACTGTTTAAATATTTTTCATATTTTTTGAAAATAGCTTATAATTAGATCTTTTTATTCTATTCATAAGAGTATCATTTTAACAAATAATGGCCGTTACCAAGTTATTTTACAACGCTATCTAAATATCATTTAGCTTTATTTAACACTAAAATTCAGAATTCATTTTGAAATACATTTCTTTTCAAAACACTTTTATTGGATTGTCCATGGGAAACTGAAGCCCAAAATGTGTGAGATTTGTACACATCTGTTTATGTTTGGACTTTAGACTTTGATTTTTGAAAAATCGATTTCTAAAGCCCCCCATTTATGAGTATTTTTACATCCAAATAATAGACATCATTACAATTAAACTGATGTCTAAAGTCTTTTTTTTTTTGTCTCAAATGCTTTTTGATCACAAAAATTTGAATGCCAATTAACCCCACAAGCTGTTAGTGCATCCTATCTTATTTGTTGATTTATAAGTTCCATGTCATAGGATAATTCCACTACTTAGACACCATATGCATTGGACTTGCTTCCCCTAGCTAGATAATTCAATTAGATGATCATAGAAATTATTAGCGTGAGATGAGTTCTCAGCAATCTACTCATATATACTGATCTGAAAATCAATCCTAAAGCTTGGTTACATACTCGTATAGGCATGAGATTGTAGGCATAGTTACAGAGGTAGGGCACAATGTCCAAAAATTCAAAGTGGGAGACAAAGCGGGCGTTGCGGGCATGGTTGGATCTTGTGGTTCATGTGACAATTGCTCTCAAGACTTGGAAACTTATTGCCCAAAATTAATACTCACCTACAGTGGAATTTACCCCGATGGCACAATAACGTATGGTGGATATTCTGATAAGATTGTCGTGGATGAGCACTTTGCTTGCCTTTTCCCTGATAACTTACCCTTAGATGCAGGCGCACCACTAATGTGCGCTGGGACTACAGTCTACAGCCCAATAAAATTTTTTGGACTCAGCGATCCCGACAAACATTTGGGTGTTGTGGGTCTTGGTGGTCTTGGTCATGTTGCTGTGAAGTTTGCCAAGGCTTTTGGTATGAAGGTCACAGTGATCAGCACTTCTGCTAGCAAAAAGAAGGAAGCCATTGAACAACTTGGTGCAGACTCTTTTTTGGTTAGCTCTGATCCAGAGGAAATGCAGGTAAATAAATAGATGTTGCAAAACAAATGAAGTTCAATTATAACTTTATGTTGTTAGGTGTTACATTATTTAACTGATGTGTGAAATGTGGATTGCATTTGCTTGTTCTAATTCTAACCCTATTTATATTTATTTCATAGGCTGCAATGGGCACTTTGGATGGTATTATCGATACGGTCTCTGCCGTTCACCCTCTCCTTCCATTGATCGGTCTATTGAAGACTAATGGGAAGTTGATTATGGTTGGTGTTGCAGATAAGCCACTAGAACTACCTACCATCCCTTTGATTATGGGTAAGTTGTAATAATTATATGGTTGAAAACTTATGAACACTACTACCCCATGCATTCATATCTTGGTGGTGTTCTCACTTATAATTAAAATGCTAATTATGATTTGATAGGGAGGAAGATAATAGCAGGGAGTGCCGGTGCGGGTATGAAGGAAGCACAGGAGATGTTAGATTTTGCAGGGAAACACAATATAACTGCGGATGTAGAGGTTATATCGATGGACTACGTGAATACAGCTATGGAACGACTTGCCAAAGGCGATGTTAAATATCGATTCGTCATCGATGTGGCAAACACACTCACTTCTTAATCAACTTACTCTAAATCCAAAGTTTATGTTTTAATATTGGTGGAAGTCAATAAATTTAAGTTTTATTTAGCAGAGTATTTTTGTTGATTGATATTATGTATTAGAGTATTAATTATTATGGATTATAATAAAGTGTAAGGGATACACTAAATAATTTTGTAAAGATGGGGATGAATTTGATGTGATTAAATTAGGTTTTTTTTTTTTTTTGGGTTCCTCACAACCCAACAGTTTGGATTAACCACCGGTAACATATACCCATATCCTAGGTTATTTAATGGTAAATATATAGTGGCTGTTGAATAGGTACTTTTTATCAAGTAATTTTACTTTGTTCATAAAAGTTATTTATGCAAATAATGCCATTAGCAAGTTATATTACAATGCTATTTGTATAGAGTAGACGAGTTGAATCATGGACCCTTCACGTGTCTATATTAGAGAATTATTTAGTGGTTGGGCTAGATAGATTTTAGCATTGCCCTGCTTTGTGGTTGCTAAAGTGTTTGAGAGCACTGCCCAGCATAACATGCCCAAGTTAAGTGCCTACTCTTCCCTAGATTGAGAAAAGCATATGCTTATAACGAGCTCTCATCTTCTCTGAGTGCGAATTAGTAGAAAATTCTGAAAATCTACAAGTAATTGATTACATAAATCACGTCCTTTCCTAAATGGATAACTTTAAATTTTGTCGATAAATTTTTTTCGTTAATTCTCGGACTTTAGAGAGAATCACCCTAAATTTCTCATCCTCCTCGAATAAAGAAAACTGTGATGTGACCAAATGATAGTTAAGAAAGAAGATTAGCCTATAAATAAAGGAAGAAACTATGAAAGAAAAGACTTTTGGAAGTTAATTGAAGTTTATAACCATTATTTTCTGTAACTTACAATCTAACTTGAGTGTCAAAGGGTGTTTGGAAGGTGTCACACCACTACCCTAGCTTTTTGGATGATGAAAATTCGTCATTGAAATAATCTGAGTTGTCCGAGGTAAATTTGAACATTGTACTTGTACACTATCTAAGTATCATTTAACTTTATTTAGGACAGAGTCAAGATTTTCTTGTGGTGGGGGAGGACAAGGGAAATGGAGGGAGATGAGGGAGTAGGGGCAATATAAGATCACATGGGGGTATGTTATTAGTTGAAAATACAGGGATATCTCAAATTAAAGTATAAATACGAGGGTATCTCAAATTGAGTGGGAGAATGCCTTCGATGAATTCTTTATTGAGATGAAATTCCCTGAAAATTTTGATTCCTAATAAAAATCTGTATTCAAATAGGTTTTAATTCTCAAACCGTTTTTTATTATGTTTTATTTATTTATTTTAAATTTGTATTTCTTGGGAGGAAGTTTGACGAAGATCTTAGACTATTTGCAAGTAAATTTACCTATCAAAACTTCCCACAAGGTGTCATAGAAGATTTAATAATGATTGAAGTCACAATGTGCATGTGCACCACGTCAGCCCCGAAATTGAAATTTGTTTTGCTTACGGAAATATGGGATGCACCAATCACATCAACCCACGTGTATGGAATGGGTTATCTAATTTATAAAATTACCCTTACATGCTTGACATGGCACACACCGAGGAGTCTGAGCAAAAATTCACTCCATCAGCCCCTACACTGATTTTATTTTATATACCAATAATGTGAATGGTTTAAATGGGGTACGGATCCTCTGTAGCACTCTCTCCACAGGCGACAGAGACTCATGTTGGGAAAAAATAACACCTGAAATTTTACTAGTTCAAAAGCTTGTATAAGGGTAGTAGGTTTTTACAACGGAACTCTTACTCGTAGTTCATTACACAAATCTGAAATAATACAATTAATCGGGAAATATTTGGTAATCTTCTCATTTTATTAGCCAACCACATACCGCAATTGATATTTACTAACTATTTTCATTTGACACAATTTGGAAAGTGCTCCACTAGGATCGTTCTGATCTAGTAAGCCAAATCATGTACATGATGCTCGAGTAAATTGTGTCTAGTTCAATTCGCCTAAAGTGCGTTCTAACCATTGGTACCATGGAATTGTATCTCCCATAAGATAAGCCAATGTTAGGGCCACAATCTGTTCGTTCATGATATTGGTGATTTTTTTTTTCCTCCACACAAAAAATCCAACCCATTGGATCATCTCCATTAAACAAGGAAAATTCAATACGAATGTTGCAGCCTTGAATTATAGCCCTGCCTTAATTTGGATGGTCTTGTGTCTCCAATTGCGATCTAAGTGGTATCGGTGCCAATTTCTGCAAGTGTTGCCATATTTGCTCCAACATAACTAGCAACTCATTAATTCGAATTTGGTCAATGTCTTAGAAATTTTTTCAACTCGTTGGGTGAGAGATAGAACTTTGACTTCTAGCTCATTAATCGTCATAGTAAAGATTAGGAGAGATGCTCTGATACCAGATGTTAGGGTTCTTAGGTCAAGAAGGTAAACTAGAAGAGAATGAGAGATTAAAAAGAAGAAGAAGAGTTTCTAACAAGATAAATTTATTGTTATTGCCTATTTTTAATAGTGAAAATTTCCCTCCTAAATATAAAGGCTTAACTTGCCAATTTGGCTACAATAACAATTTCTAATTTAATTCTAAAACCTAATTTGACTCATACTAAACTCCTGGTAAACCTAAAATAGAAACTCTCTAAAATAATACTAAATAGAATTAGAAAATTAAAATAAGGATCTAACAGAAAAGATTGCATGAGCTGGAGGATTAGTAGGTGATCTAAGTAGAGCTTAAAATGGGTTGGATTTTATCTGATATCCAAGTGATTTGAAAATTGATTTTAGTGAATTTGTTGGGTTATTGGAGTATATCTGAATAAAAAAATAGACTCAACATGGTTTAATTTTCTTAACTTGACTTGAATTTAGGTCAAATATGAGTGTGTTTCACAAATCCAACCTGAATCGAAATGTTATATTATTTTTTAGTGGTTTTATTCAAAGAATAATGATGAATGCACACGGTTGTGTATGCGGTTGACGTGGCAAGGGCACAAAATCGCACATTTTTCCTATGTATCTGAAGAAAAACATCTATGGTTATGTGCCCTTGCCACGTCAGCCATGTACCCAACCGTGTGCATTCATCACGACTTATTCAAACCCTAGGTTGCATCTCTCAAACCCTATGTCCTTTTATATTCTCTTTTGCTTTGGCTATTTTGGAGTCTCTTACCTCTTTATTCTTACCTCTCATGATTAGGGTTTTAAAGATTGATATTGTCTCTTTCGATTAGAATAAGTCCCTCTCCCTCTCTGTCTCTCTCAATTAGGCAAGTTGTTCTTGTTTCGCTCTCTTGATTAGATCAAGTCAACCTCGCTTCTCTCTCTCTCTCTCTATCTATCTATATACATAGGGAAATATTCAACACCCTACACTTTACCCTACGCTTTACCAAACGTGTTTTGTCCTACATGGGTTAGAAGTTTTGGAATAAGTTGATTTGGTGAGGATGATCTTTACGGTTAGAAGATCCTTCTCACCAAAAATCAGCCCATTCCGAAATTTCTAGCCCCATGTTTACAAGTTGAAAAATCGTGGACTGTCCATTTTTTGTAAATCATTTTTTATGGGGTTAGAAGTTTTGGAATGGGCTGATTTTTGGTGAGGATGATCTCTACGGAGATCATCCTCACCAAAAATCAGCCCATTCCAAAACTTCTAACTCATGTTTTT
This sequence comes from Akebia trifoliata, assembly GCF_017979445.1. Lineage (NCBI taxonomy): Eukaryota > Viridiplantae > Streptophyta > Magnoliopsida > Ranunculales > Lardizabalaceae > Akebia > Akebia trifoliata. The sequence continues at coordinate 10,275,400 of NC_141376.1, read as the reverse complement.
AAAAATGTTTTGCCAAAAAGTTAGCCATTGAACGCTACCATATATATATATATATATATATATATATATATATATATAAAGTGAGCCAAACATTTTTCAATGTATGGGTTAGAAGTTTCAGAATGGGCTGATTTTTTTTTGAGGATGATCTCTATAATGAGGAGACCATCCTCACAAAAAACTAGCCCATTCCAAAACTTCTAATCCCATCAAAAGTGATTTACAAAAATTGGATGGTCCACTATTCTTCAACTTGTAAACTAAGGTTAGAAGTTTTAGAATGAGCTGAGTTTTGGTATGGATGATCTCTTCACCATAGAGATCATCCTCACCAAAAATCAGCCCATTCTGAAGCTTCTAGCCCATGTTTTGAAAATGTTTGCCTCTTTTTGGGGCCTCCGTACGCTCCCCTATATATATATATATATATATATATATATATATATGCGATCAAATCTCTTCCTAGTCACAATATCTTCCTAATCGCCTTCTTATATAGTTTAGCTTGTCCTTGAAGGAAACTCAAAAGGTTTAGATTCTCAAGCTCTTGAAGGGGATTTTTAAGGATAGTTAATACTGACAAAGTTGCAACTATAGTTATCCAGCTTTTTATACAAGAAGGATATCTAATACCTCATATCACCGAGGTTTGAAGAAAACACCATGATCCATTGGCTTCAAATTGAGTGAGTATGTTCTCAAATAGGATTGAACAATTTAAAGAAATGATTTCATTAGATGTTGCGGTACATGAAAGTCCAATAACCCTCGACAATGACAGTGACTAAGTAACATATTTATGTTTTTTTTTTTTTTTAGGCATGCGAGCCAATTTGATATGAATATTTTGAGGCTTGCGAGCTAATTTTTTTAGGCATGCAAGTGATTATATTTATGTTATATCAGTATACTTATAACTATTTGATTTGATTGTTGTCATTACTTGTAAACATTGAGTAAATGCGAGTGAAACATAATTTGGATGGAAAAAATTTAAAGAAGTTTATTGTTTGTTCAGTACCATAGTATCGAATTTAACACATATGACTCAGTAGGTACATACTATGTGTTCAATCCAACTTTTGGTGCAGGGGTACCGAACATAAACTTTTTAATTCGAAGTGTTGTGTATTTTTGATATTTTTATATCAAAACTTTTATTGTTGACTCAATAGGTAAATATCGAGAACGTTATACAAAATTCGATCCTAGATTACTAAACATACATATAAAGTGTAAAAAATTTAAAATAGTAAAACCAATCATATGGTATGGTTAAAATATAAAAAGGGCAATATATGGGAACTGCCCCATCTCAATTTCAAAAATATATGCAACACACTTTTATTTTCTTTTTAAGGAAATTCGTCCAACGCAATAGAGATGGAGACATTGGGTTTCGTAGGTAAACAATTTTGCTTAACAAGGCTCATTGGCCACTCACATGGAGTTATCACTGTTAACCTGGTATCTATGATTTGGAAGGATTTCCTGTACCTGAGGGATTTGGGCAAGATATGGTACTCTCAGAGGCCAGTTGCCTTGCCTTTGCTAGTTGGGCCTAAGGGTCTGGAATCTCGTCATAAAAAAAATAAAAATAAATAAAGAATAAAATAAAATTTGTTGAATAAATTCTTCACAATCTTTTGTTAATGATAATTCTAGATTTTTTTTTTTTCGTGATTCTCTTGTGAATTCTCTTCGATGATCAAATCAATACATATTTCAATAGAATGTATTAATTTTTCACTTAATGAAAATCATATACTTTTACTTTTATTTAATGCCAAGTTGTAGAATTTCATTTCCCCTGATCGTAGTGCATGACATTTTCTTCCTATCCCTATCAAAAATGTCAAACGTGTTCCAACTCTGAAATTTCATTCACATTCTTCCCTTTATATTGGGTACAAGGTTAATTAAAATAATAATAATAATAATATTGGGCACACATCAAACATTTCTTGAAATGAGAGAGGAAGTCTACTTTTTATTAGAGAAATTCTAATGCCACACTAACTTTTGCTGACACCACCCCAATTCATGTATACATATCACGTAAAGAATTAGCACACATCTTGTGGTGGCATTAGAAATAGTTGGTGTGGCAATAATTAAGGATGACATAATAATTAAAAAAATATGAATACTTTTTAGGTTTGGGGTGCAACCCGGTGGTGTAGTGATCTGCAAGTATTGGATTCCTTAAAGAGCCTGGTCGTTAATTAAAAAAATGAAGCTCGCCCTGACAGTGCCAATAACTTTTAAAAAAAAATTAAAAAATTATTATTGACTATGGACTTAGTTTAATTTATTATTGACTATTGACTTAGTGTCATCTGCTTATATAATTCATTATCAAAGTTTTAAAAAAATTATTACTGACTATTGACTAAGTGTCCTCTGCTTATATGTTTCACTAGTTGCGTCCCTTCATCCCTTATTCGACTGTTTCCACTTTCAAGGGAAAAACAATTGTCTCACTATCCTAAGGATTTCTATATAGTATAACTAGGAAATCTCTATCATCTCTAGGATTCCTCTATTTCATCTGGTGTCCTCTCACCTTTTAAATTCTCTAGAAGGTATTTTATTTTTCTTATTTTTTAAATTCTCTCTGTACGTGTTGTTGTTCTCGATTAAGGTCCTTTGTAAAGCAAACGAAAACTATAACAATAATATATAAATAATTGACAGGGACGTTTTTTTAATAATATTAATTTGATACCTTCCATAACAATAAATACTATTTGTAGAGGACAAAATTATATGAACTTTGAATTTTCCTTTCCAAATAGTTATTTTTCACTGTCAATTTCAATTTTAAGTTTGGAAGTTATGTAGAAGTTTGGTGGCAAACCTTAGATCACCATCACGAGACATTATTTTTTGAATTTTTTATTTACTTTTTAGCTGAATTTCTCAAAAAAACTTAGGGCCGTTATGTTGGATTGCTGATTTGGTTATTCATTTGAGCAGAACAATCCTTAGTAACAATCTTATTAAGTCAGTAAGGAAAATGTTTATATATATATATATATATATATATATATATATATATATATATATATATATATATAGGATTAGGATCCGTGTACACACATTCTACTCAGATATCTATAACGTGTTTTGTCCTATGTGGGCTAAAAGTTTCTGATTGAGCTGATTTCTGGTGAAGATGATCTCTATGACGAGGAGATCATTCTTACCAAAAATCAGCTTATTCTGAAACTTCTAACCCCATATTTATTATTTGAAGAATCGTGGACCGTCAATTTTTTGTAAATCACTTTTGATGAGGTTAAAAATTTGAGATTGAGCTGATTTTTGGTGAGGATGATCTCCTCATCATAGAGATCATCATCACCAAAAATCAGCTCAATGCAAAACTTTTAGCCACTAGGAGAAAACACGTTGTAGATATATGAGTAGATATGTGTGTACACGGAACCTGGCCCATATATATATATAAAGTTTTGAATTTCTCCCCTCATTTTACCATAAATACGACCACTCTCATTCAAAGTTTGGGCTTAAAACGGGTTGGGTTTGGGTCAAATATGTGTTTACTCATATTCGTATCCATATTTTTAATTTGGATCCGACCTTTACCAATATGTTTGCAGGGCCAATAGCGACAACGATATCACCATGAAGATACTTTGTTGTGGAATCTGCCATTCAGACCTTCACTCCATTAGGAATGAATGGGCAACTGCGCTTGAAGGCATAGAGCAGTTCTCAAGCAGCTCCCTCTTTCCTATGGTCCCTGGGTACTCTTATCTTTTCCATTTCACTATATTATTATCATCATAGCCATTTGCTTGGGGTCATGGTTTAAAGTTCCTCTAGTTTAAGAATGTTTCTATACCAAGACGTATAAGTTTCCAAAACTATAATGAAACATTGACCCCAAAACATTCAATGTTTCGGAAATATTTCAATTTATCTCTAAATGTCTAGAAAATTTTCAGTTGAGACGATTTCAGATTTTCTCTTAACCAAAACATTACTTAGAGAAGTACTTTGCCTATTGAAATCATCTTAACACTAAAACCATAACCTTTTTGCGTGTGTAGGCATGAGATCGTTGGCGAAGTGACAGAGGTAGGGCGCAATGTAGCAAAATTCAAAGTGGGAAATAAGGTGGGCGTGGGATGTATGATTGGATCATGTCGCTCATGTGACAGCTGTGTTCATGATTTAGAAAACTATTGCCTAAATTAATACTCACCTACAATGGAAATTACTATGATGGAAGTAAAACCTATGGTGGATATTCAGAGAAGATTGTTGTGGATGAGCATTTTGCTGTCCAAATCCCAGAAAACATGCCCCTAGATGCGGTTGCACCGCTATTGTGCGGTGGTATTACAGTATACAGACCAATGAAATATTTTGGACTGAGTGATCCCTATAAACATTTGGGTGTAGTGGGGCTTGGTGGGCTTGGTCATATGGCTGTGAAGTTTGCCAAGGCTTTTGGGATGAAAGTTACAGTGATCAGCACTTCAATTAACAAGAAGAAGGAAGCAATTGAACGACTTGGTGCCGACTCATTCTTGGTTAGTCGTGATCCAGAAGAGATGCAGGTAAATGAATGGATGTTGTATATGTCAGATATTGTTGATGGCTATCAGGGCCAATTTAGAACCAATCTAAAGCAGTCATATTTGATATTTGAGCTTGGAATCGTAGGATTAGCTACATATGTAGTGCATTTCATGTTCTAATTAAGGCTGTCAATGGGCAGGTTTGAGCCAAGCTTGGATGAGTCCTAATCCATCCCTATATCATGTGGACTATTTCTTAGACCAGGCCTAAATCCGAAATACCGAAGTCGGTTAAGCCTTGCCCTAACGGCTGGGAAGAATTACTACTGCTTAGCTTTTCAATTTGTCTATGACCAATATTTTTTTCCAATAAAGTAAGGTATCTCACGTCCCTTTTGGGATGTGCACTAGTCCCTATAACTACATGCCCTGATCCCACAAAAGTTTTCCAATGTCAACACAACAAGGTAAATTAGGTGGTCACCCAGTTTTGAACACACAACCAGAACCTTTCGAAGTTATTTAAAGTCATTTGATGTTACTTTTTATCAACACAGGGATCAAATCTCCATCCAAGTTAAAAACTGTTATAGATAAGGAAAAACTTGGTGTTTTATGATATGCTTTAATTATTTTTGTTACAAAAATTATATATATACATATATAAAATATAATTGTGGGTCAGGTCAGGCTGGGATAGCTAGCCCTAGTTCAAACGCTAATGTTTTTGCTGTCTCAGGCTGCAATGGGCACTATGGATGGTATCATCGACACAGTCTCTGCTGTTCATCCGCTCCTTCCATTAATCGGATTATTGAAGACACAAGGAAAGCTGGTTATGTTGGGTGCTCCAGATAACCCGCTAGAGCTACCTATTTTCCCTTTGCTTATGGGTAAGTTTTCATAATTACGACCATTATCATCAATTCATCATCATCAACTTGTAACTAGAAAGACTATTCGATCCATAATCAGTATATCGATTTCAGAATAAGCTTGGTCGTGGTTTCACTAACAACGAAAATTTTGATTTGTTTTATAGGGAGGAAGATAGTGGCAGGTAGTGGCATTGGTGGGATGAAAGAGACACAGGAGATGATAAATTTTGCAGGGAAGCACAATATAACAGCAGATATAGAGGTTATATCGATGGACTACGTGAATACTGCTATGGAGCGACTTGCCAAAGGTGATGTTAAATACAGATTCGTCATCGATGTGGCAAATACACTTAATGCAGAGGCACTTTGATGGAAACCGAAAGTCTAAGATGTTGAAAGTGAGTAATAAATTCAAGTTCTATTGATCTGTCTGTTTGGTTTGGTTCCAAAGATCAGAGTTGCTTATATGTTCTATTTGTAGCAATGCATTTATGCATTATGAGATGTATGTATCTTGTGCAATGATTTAGTGGTGTAAACTCTTTATGAAGATGTATGATTTTAAATAAAGAATTGCATCGATTTAAATAAAGATTGTCCACCTGCAATCCATATCCTCCAAGGACACTAATTTTTTATTATTTTTTTTCTTTTTCAATCCATACCATTTTAGGTGTACAATTGATGCTTTTAGGGCACTTAAATTTCTAATAAGTGATCGATGGGATTGCATGATGTACATGATTTTGGTTCGATTCATATTAATGAATTTAGCTAAAACAAACTTTGCCCGTCCTCCCCAAAGTCAACGAACTGGGGAATTCACAATCCGTTGAGATTTCCATATGTATTCTCGTATATGTGAGCAGGTCTGCTTATCCATATGTAGTGAACTCTTAACACTGCAAATAAATCTTTAGAGGATTCCCAATAACACTGCCTATCATTCCCAAAGATTCGGTTGACCAATATTGGAGGGAAAGATTGGGCAATTGGATCCAAATTGGTATTGTACTTACCATCTTCAACTTTGAATTCCATCTATGCAATATGAGAGGATGGCCACAATAGTATTCCAGAATGTATTACAATCTCACAATCCTCCTGGGGATCAAAGATGATAGTGAGGTAGATGAAATGTTGATGATGAAATATATATGCACCAAACTTGAAAACAACTGGGTAGAATATTGTTGAAATATAAATTTGGCTATATATAATTTTTTGTGTGGATATCGTGGGTATCCCCACCCTTCGAGTGGGACTATTCCCATGGTCACACGCACTG